>NC_072778.1:725184-1060184 GCF_022539595.1 Amphiprion ocellaris | reverse complement strand
ATCCGTAAATAAAGCTTCTAAATAATAAATCATGGAGTGCATGAATAGCAGTAGTATTTCAGAGATCATATTTAAACGGACAGGATTCCTCCTTTCAGTCAGTAAATAATAAAAATCACTTTGAGGATCAGTAACCAGGAGCTTCATCATGACGACTGTTTTCTACCTTCCTCTGGTTTAATAAACCTCCGTTAATGAAGAAACTATCTGCAAACGAACCCGTAATGAAAACAGTAATCAGCTGCAGAAAAATGTCAAACCTGATGAGGAAGTTTATGAGGCAACGATAAAATGTACGAAATAAAAGGTGTTGGTGTCACCTGGACAATGGCTCTATTATATAGTTCTGTTATCACCACTGAGGGAATCTATAATATATATTTACATTATTATTACTGCAGAAGTCTATTATTTATATATTTATATCATCATTACTGTAGGAATATATTATTGATTTATATTTATTACTGTTTGTGCCGAGGAGCTGCAGTGATGAAGAGTTGATTAGAAGTGAACCAGTGTTTCCTACAACACGTCATCGACCTCCTAAAGTTCAGCTCCGTTTCCAGTTCAGGAGGAGATGAATCAGGTTGTTGTCATTTTTAGATTAAATTAAACTTTATTGTCATCAAACAGATGACGGGTACTAAGAAAAATAAAATGTTCTCCTTTATCAGCTCTAGGAAACATTCAGCTGAACTGATCCTCCTGGTTTGGTTTTAGTTGGTTTATGTTTTTTTTCTTCTCTTTTCTCCTCCTTCTTTTTGGTCTCATCACTTCCTCTCAGTGTGTCTGACGGGCCGTGGTTTAGCCCAGTGAGGGTGTGGTTTAGCCCAGTGAGGGTGTGGTTTAGCCCAGTGAGGGTATGGTTTGGCCCAGTGAGGGTGTGGTTTGGCCCAGTGAGGGTGTGGTTTGGCCCAGTGAGGGTGTGGTTTGGCCCAGTGAGGGTGTGGTTTAGCCCAGTGAGGGTGTGGTTTGGCCCAGTGAGGGCGTGGTTTGGCCCAGTTGGGGTGTGGTTTGGCCCAGTGAGGGCGTGGCTTGGCCCAGTGAGGGCGTGGTTTGACTCTCTCCTTCTACAATAGAAACAGTCATGAAAATAAAGAAAAAACATTAAATGAGACACTCTATCCAGACTTTGAACTGGTGATGCATAACAAGTCTTAACGAGGCTGAAATCAGCGATTAGAGGAGATGAGTTGTGATTTGAGGGTCGTATTCCGCCTTTGATGGAGCAGCTGATGTGAAAAACCTCCTTTAAAGCTGTCGTTTAGTCCAGAGGAATAAAGGAGGATGATGTGAGTCTCTATATTCATCTCACATTAACACTCGTATGATTTTAATCTGGAACATCAGGAGTCTCTGTGGTCATTTAACCCCAATAAACCAACCTGCTGCTGCTGCTCTGGCTTTAAAACCTCTTTCTACATGGTAGAATACAGAATACTGATGGTTTAAAACCTCTTTCTACATGGTAGAATACAGAATACTGATGGTTTAAAACCTCTTTATAAATGGTAGAAATGATGCTTTTTTTGTCTCTGAGTTTCTTTCTGCGGCTGAAAGGATAAACTGAGTGACAGCTGAGGATTAAAACGGCTGATTTAAAGCAGAACTGACTCACCAGCTGAGTTCAGAGGAGATTTACTGAATAATTATATATAGAAAAAGACAGGAATGAAAGCAGGTTTATATCAGAAAACTGACAGAAAAAAGAACAAGTCCGGAGAGAATAAAACGAACCCGAGGGACAGGAAGTGGCGTCCAGGAGGAGAAGACGACTAAAGAGATTTATTTTACAAAGAGACGTAATTATTTCAGACTCTGTGTGTTTGTCGTTTTAATTACTGCCTTTTCTATTTTTACTCTCCTTCGTCCCTGCAGGTTGCTTCGCTGCTTTCTGTTTTATGTTCCGCTTGTTTTGAATTCCGTCACAAATTAAAGTTTCATCGAATAATCGTGTAAAAGCTCCTCAGCAGCACATTAAACAGCTGGAACGTCTCCAAGGAGAAGCAGCTCGTTGTTTGTAAGGTGAGTAAACAAGACGAACACAGAAAACACAGATCAGCCCAAAGAGACAACATCCTGTTTTACACGGCACCTTCAAAATAAAAGTCAGAAAAGAGTCTAAGGACACAATAATAAATCTGTGCTATCATCATCTCTTGCTATTGATTCTTATTGATTATATTTAGCTTTAAATTTAAAAACCTCAGTCATGTGAAAAAAAACAACCTCTACTTGTACTTTTTTTTTTTTTTTTTTTTTTTTTACAGTTGATGTAAATTTATATTTTATTCTGTAGTTTTGCTAAATATTATCTGGTTTGTTTTTTAAGAGAGAAAATCAGTTAAATAACAGTTTTTAAAAAGTAATTTTGAGTAATTTTGTAATAGTTTCGGACAAATCTAGTAATTTAAAACTAGTTTTGAATGATTTTTTAAAAATATTTTTTTCATTTTAAACTAGATTTCACTAATTTTTAAAATAATTTTGGACACATTTTGTCATTTTTCACTAGTTTTAAAGTTTATTTGATCATTTTCAACAAATGTTTTCATTTGAAACTAGTTTTAAATAAATGTTTTGATAATTTTGGCCAAATCTTTCTTTTTTTAGATTAGTTTTGAATATTTTTTTTACAATATTGGAATAATTTTGGACAAATATAGTCATTTTAAACTAGTTTTCAGTCATTTTTTGATAGTTTTGGACAAATCTTGTCATTTTGAATTAGTTTTGAGTAACTGATTTAAGTACAGTAAAAAAATGTGTAATTTTACAGTCAAAGATTGTAAAAGAACTAATATTTGTAAAAATGTACATTTTTATTGTGGATATTAATTTCAGTTTCTTTACAGTTAACTTACAAATACTTTTTTTTCTGTCGTTTTGCTAAATGTTATCTGATTTGTTTGTTTTTTAAGAGAGAAAATCAATTAAATAACTATTAAAAATGATTTAATACTTCCAGTCCTTAAATAAATCAACTGCAAATATCTTTAAGGTCACTGTATTTTCTGCTGATTTAAGCAGAATAAAAAATTTAATTTCTACAGTCAAACACTGTAAAAGAACAAATTAATATTTGTAAATATACAGATTTTTATTGGGGATATTAATTCCAGTTGTGGCTTTTCTTGAGAGTTAATATATAAATACTTTTTTCATGTGAAAAAAATTTGTTTTGAGTATAAGTATAAGTGGTTTTTTTTACAATTTTGGACAAATTTTGTCACTTTAAACTAGTTTTGACTAATTTTTGGATTATTTTGGACAAATCTTGTCATTTTATACTAGTTTTGAGTAACTTGATAATTTTGGATAAATCTTTCTATTTTGAACTAGTTTTGAGAAACTGATTTAGATACATCAAAAATTGTGTAATTTTACAGTAAAACATTGTAAAAAAAAAAACTAATATTTGTAAAAATGCATATTTTTATTGTGGATATTAATTTCAGTTATGAATACTTTTTCCTGTGATTTAACTGCTTATTATCTGTAATTTATCAAAACAAAAATCTTTAAAATAGCAATAAATTGTTTAAGAAATGACAGTTAAAAAGAGGGTTGTTAATTTGAAGACTAAACCTCGTTAAACTGTATTTTTGTATTTTATTCAGACACTAAAAGACGAAACCTTAAACTGAACTTCAGGGATCTTTGGCTGATTTTAATTAAACATGAACTTCAGTGAAAACATGTTTTTTTGGGTGCGTCTCTAAAATATTGACAAGATTCTATTTTTATTCCAGTTTTTCTACGTGAAGCTGATTCATCATAATTTACTGTAGATCATAAAAACATAAATATCGTTTAGTTAAAGTGAACTGAAGCCAACAAACCTGCAGATTTATTTAAAGACGTAGATATGAGCAGATGGTCAGATGTTGAGCAGAGATGTTCTGAAGGATGTTCAGACCTTTAATGTTTGTTTTCTGAAGCATAAAGAAGATAGAAGATCTGGATTCAGCTTCGAATTCAGTTGAGTTCTATGTTAAATTTGCTCTGATTGAAGCCACCAAATGTTCTTATTTTCCATTATTTAATCAAATATCGTCTGTCAGAGAATGAAACCTGCAGGAATTAAAAAATTAAAATGTTGTTGACATGGAAACATGGTGGATGGATGTAAATCACAGCAGCTTTTATATGAAGGTTAGAAATCAGAACAGAACAGAAAAAATAGAGAAAAACTCAGATATTTGATCAGAATCTCTTCTTTCTGTGGGTCTTAGTTCAAAACAAGCAACACAAAAATAAACTTGTTAAAAAGTAAAATTCTACGATCCTCGGTGCAGCTCTGATGACAAAATTAATAAAAACGTTGTAGTTTGCAGTGCAGGCAGTGTTTCTGTAGAGCAGAGAGGAGGTTTAACCACGACCAGTCGAGTTTCATGTCATTTTCTGCATTTTTTTGGTCATTTTAACTCTCGTGTCGTCCTGGGGGTCAGAATTGACCCGTTTGAAAATGTAGAAGAAAAAAAATTCACAGTGAAACTTCTGATGTCCACATTTTCAACATTTTTGGGAAATCTTTGAACATTTTTTGGTGGAAAAAAAGAAATGTTAAAAATGTTTTTTTTCTTATGAACATTCACATAAAAATCAACCAAAATCCAGCGAATTTCGCTGGATTTTGGTTGATTTTTATGTGAATGTTCTTAAATAAAACATTAGAAGTTTTACTGATATATATGGAATCACTTCAGATATTTTTAGGATTTTTTGGGAAGATTTTTACTCATTTTTTGAAAATATTTGCAGTAATTTTCTTGCCAAATTTGGGGGATTTTTTTTAAAAATAAAACTTTTAAGGGAAGCTTTTAAGGAATTCTTGGAATTTTCTTCCTGAAGGTTTTGCAAATTTTCAGAAATTTGGGGAATTTTTTTGCAGATTTTTGGGATTTTTTTTCAGACGAGGAAACAATATTTTTTGGTGCCTAGAAGTGAAGACAACAGGAGGGTTAAGCAAACTCTGGACAAATTTAGTAATTTTTTTGGCCTTTTTCAATAGGTACGGTGAGAGACAGACAGGAAGGAGGGGGAAGACATGCAGCTAAGGGCTGTGAGCAGGAATGGAACCTGGGCTGCTGTGTCAGGCACCAGTCCTGGACATGGGCCGATCCATTAACCCGTTGAGCTGTACGGGCGCCAGACTGGTTTTGAGTAATTGATGATAATTTTGGACAAATCTTTCCATTTTAAATTAGAGGTGAATCTTTTTTCTTTTTGACAATTTTTGAGGTATTTTGGAAGAATTTTTGTTATTCCAGACAAGTTTTGTGTCGTTTTATGCCATTTTTATAAAATGGACAAATCTTGTCATTTTAAGATAGTTTTGAGGTATTTTTGACAATTTTGAATTAATTTTAGATGAATTTTTGTAATCCCAGACAAGTTTCATGTTATTTTATGCAATTCTTTTGTCATTTTAAGCACATTTTGGACAAATCAAGTGAAAAAAACACTTAAACAGACTCTCTGACAGTCTGATAAACAGTCTTAGATCTAAATGAGAGATTCTGGTTTAACTTTCTGATATTTAATGTAAATGAAACTAAGAAGTTGAAGCAGCCGTTTGTGTTTTTCTGCTTCTCTGCAGGTTTAAAATGAATCCGAGCAGCTTCTCTTCTGAAGACTGAAGCCTTTTCTAATCTTAAAGACCTGATTCAGCAGCAAGATGTCTTCAGATTCTGCAGCAGGAACAAAAGGAAGCCAGATGAAAACAGATGATTTCTATATATATTTTAAGGCACTCTGTGAGGCGATGGAACGTGTGATAGCGGCTTCATAAAGAGCTCCGGTTGGTTCCACTCTGCAGGAGCTTCTGGACCGATAAGAACCAGATCTGAGGCCGGGAGGACGAGAGGTTTTCCTGCTTATGCCAGCAGGTTGGAAGTGATTATGTTGCTGTCTGCTGGTGACGGTGTGTATGGAGGCCTGACAGCAGCCAGCGGCTCTGCTCATTAATGCACTGTACTGTTGTCAACTAAAGCCTGACATGCCCTTTACCATCCCACTGCAGGCACAGCAGCTAACGCTCTGCTTTTGTCATATTTTAATATTTCATCACATTCAGCTGCTCTGCTCCAGCCGCTACGTTACACAGTTACACACTCCTGTTTATTAAAATCTCATCATTTCTACACAAAGCTCACCTTCATTAGAGCTAATGAGGTGAGGAGCATTCATTTCACATCTCAGACCACCTTAAAAAAACGAGACCACGACAAAAATGAGACACAAAACGACAAAAACAAGACAATAAATGACAAAAATGAGGCACTAAATGACAAAATAAGACACTAAACGACAAAAACGAGACACAACGACAATTAATTGACAATGACAATATATTAAACAGGAATAACCAGGAATTACAGCTGATCTACAGCATTAAAAAATAAATATTAAACTTTCAAATCAAAAAATTATAAAACTCTAATAATAAAAATAAAAGTGGTAAAAATCCATTATATTGCTGTAAATGTAATACTGGCCAAATCTGTTTTATTTAGAGTTGAACCATAAATGAACAGAAACTATTTTCTGTTTTTTAGTTACACTTGAGTTACACTAAGTGATATTTGCCATTTTTTTTTGGATCTATTATTTAGAGCACAGACCACTTTGCTGATGTTTATTACTTTTAATTTTTTATCATGGATTTAAATTTTAAAGAAAACTTAAAGCTCACAGCAGCTGTTTATGTTTGATGTGTTGTTCTAATGGAATTAAAGCTAAAAACCGACATTATCCTGGATTTACAGCGTCATAGTTCTGGTGTTTCTGACTGTATTTACAGCCTTTAAGTGTCACATTTTAAAGCAGAGTTCCTGTGAATCTAATTAAAGCAGTGAATGTGATGAAGTCCCTGATGGCCGAACGGAGCCGTCTTTACCCTGCAGTCACTCCATCAGCTTAATTACTTCCACTCAGAATTTATCAAGTAATTTGACTGAGTTTCAATTAAAATCCAGCCTGTGAACGTTCCGGCGTTCCTCAGCTGATCTCTGTTATTCCAGCAGGAGATGTGAAGGTTTGAGCTGTTTGCTGGGCAGAAGAACTAATCCTCCGACTAGAAAGGTCTGCGTAACCTTTCTAACACAATTTCACAAAAGACTGCTCTGTTTGTTCTGCTCGCAGAAATAAAGCTAATTACAACAACCCGCCCAAACGTCTTGACCTTTCCCTCCGGGTAATTACAGCTTCTCATTTCTTTTCTTCAGCTTTTCTTTCTTCTCTCCTTTTCTTTCCCCTGATGCCGTCGTCTTAATGGCAGCTTCATCCTCTTGCTCCTCTGTCAGCCGGACGCTCGTGAAACAGAAAACCAGAAATAAAGAAGTTTAATTTCAGCTTCAACAGAGTGAAAACAGAGCCGGTCCTCGGTAAACGTTTACGGCATGAAGGTCAGCGGCTGCTTGATGAAGCTGCTGGATCCTGGAGAGCAGCTCTGAGATCAGCAGAAACCTTTAAAACACCACCAACTTTATTTATGGAGAACTTTAGTGTAAAAAACTAAAATGACATGATTTGAGCTGTTTATCATCAGTGCAGCTCTAATAAATGCTTCTGGAGTCAAAGACCATGAAGCTGCTTTTATCTTTTCTGTGCTTCAGTTTTATGGTTTTTATTATGACTCATAATTTGATGTAAATGCAGCTAAAGCTAGAGCTGGACTTAACTAATGTGGCTAACTAGAGTCAGACAGAAGGTTAAAGCATCTCACCAAAGAGCTGCAAACACCTTCATACTGCTGGTGGTGCATCAGGACCAGTGTTTCTCTCCCCACTAGCGGGTTCTTGGGTTTCCACCATGACATTTACCAGTGACCTTCAGGCCACAGCTCCTAACAGCTGCCTCTGTGATGGACGCTTTGAACATGGACCACTCAGACTCCATGTCCCCAACCTGCACCGGGATGCAGGAGAAAGTCTTCCAGAGGTGGGAATTGAAAACCCCACGGACAGGGTCCTCCACCAGATGTTCCCAGTTCACCCTCACTACATGTTTGGGTTTACCAGGTCTGTCCAGCAGCCTTCCATCAGATCCAACTCTCCACCAGGTGGAGATCAGCTGACAGCTCTGCTCCTCTCTTCACCTGAGTGTCTGAGACATACGACTGCAGGTCTGATGATACGACTATGAAGTCCATCATCAACCTTTGACCTAAGGTGTTCTGGTACCAGGTACACTGATGAGAACCTCATGCTCCAACATGGTGTTTGTTATGGACAGTCCATGACCAGCACAGAAGTCCAATAACAGAACACCAGTCAGGTTCAGATCAGGCCGTTCCTTCCAGTCACCTCCTCCAGGTGACTGGAAGGAACGTTGCCCACGTGAGCATTGAAGTCCCCCAGGAGAACTATGGAGTCCCCAGGTGGTTCCCCTTCCAGGAACCTCCCAGAGACTCCAAGAAGGCTGAATAATCTGAACTGCTGTTGGTGCATAAGAAAAGACAACAGTCAGAGTTTATCCTCAGAGAGGCGACCCTCTGGTTCTCCTTGGAGAACTCCAACAAAGCAGTGCTCTGCCGGGGGTTCCTGAGAATCTCCACACCCACCCAGAGCCTCTCACCCTGGGCAACTCTGGAAAAGGAAAGAGTCCAACCCTCTCCAGGATTCTGGTTCCAGATCTCTTGCTGTGTGTGGAGGTGAGCCCAACTACATCTAGCTGGTATCGCTCCACCTCCTGCACCAGCTCAGGTTCCTTCCCCCCCAGTGAGGTGACGTTCCACGTCCCCAGAGCTAGTCTGCGCCACCAGGGGGCGGAGCGCCTAGACGCCCACTCCTGCCTACTGCCTGGTGGGAACAGCACCCCTGCAGGTGGTGGGCCCACTGGGCCCTGTTTGGTCCCCAAGGCTCGGCCACCAGGTGCTCTCTGGTGAGTTCCCCTCCAGACCTGGTTCCAGGAAGAGGCTCCGGTTTACCGGATCAGGGTGAGGTGGCGGCTTTTCCTTATCTTTGCTGCCAGCAGGGTTTTCTGAACTACAATTACTAACTAGTAAATCACCTACTAACCAGTAAAGCACCGACTACTAACCATTAAACCACCACCTACTAACCAGTAAATCAATAACTACTAACCAGTAAATCAATAACTACTAACCATTAAACCACCACCTACTAACCAGTAAATCAGTAACTACTAACCAGTAAATCAGTAACTACTAACCAGTAAATCAATAACTACTAACCAGTAAATCAATAACTACTAACCAGTAAATCAATAACTACTAACCAGTAAATCAATAACTACTAACCATTAAACCACCACCTACTAACCAGTAAATCAGTAACTACTAACCAGTAAATCAGTAACTACTAACCAGTAAATCAGTAACTACTAACCAGTAAATCAATAACTACTAACCAGTAAATCAATAACTACTAACCAGTAAATCAATAACTACTAACCAGTAAGTCAATAACTACTAACCAGTAAATCAATAACTACTAACCAGTAAGTCAATAACTACTAACCAGTAAATCAGTAACTACTAACCAGTAAATCAGTAACTACTAACCAGTAAATCAATAACTACTAACCAGTAAATCAATAACTACTAACCAGTCCTGCAGCAGCTTACTGGAGGTAAACCAGCAGGACGTTGTTCATTTAATCAGAAATCTCCTTGATTGTTAAATAAATCTATTTTAATTTCTCTCTAGTCTGAATTGTGAACCTTTCTTCTAACAGATCAGACTCTGAGCATCGCTGAGGTTCATTCAGAGTTGAAGCATCTCTGATGCTTCTGCTTCACTTTATTCCTCCTCACAGAAGAAACTGGATTCAAAGCTCTGCTGTGGTTTTAATTACTTTAACTCTGCAGCCCCACGAGGCCTCATTTCTCTTTAATATTCCACTTTCTTTGTCTTTTATCCACAATTTAAAGTTTTAATTCACACTTTGTGGTGCTTTTAGTTTAAATCAAAGAATGTTTGTTTGCTCTTGGTTTCGCTTTCTGTCCAACGCCAGCAGACTGGAGAGGCAGAGCAGCTTTTACTGGCATTAATCCACATTTAGCAGGAAACGATCGGACTGGGAGGCAAAGAGGCTCAGAGAAGCACAGCCAATCAGAGAAGAGATTCATAAACCAGGAATAGCTGGTGGACAGTTGATCAGCTCAGGTGATCAGTTCAGGTGAAAACTGAAGTTTGAAGGTCGAAACTGAATGAGTTCAGATTTTGTCAAACACACACAATCGTGTTCACTCTCAGAGAAGTCCTCAGCTTTTCTCATGGAGCCGGTAGCTGCTTTGGAGAACATAAATAAATCCAACTGTTGGAGGCAGAAAGAACCAGAACACTCTGTAGCTGCTAAAACTAACAGATTAAACCCAAAATATTCCTCCTGTTGCTGTAAACCACAGCCCACTGTGTATCTCTGTATTCTTTACTCTGAATTACTGCTGCAGATTTACTGACAGTAAGATCTGGTCTCAGAGCCCATAAAGGACCAAACAGTTTGTTCCTCAACAGATAAAGTTATTAGAGTTTCTGCACTGAAAAAACACCTGAAATGATGACAAAGAAGTCAAAGAAAACCACAACAAGACTGTCAATAAATAGACACAAAATGACAGTAAGAAGATTCAAAATGACCACAAGGAAGCACAGAACAACAAAAACAACTTCAAAGAGATGTAAAAAGATGATAAGAAGATTCAAAATGACCACAAAGTGATGCAACATAACCATAAAGAGACACAAAATGACAATGAGAAGATGCAAAATGACCACAAAGAGACACAAAATATCTGAAAAAATACGAGCAACAGAATGCAAACAGATGCAGAATGGAGAAATGAGCACAAAGACACAAAACAACGATCAACAAAATTGCACAGATGCTAAATCATGATGGAAAAAAGCAAAATAACTGCCAAGTGACAAACATGGGATGCAAAATCTCCATGAACAGATGCAAAATGACCAGAAGTAGACAAAATGATGACATTTAAGAAACAAAAACAACAAAAAACAGAAGCAAAATCTCAACAAATAGATGCACAATGACCAGAAACACACAAAACCAACCATAAAAAAACTGCAAAATGAGCACAAAGTGATGCAGAACGACAGAAAAGACATTCAAAATGACAGCAAGGAGACGTAAAATGATCCAAAAAGACAGTAAAGAGACCCAAAACAGCAATGAAAAGAAAAACTAATATGTGAAAACATACGAGAAACTGATGCAGAATGGAGAAGCTAAGTTACAGAGATGCTAAACCACGACAGAAAAAGGCGAAATAACTGCAAAGTGACAAACATGAGATGCAAAATCTCCATGAACAGATGCAAAATGATCACAAAGGGACAAAATAATGATATTTAAGAAACAAAAACAACAAAAAACAGAAGCAAAATCCAAACAAAAGACACAAAAATGACTCTAAGGTGCTCTGTGGTACATCTGTAGCTCGGTTCAGTCAGTTTTTACATCAGTCTTTGTTTTGTTCCAGAAAACCATCACATTTTACTGTTTTGATCAAAACTGAACTCTGATTTTTACAATAATTTGTGCTTTTTTCTTCTCTTTTAGTTCTTCTGGTTCTTTTCCTCCAACATTCGTCCATTTTCTGCTGCTTTATTTCCCTGTTTTGTGTCTGATTTAACAGGAGTGTGTGTTACTGTGTGTGTGTGTGTGTGTGTGTGTGTGTGTGTGTGTGTGTGTGTGTTTAGTGTGTTGTTCTATTATTATCATCATCACCTCAGTGTGGAGGCGTCCATTAGGAAACTCATATGCAACAATATGCAGATTTCTCCATTTGCACGGATCATAAACTCCTGCAGGCCTTCTGCTACATCATCATCATCATCATCATCATCATCATCATCATCATCGTCACCGCCATCGTCTCCATCAGCAGCTGCCAGCGGCGGCGGGCGGTGAGCTGAACGTGGCGGGAAGTAAATTTGTGCCCCGACTCACTCGGAGCTGCTTTCATTAGTTTTCTCCCGCGGTGCAGGAGTCAGTGAAGGCATCACGGGAACATGCAGAGGAAGAACCAGGAGGTCAGCAGCTGCAGGGCTCGTCTGGAGAAATGTTTCACATTACAGAAGCTCTCTGAGAGTTATTCATTGAAATCAACACCAAATAACTGCATGTAGAATTAAACAGATGGAACATTACTGGAGACCTCTCTGAAAAGTCAGAAAGGGGTGTATACATCAGTTTAGTCAAGAAAATTCCCCAAATTTCTGAAAATTTGCAAAACCTTCAGGAAGAAAATTCCAATAATTCCCTAAAGGTTTTCCTTAAAAGTTTTATTTAAAAAAATCCCCCAAATTTGGCAAGAAAATTCTTGTAAATATTTTCAAAAAATGAGTAAAAATTATCCAAAAAATATCTAAAGAGATTCCATATATATCAGTAAAAGTTCTAATATTATCTTAAGAACATTCACATAAAAATCAACCAAAATCCAGTGAAATTTGCTGGATTTTGGTTGATTTTTATGTGAATGTTCTTAAGAAACATTTTTAACATTTCTTTTTTCTGATATATACATATTTTTTTCTATATATGTATATATATATATATATATATATATATATATATATATATATATATATATATATTTTTTTTTTTTTTTTTTTTTTTTTTTTCCCCACATTTTCAAACTTTAGAACGGGTCAATTTGACCTGCAGGACGACATGAGGGTTAATCATTCAAAAAATCCCAATAAATATAGATTATATCTCAATATTAAACCCATTATGAACCATTTCTCTCAATATTTGGTCCAGAGGTGTTCTTTACCTCTCATAGATTATGGTTCAATGAGGATAATCCACTCGTTTCTCATAAAAAATGTACGTTAAAACTACTTTATAACGTACATTAGAATGATGTACATATAAAATGCAATAGTTTTACATGACATTGATTTTGTTAATTTTTTTCTTTTCATCAAGTGACAAATTAACAAACACAATGTGATAAAATCAGAGTGTTTGGAGATATTTCAGTAAAAGTCCAGGTCACCAAAGTCTTCAGGATTCATCCTCTGAAGATCCAGAACTTCTTTAACTGAATGTCACAGTTTAGTTGTAATTTCTTTCTAAGACAAAGTAAAGCCTTTCTTCATGCCACAGTTGGAGAAAAACACAGGAAACATCAGTAGAAATATGGTATTACTTGCATGTACTGCTGCTCTGTTGGGGTTCTAATGCTACATTGTGTTAGCTAATGGTGTTGAAAGGCTCATTGATGATTAGAAAACTCGTTCAGTTATGTTAGCACATGGATGAAAGTGGGAAACATGGAATTATCTGGATGACCCCAAGCTTTTGAACAGTGGTGTAAAGGTTCTTAAATACTGTGGTTGTGTGTTCATGAGTCGGAAACCAGATGTTCCACAGATTCTTCTGAATGTATGATAGACGATGTTTTCTTGTTATTGTTCCTGTAAATGTAGATAAAATCAGAGCGTTTGGAGATATTTCAGTAAGTCCTGGTGGTCACCAAAGTCTTCAGGATTCATCCTCTGAGGGTGAATCCAGTACGTCTTTAACTGAAGCATAGTCTTGAATGCTTGAGTTATTTCTTCCCCCACCACAGCGGCCAACACACTGACTGTCATCCGTTGCCGTGACAACACGCCTCGACCACGCTGGCAGCTCCGTGACGAAGCGTCCACGTCTGTTTTCACACACTCAGCCTGAATGCGAGTTTGTTGAAGACAAATAAGCGGATCTGTTTGTGATTCTGGCTTCAGATTCAATCCGTCCATTTAACTCCTGACAGCCTCCACTTGTTTTCACTAAACAAGTGTAATTGAACATGGCAGCCGGCTGTTGTTGGATCTTTAGCGGCAGCGACGTTGGCTCCGAGAGCTGGATGAACGTAGGCGCTGCTGGATGCTGCCTGGTGCTTCGTTCTGTTCCTGTGGGAGGACGACAGCGCCGCTAATTAATGCAGCCATCAGCAGCGAGTACAACTGCTCTGAAAAACACTGACGGGGACTCAAAATACTGACCTCCAATTAGAAGCGAGCACACAAACCACTGATCCAATGTGACTCTGTGGGTTGTTATTCATTTAAAATCTATCTGAATCTCTGTTTTCTGCCCCCTGATGGAAGGAAAAACATCCAGCAGCTTCTTTACTGGTGATCAGAGCGATCCCCAGCCTGGTTCCCAATTTGGACCAATATTAAGTCACTTTGAACCACTTTTTAGTCATTTTGGATCATTTTTGAGTCATTTTGGGCAAATTTTAAACTTATTTAGACCAAATTTAAGAGTAATTTTGAATCATTTTTTAAGTCATTTTGAACCATTTTTGAGTCATTTTGGGCAAATTTTAAACCATTTTGGACCAATTTTAAGTCATTTTGAACCACTTTTTAGTCATTTTGGATGTTTTTAGTCATTTTGGATCATTTTTGTGTTGTTGATTCATCACATCTGAGGATATTAAACATGTTAAATGTAACGATCTACGAAATGCAGATAGTTAAAAGACACGTGTTTTACAATATGTATCACTAGTGAGAACTACATTGCCTATGATTCTTTTATTGTATAATGTGGTGCTTACTCAGCCAATGTATTGTCAAGGTGTTTGAGTGATGTATCATGAGCCAATAGGGTTTTCGGTAAAGCTGCACTCTTAGCCAATCAGAACACACTTTGTTAGTGAGTGAGGGTAAAAACAGGAAGAAACGCGATGGAGAAAGATGGAGAGAACAAGCAGGGAAAATCCAGTTTAATGTCGAGGTGATTGAAGTTGTAGACCTGCATACTTTAAGTATTGGCACAACTATTTTTTAGCAGATTTCTGTCTTGTGAAACCTGCAGTTTAACGACTCACTCTACCGTAGTTCAAAGTGAAGTGCAGCTAGGCTAGCCGCGGTTATTGTTCTTTTACCTAGCTTGAAAAAGTCTAGCCGTGGACTCAAACAGTTAGTTATAAACACCAGCCGCCACTTTCACTGAGGAGGACCAGGAGAGCTGAGGACTTCGCTGGAGGACCGTGATGCTAATTAGCCTGTTGCTAATGCTGTGATGACGGACCCCGCCGCTGAACTTGGACACATGGACGACGCTGCTGCATCTCTGCTGCCGCTTCTCTGCTGCTGCTTCCCTGCTGCTGCATCTGCATCATCTGCACCGCCAACTCTTCAGACCTGCTTTGCATCTTGGATTCGTGAGTAAGAGAAGCCTTTTTCTCTGAGAGGTGCTTGTTTTTCCTATCAAAGGATTGAAGGAGCGTTTGTTTTTATTTATGCACCAACTAAGGGCCCCAACAATAAACATAAACCCAAGCGCTTGGTAACATTGTGAACACACACACACACACACACACACACACATACACACACACAAAACTGAACATTGAAAACTATTAACACTCTCTGACTGTTCACACATTCAGTTAATCTGCCTTTGTTGAAGGTATAATTCATTCTGTTAAATATTTAAATTTATTATTATTATATAGTTTATTTGGTTGACCTGCATAATTTCATATTATTTGACTTTATTAACATCTGAGACATTTATTACTTGTTTCTGAGGAAATACACGGGTAGCTCATTGGTTCCGAGTTAAGTAGTTCCACAGTGGAGGCACTGTGCTGTTATTATTCTTTGTAGATTTTGCCTGTTATAATAACATCTAATTAAACAAGGGGATTTAGCCAAATCACCATCAACCTCTAAGCACTCAGGATCCTGTTTGTTAAGGCTAAAATAGTAACCTAGCCTAATAATACACTTCCAGCGCCAGGAAGGGGTTACATTAGTACAGACATGAACTAAAGTTTACTAGTACAGAGCATGTTTATGACGGCAACCTTCAGTTTATAACGACTCCTAGAACTCTGGAATCATTGAAACACACAAATCTTTGTCATAATAAAAACAATCCTGTATTTGAATCCTTTCATAGATTTATTAAAACTCTTCTGGTTTATCTTTGACTCCTCTGGACAGAACTGGTTCAGTTCAACTAAATGTGTTGTCTTTCTGCCTCAGACTTGTTTCTTCACCAGTCTTCAGGTTCTTGACGGGTTTAAGTCAGGACTTTGGGGAGACCAGTCTAGAACCTTCATTCCAGCCTGATGGAACCATTTCTTTACCACGTCTGATGTGTGTTTGGGCTCATTGTCTGGTTGAAACAGCTAACTGTGTCCAAGATCAACCTTCTGCTGATGGTTTTAGGTTTTCCTGAAGAACGTGGCGGTGAACCTCCTTCTTCATTATTCCACTTACTTTGTGGAAAGCTCCAGTTCCACAGAGCATGATACTGCCACCTCCATGCTTGGTGGTTGTTTTGGTGTTCTTGGGGTTAAAAAAAAAAGACGCACCCAAGATAGTCTGAAACCAGGACCAAAATCAAACCTAAACCAGTCCAAAAAAATGTTCAGAACCAGTCAGAAAACAGTCTGAAACCAGTCCTAAAAAAGTCAGAAATCCTGAACAAAATTAGGACCAAAACCAAACCTGAACTACTCTTAAAAAAGTCAAAGACCTGCCCAAGACAGTCTAAAACCAGTCCTAAACCAGCCCCACAAAGGTCTAAAACCAGGACCAAAATCAACCCTAAACCAAACTAAAATCCACTAGAAAAAAAAATTATTTAAACAAAAACTACAGCTCTGGAAAAGAGCCTTTGCATTGACAGTATAAATGAAACTTTTTTGAAATGGAATTTTTCTTGTCACATTTTCTCATCTATCAACATCACTAGAGACCAGAATTCACAGTAATCTGCAGGAATCAGTTTGCTGCTAAAATATAACCTTTTAATATAGTTTAGTGGTGAAAATAAGCAGAAATCACACAATCGATAAAATAAAACTAAAAATACTTCTGTTTTCCAGGTTCAGTTAAAAGGTCATTTTACAGAATTTACTAAAGCCGATGTGTTTTTTTTTAGGTGTAATTGTTAGATTAGAAGCTGCATTTAATTATTTTCTACTGAGCAGCACTGATCACTGAGAAGTCCGAACAATGAAGGATTAAATCTGGTTTGTGAATGTGCAGAATTGTTTTCCTCCATACATTATCTGATCTGTTTGTTTTAGCCTGTGAGGGATCGTAGACTTCACATGAAACGACCTCAAACCCGAGCGTTCAGTCGGTTTTGGGATCATTTCATCTAAAATCTTCCATTCTGAGTGTTTTATTGGAAGCACAAATGCATTAGAAGCTGTTTCTGTGCCTCCAGCAGCATCTGTTGATCCTCAGACCTCCCTCCTCGACCCCACCCACTAACAGAACAACTGCCCCCTGAAGCCTCCATCGATTTCCTCCCAACACTCGCCTCCTTGTCCGTCTGCAGCTTGTCTGCAAAAATCAGACACAAAATATAAAAACAAGACACAAAATGACAAAAATGATCAAAATTAGACACAAAATGACAAAAATTATAAAAAAAAATTACACACAATACGCCATAACAAAAATGATAACAATGAGACCAAAATTACAAAAATGAGACAAAATTCAAAAAATCTGACATAAAATTCAAAATGACAAAAATGAGACAAAATTACAAAAATGAGACACAAAATGGCAAAAATTAGAAACAAAATGGCCAAAATGATGAACGAAATGGCAGAAACGAGAAACAAAATGATAAAAATGAGACAAAATTACAAAAATGAGACACAAAATGATAAAAACTAAACACAAATTGACAAAAATTAGACACATAATGACAGAAATAATAAAAAATTAGACACAAAATGACGCACAAAATGACAAACATGATAAAAATCAGACACAAAATGACAAAAATGAGACCAAAATGACAAAAATTATGAATGAAATGACAGAAACGAGAAGCAAAATGATAAAAATCAGATAAAATTATGAAAACAAGGCACAAAATGATAAAAATGAGACAAAGTGGCAAAAATTAGAAACAAAATGGCCAAAATGATGAACGAAATGGCAGAAACGAGAAACAAAATGATAAAAATGAGACAAAATTACAAAAACGAGACACAAAATGACAAAAATGCAACATAAAATGATAAAAATGGGAATGTGAAAGCCCTCCCTCCTCGACCCCACCCACCAACAGAACAACTGCCCCCTGAAGCCTCCATCGATTTCCTCCAACACTCGCCTCCTTGTCCGTCTGCAGCTCGTCTCCGGCAGCTGAGCCGCCGGTCGCCCGTGGCGATGCTCTGCAGACAAAGACGGCTGAAAGACGGCAGATGTCCAAGAGACGCTGCAGACGCCGTCTTTCATCAGACAGCTGACAGCTCCCAGCCGCTGCCTCTGATTGGACGGACAGACAGGAAGCAGAGGAGGGCTGCTGCTCTCCGGGTTCAAGTGGCCGTTTGCACAATACGTCCTGTTGTAGGCGAGGATTTTTGTACCGAAACAGGAGGTTCATTATGAAGACGAGGCCACAGGGACCTCCAGAGTAAACTCAGCTGCCAGAAACTGGTTTTATCAGACAGATATTCATGAGTTCAGTGAGATGATTACAAACTGGACTCAGCTTCTCTCCAGGCTGTCAGCTAACGACAGCATCCATCACTGTTCTCACATTTATTTCACAGTAAAGTTCTCTTTGACTGCAGAGGAAACCTCTGAACTCTGACTGGCCTTCATGTGTCTTTGGCTTCTTTATTCCTCTCCTCTGATGAAAACTAGAAGCTCCAGAGTGACTTTATTGCAGGCTGGTTGGACCAAACCCTGGAACAAGACGCTGAGCTGGAGGCTCAGAAAACATCTGTCACTGTCTGGAGTTCAGGACTAAAACTATTTCTACACTACATTTTTAACTTCGTATTAACATAACTAAGCCTTTAAAACCACAAAAACCTTCCACTGGGTTTGAAATGCCTCTTATGTTTTTGAAAACACCAGAATGAAACTGTGAACGTGAAAAAATCCTGACATTTTAATTGAACTAATCATGTGACGTTCCATCTGAAAAATAACCAAATCTAAGCTTAAAACACCGATGAGTTTCTTTAAAGTCATTTTATGTAATGTCTCGTTTTACACCAGATTCTGTAAAAGTTAAAACTCAGCTGTGACTGAAATTTAGGGACAATTAGGTTGAACTGCAGGCAGTGTTTCCACAGAGAGACTGAGAGGAAAACCAATAAAATAAATGCAGCAGAAACCGTGAACAGAGGAGCAGGTTGTTGGAGATCCATCCAGCATGGTGGAACATCTTCTACTGATGATGAGCAGAGACACTGGAACAACAGTTGCAGTGTCGGTAACATCTGTGGATTTTTTTCTTTTTTTCCAATTTTTGCAAGAGAAATTAAGAAATTCAACTTTCAGTTTTGTCCTTTTGTTAATAATTCTTGGAATTCTAAGAATTCTGAGTTCTCTCTCCTTCACAATGTTCTGGTTCCGCAGAGCTGCAGGACTTTAGATTAAAAATGAACCACAGTGAACATGAGGACAAATTTTTAGGACTTTTGGAAACGGTTCAGGTAATTTTGGACAAATTGAGTGTGTCTCTGCATACTTTGAGTCATCTTGGAGAATTTTCATGAAATTCTGGACAAGTTTAACGTCATTTTACACAAACTGAGTCTGATTGGACATATTTTGTAAAATTTTGGAACAGATTCAAGTCATTCTCGAAGAGTTTGAGTAATTTTAAATGATCTGAGTCATTTAGGGGAAGTTGTGAATTATACTGGACAAGTTTTGTAGAATAAATAGTCCCAGATACATTTCTTTTTATGATTTCTGTCATTTTAAGTGTTTCTTTCTGCATAGAAGATATCACTGAGTTTTCGATCAGGAGAACTCAGTGATGGAGGATCCCAGGCCTCAGGCTCTGCTGCTTCCTCTGGTTTATGATCTCCAAAAATCAGATAAAAACCAACAAAATGAGATAAAACCCCAAAAATGAGATAAAAACCAACAAAAACGAGATAAAAACCAACAAAAACGAGATAAAAACCAATGATGACTGAGAACCTCCACAGAAGTCTGAGGAGACACCATTAGTTCAGGGCTCAGCGGCCTTTTGTCTGGACGTTTATGACCTCCGGACAAAAGGCCCAACAGTCCTGATCTGTCCTCGTCGGTCACGCTCTCTTTGTGGAACAACGACTGGAACAGAATCCAATCTGGTGACGGCATCTGGCTGTAGAAGACTGGAGCTGAACTGGGATGTCTTCATCTGCCTCCCGAGCAGCGACACGCCTCAGACATGAAGAAGCCAACACATAAATAAGGCAGATAGCATGAATTATTCACGTCCTCCAGCTAACCGGCTCTGACGGGAGACTCACACGGGGAAAAGTAATAAAGGTTCAAATAACCTCGGCGGGTCTACGATCACTTCGCTTTAATCCGAGGATGCTGAGTGTGTTTCTGCAGCTGACGGCGGTTTTTATGAGGCTGAGCTGCTGCTGGAGATTCAGATTAAACAGTTGTAGTTGATTCAGGACAGTTTCTGTCTCCTCCTCTACATCCATCCTCATCTGGACAGTTAGAGTCAGTTACAGCTTTCTAAACATACTGCACAGATGGATTTAAAGGCTGAGCTCTGTCAGGATGTTTTCTGTTCCTATAATCGGGGTCTGAGGTGTCATTCAGCTGGATGTTCTCTGGACAGCTTCTCTGCAGTTCCTTCCATCCGTCATACCGTTAGAGTTCCCTGCAGCCCCCCTCGCTTCGAAGGAGCCAAAAATATTAGGGAGGCAGCAGCCAATCAGATCCCAGTCTGACCCTCCGCTGGGTCGAGGAAAACTGGAAACGCTGCCGAGAGACCTGTGATTATTAAAGATTCAAGACTCGAGATTCAAGATTCAGGATTCAAGACTCACGATTCAAGATTCAGGATTCAAGACTCAAGATTCAAATTCAAGACTCAAGATTCAGGATTCAAGGTTCAAGATTTAAGACTCAAGATTCAAGACTGATGATTCAAGACTCAAGATTCAGATTCAAGACTTAAAATTGAAGATTCACTATTCAGGATTCAAGATTCAAAATTCAAGACTCAAGATTCAAGACTTGAGATTCAAGATTCAAGACTCAAGAACTTTATTGTCAAACATGCAGCGGAAACGCAGTGGTCACCCTGAGTTCCCTTCATTCAACTGAAATAACAAAATAAGATAAAATAAAAATAGTTTAAAAATAAATCCGTTCTTCGTGCAGATGTTAGCGTCTCGTGTAAAGCTGTCACAGAAATATCTGCTGTTTGTAGACGTGAGTGAGTGTTTTAATAACCTGCTGATCTGTGGATAGAAACTGTTTTTAAAGATGTGACCAGACTGAACTCACCTGTCAGATCCTCAGAATAAACGTCAGCTGGAAACACATCTGGCTGAACAGCTGTTTCTCCTCCTCAGGTCCTGGACTGAAGCCAGAGGAGGTCTCAACCAGACGTCAGGTTCTTTAATTCCTCTGTTCAGATCTGCTTCATCTGCTTCTAGTGGAGCTTCACGGAGTCCAGCGGGTTCTTCTGATGTTCTGCAGCTTCGTGTATGATAAACAGGATCTTATTAGAGTCATTATTAGTCATATTCTACATCAACGGCTTTAAAACAACAACATTAACAGACAGAAGATGTCTGGAAGGATTCTAGTGTAGAGTGGTTTTCTTTTCTGTGAGAAGTGATTTTGTCCTTAAATCAGCTGAGAAGTTACATGAACATTTCAGCAAAAACTGCATTTACCTGTTAAATATGGTCACCAGTTTGATTCCAGCAGCTCAGATCTTTACTGCAGCTCACTCTCTGCTTTCTTTCTTTAATTATTGCCATTCTCCACTGGATCTATGCAATAAATAAATAAAAATAATGTTTACAAAGCAGCAGGAAAATGTTTCTCTGTTATTTTTTTAATCTAAATTATTTAATTCAATTTTCAGTCTCAGATTTTCCCTGTTTTTTTTTCAGGTTTTTTATCATGTAGCTCAGGGTGTTTGTGTTTCAGTGACTGTTTGTTAATGAGGGCTTTTTCTTTTTCTCATTTAATTCCAACTTAAAGACTGTCAGTCTTAGTTTAAACACAAAAACTCTGCTTTGGGTTTAGTTATTAAAAAAAAAACACATTCAAAACCCCAGCTGATGTTATTAAAAATGTAAATCCAGCTTTTAGAATCTCTGCTGGAGGTTCAGGGTTGATCTGAATCATCTGGAAGAACAAGAATGAACTTAAACTTTAAATACAAAATGCTTAAAAAGTCCTTAAAGTTCACAGAACAAATAGATTCAGTCACATTTCACTGAAGTAATCTGCTGATCAGAATCACTGAGATCAGAGTCAAACTCCTTTAAATCACTTCACTTTTATAGATGTGTGTTTAGACGGATTTCAGTTTGGACTAGTTTTAGGCATTTTAGGAACGTTCTCATCATTTTCGACTATTTTTGGGTAATTGTTGTTTAAAATACTAGATTGTTCATTGTTCTTTTGTCGTTTTGTGTCTCATTTTTGTAATATTTTGTCTGGTTTTTGTTGTTTTTTGTTTGACTTTTGTCATTTGTCTCATGTTTTTGTGTTTCCTTTGTTCATTTTTTTTGTTGCTTTGTAACTTTTTTGTCGAATTTTTTGTCTCTTTTTTTAGTTTTGTGTCGCTTGTCTCATTTTCAGTTGTTTGGTTAAGTGTTTTTGTTGTTTTTGGTCTTCTTTTGTCTGATTTTTTTTGTTTTGTTTGTTGTTTTGTTTTTGTCCCGCTTGCATTTTCTGTCCTATTTTTGTCATTTTGTGTTTCGCTTTATTTGTTGCTTTTTTGTCTTATTTTTGTCATTTGTCCATTTTTTTGTCACTTTGTAACTTTTTTGTCTAATTTATTGTCTCGTTTTGTCATTTATCTCATTGTTGTTTTGTGTTTCCTTTTTGTCTCACTTGTGTTTTTTGTCTTATATTTGTCATTTTGTGTTTCACTTTGTTTTTTGTCTCATTTTTGTTTTGTGTCTCATTTGTAATATTTATTGTTTTTGTTGTTTTTTCTGACTTTTGTTGTTTGTCTCGTGTTTTGTCATTTTGTTTCCTTTGTTCATTTCTTGTTGCTTTGTAACTTTTTTCTCTTTTTGTTTAGTTTCATGTCGTTTGTCTCATTTTTGGTTGTTTTTTGTCTAATTTTTGTAATATTTTGTCTATTTTTGTTGTTTTTTGTCTGACTTCTGTTTTCTCGTGTTTTTTGTCATTTTGTGTTTCCTTTTTGTCTCGCTTGTGATTTTTTGTTTTATTCTTGTCATTTTGTGTTTCGTTTTATTCGTTTTGTGTATCATTTGTATCATTTTGTTTCTCATTTTTGTAATGTTTTGACTCATTTTTGTTGTTTTCTGTCTTTTTTTGTCTGATTTCTGTCTAAGCAGCTGAAGGATGATTCCTGACGGATCCTGAGGCCACATCAGCTCCTCTTTATGTCTGCTTTTTGTCTGATCACTCATGGCTGCACTTTTATGAAACGTTGAAGGAACGTCGCTGTTCTCCATCTACAGCCAGGAAATGTAGAGCTGAACGCCACCACAAGGTCTGAGCTGTGTTCTTTAATCAGGTTTTATTCAGAGCTGGTTGCTTGTTTTTCATCCAGAGATAAAAGAATAAATTCTTCAGGAAATTAACACATGCTTCCAATTCACCCAGAATTAGATAATTATAATTCAGTCTCACAAATAAAGTGTTTTATGAGCAGCAGGGAGGTGAGATGAAGCTCCTCCAGGATGGAGATAAAAACCTTCACTGTCTCCTCTGAAGGCCTGAAAGGTTCCAGATTCACATGAAAATACCGACTCAGACATACGGTGGAGGAAGTGGGGAGGATTTTATATTAAACACGCCTGCAGCAACGACTATCTGAGCAGAAACTCATTATTTATAAAGTTAGATCCAATAGAGATTTACATTAGAGTGAAAATCCTCATGTCAAAATTTAGAAAAACAAAACTTTATTAAAATCTCTGTTTATTTAACTTACAGACGTGTTGAGTTCAAAGACCTCAGATGGGAATCAGTTAAAAATGTAAAATAATACAAAAGAATGCACATAGATAAGAAGAATAATGTTTTTATGTGAGAATCCTGAAATAGATCTCTGGTTTCCATTTCAGTTTCTTCAGAGCAGCTGCTGTTTATGACCAGACAACGTTTTACTGCAGCTAGTAACTGATCAATAACAAACTGATCAGAAAAATGTGAACTTAATGCAACAGAAAACATATTTTTGGAGGGAAACGTATGTGAGGTGTTCAGGTTCCATAATCAGATTCGAAATAATGAAATGTACTTTCATTAACAAAATGTTTTTAATGATTTATCCAGATGCTGTAGATGTGATTTAGGTTCACATTAGTGTCCTTGGATGCCGTAGAGATGAACTTATTGTGGAAGAACCAGATGTTGGGGGTTAAATGAGTGAGTTTTAGCGCCTGGTGTTTGTCAGACTGGAGCTGCAGACGAGCTGCGAGAGAAAAGAGGAATATTAGGAGATGAGAGGCGGACAGCGAGGCTTTGTTTGCTTCCATTGTTCGTGGGCGTCTCAGCTTCCTAACCAGCCGAGCCTCGCTGCCAGAAGATAGTTGGCAGCAGATAGACGCCACCTGCTGCTGCTGGATCCACCCAGCAGAACATCTGGACCACAGAGACCATAGCAGAGACCAGAGGAATATCTGGACCACAGAGACCAGAGAGTCCCCAGAGGACTGGAGACCAGTCAGCAGCCAACATCCATCATCCATCCATCCATCCATCCATCCATCCATCCATCCATCCATCCATCCACCATCCATCAATCCATCCATTCATCCATCCATCATCCATCCATCCATCATCCATCCATCATCCATCCATCCATCCATCCATCCATCCATCCATCCATCCATCCATCAATCCATCCATTCATCCATCCATCCATCCATCATCCATCCATCCATCATCCATCCATCATCCATCCATCCATCCATCCATCATCCACCATCCATCCATCCATCCATCCATCCATCCATCCATTCATCCATCCATCCATCCATCATCCATCCATCATCCATCCATCCATCCATCCATCAATCCATCCATTCATCCATCCATCATCCATCCATCATCCATCCATCCATCATCCATCCATCATCCTTCCATCCATCCATCCATCCACCATCCATCAATCCATCCATTCATCCATCCATCATCCATCCATCATCCTTCCATCCATCCATCCATCAATCATCCATTCATCCATCCATCATCCATCCATCATCCATCCATCCATCCATCAATCAATCCATCCATCCATCCATCGTCCACCATCCATCATCCACCATCCATCATCCACCATCCATCCACCATCCATCCATCCATCATCCATCCATCATCCAGCCATCATCCATCCATCCATCTATCATCCACCATCCATCCATCCGTCCATCCATCCATCCATCCATCATCATCCATCCATCTATCATCCACCATCCATCCATCCATCCATCAATCCATCCATTCATCCATCCATCATCCATCCATCCATCAATCCATCCATTCATCCATCCATCATCCATCCATCCATCATCCATCCATCCATCCATCAATCCATCCATTCATCCATCCACCATCCATCCATCCATCCATCCATCAATCCATCCATTCATCCATCCATCATCCATCCATCATCCATCCATCCATCCATCCATCCATCCATCCATCCATCATCCACCATCCATCATCCACCATCCATCATCCACCATCCATCCACCATCCATCCATCCATCCATCCATCATCCATCCATCATCCAGCCATCATCCATCCATCCATCATCATCCATCTATCATCCACCATCCATCCATCCATCCATCATCCTCCATCCATCAATCCATCCATCCATCCATCCATCCATCCGTCCATCCATCCATCCATCCGTCCATCCATCATCCATCCATCCATCATCCACCATCCATCCATCCATCCACCCATCCATCCATCATCCATCCATCATCCATCCATCCATCATCATCCATCCATCTATCATCCACCATCCATCCATCCATACATCCATCCATCCATCATCCATCCATCATCCATCCAGCCATCATCCATCCATCAATCCATCCATTCATCCATCCATCATCCAGCCATCTATCCATCATCCATCCAGCCATCATCCATCCATCCATCCATCCATCCATCCATCATGCCTTATTTAAGCTAAAATGACAGACAATATTATCTTTTTTATGCTAACATGTCAGATAGCATTGTTTTGTTTGCGCTAATGTACCAGCTTGCAGTATCTTTTTTGTTTTAACATGGCAGACAAAGCTACCTTGTTTGTGCTAACATACAGGCTAAAGTTACTTTGTTGAGGTTAACATGACAGTTGATGATTTGTTGTTTAGGCTAACATAGCAACTAAAATTATCTTGCTGAGGCTAGCACAGTGGCTATCAGCTACAGTTGTCCTTTATAGGCTAATCGAGTAGCTAACATTATCTTGTCTAGGCTAACAAGGCAGCTAATGTCATCTTGTTTAGGCTAGCATGGCAGCTAATATCATTGTATCTTGTTTAGGCTAACATGGCGGATAATGTCAGATTCTGTATCCTAACATGTCAGATAGGATTGTTTTGTTTGTGCTAATGTACTGGCTAACAGTAACTAAAAATTCATAAAATAATTAATACTATTAGCGTTAATGGTGACCTGACAAATAGTGCTACCTTGTTTGGGCTAGCATACAGGCTAAAGTTATTTTATTGAGGCTAACATAACAGCTACAGTTAGCTTGTTGAGGCTAACACAGTAGCTGTCAGCTACAGTTATCCTTTATAGGCTAAAAGAGTAGCTAGCATTGTCTTATCTAGGCTAACATAGCAGCTAAAGTTAGCTTGTTAATGCTTATGTAGCTACAGCTCTAAACATGAGCTGGGGCTGCTTATAATGTCAAGCTTTGGTCTATCAAAATAAAAAAACTGTGTGTGAAACTGGTTCCTTTTAATCTAAACATAAATACATCCATCAAATTATTTACTTTTATTATCACATTAATTGGTATAAATTTTTTGTGTTTTTGGTGACATTTGTAGAAACAGGAAAACTAAATGGATTATTTGCACGCATTGTGTAGCTCCAACCTTCCTCCCGTTAGACTGATTCCTGCTGATTTAAATGCGGCTCAGAGGACGACACGACGGTCCGTTAAATTAATAAATAATCAGTCGTATGACTCCATCCAAGCATTTCATTATGAGATAAAAATATAATGTTCCAGGTAAAAAGCTGCTCTTCACAGAATCGCCAAACGTTAATCAGTGACTGAAAAACTGAAACCTGTCTGCAGCTAAAAAACATTTTCATATTCAGGAGTTTTTATTCATCTCATGCTCTTACAGAATATGCAGTGAAATGCGAAGCGACTGTTCTCAAGGCTGAGAAATAAGACATTAAAAAACAATAGAAACATAGAAAAAAGTCATAAATAATAAGGAGGAGGAGATCTTACACTGCAGTGTTCAGATACGTAACCCAAACATGTGCTTTACCCATGGGTGTGGTGATATATATGTAGGTTTCTTTATTAGTCTGCCAAGGAACACACTCAAACTATGGCTTGTTTTTGTTGTTTTCTGTTTTTTTTGGGGGGGTTTTGTGTCTTGTTTTTGTCATTTTGTGTCTTGTTTTTTTCGTTTTCTATCTTGTTTTTGTCATTTTTGTCTTCTTTTTGTTGTTTTCTGTCTTGTTTTTGTCATTTCCATCATCAGTTTTCCTAAAGAAGGGGCAGAGCAAAGCTATGTCCTCTCTTCTATTTTTCATATTTTCAAAAATTTTGCATGTGTTTTTATTGTTTTTAGTCATTTTTGGAACCCTTCTAAGCCATCCTAGATGTTTAACTCACTTTGGACAGATTGTGAACAGGAAAAGAGGATTTTTTTGAGCAAGTTCTGGACAAATTTTTAATAGTTTTTGACAAATGTGGAGATTTGTTAAAGATTTCTGTGTCATTGCCAGATAGCGGCACAGCATCGCTGTTACCATGACAACCAGTGAACACTACATGATCACATGATTGTGATGCTACTACAAATCCACTGCTGAGGACTTATCAGGACTTATCCATCAGAAATGATCCAAGGAACAACTGATTAAATTGTGGGGGTGTTTCTGAGTCCCATCAATTCCCACTGCCCGCTACATATTTAGGTCGCGTGTTACGGTATCCGTACGTAACGTACACATGCAGAACACACTCCTGTACTGAGAGCAAGGTCATTCTGCTTATGGGTGCATCTATAATAAATGGAGCCGTGATTTCTGACACAAATTTTTTTAAGATTTCAGCTGTCAGAAAAGATATGACGACTGTGCAGCCTTGGAGGAGGACTGAGCGGCCTTGGAGAAGGATTGAGCGGCCTTGGAGGAGGAATGAGCAGCCTTGGAGGAGGACTGAGCAGCCTTAGAGGAGGGCTGAACTCTTCTTGTTTATTCTGCAATGAACAGAAGATGTTCTCCTTCATTTCTAAGCTGAGTTTGGAGCTTTGATTTGGTCTGTTCAGGATTTTAATCTACTTTGCTGTAGCTGTAATCTGTCAGAACTCCAAACACTGATAGAGTCTCGTGTGAATTCAGATTTTCACACGTGTGGAGACTCGATCGGCGCCTCAGGGAGGAACAGGAAGAAACCAGCAAAGCAGAAAAAGCCATCTGGACATCTGCCAGACGGATTGTGATATTCTTTACTGCATGAAGCCGTTTTATTTACTGCTTCTCATCCGACCGGCTTCCGTGAACGTGGCATCATCTATCCGTCTCTCTGCAGGGCTGACCTCAGCTTAGACTAATAACTGGACCTGATGATGAGATGATGGAGATCTATAGGACATGAAATAGGAGCAGCGTCTGGCAGAAGTAATGCAGAAGATTCATTAACCCTCCTGTTGTCTTCATTTACGGGCACCAAAAAATATAGTTTCCTTGTCTGAAAAAATAAAAAAATTCAGCAAAAAAATTCCCCAAATTTCTGAAAATTTGCAAAACCTTCAGGAAGAAAATTCCAATAATTCCTTAAAAGTTTCCCTCAAAAGTTTTATTTTTAAAAAATTTGGTAAGAAAATTCTTGTAAATATTTTCAAAAAATGAGTAAAAATCTTCCAAAAAAAATCTTAAAAATATCTAAAGTGATTCCATGTATATCAGTAAAACTTCTAATGTTTTATTTAAGAACATTCACATAAAAATCAACCAAAATCCGGCAAACTTCACTGGATTGTGGTTGATTTTTATGTGAATGTTCTTAAAGAAAATAACAGAAGCTTTACTGATATATATGGAATCACCAGATATTTTTAGGATTTTTTGGGAAGATTTTTACTCATTTTTTTGAAAATATTTACAAGAATTTTCTTGCCAAACTTGGGTGATTTTTTTTTTTATAAATAAAACTTTTAAGGGAAACTTTTAAGAAATTGTTAGAATTTTCTTCCTGAAGGTTTTGCAAATTTTCAGAAATTGGGGATTTTTTTTGCAGATTTTTTGGGATTTTTTTTAGACAAGGAAACAATATTTTTTGGTGCTCATAAATGAGGACAACAGGAGGGTTAATACATCTCAAATTAGGAGGTTACATGAAAGCGAAAATCTATTGCTTGTTTTTTAGCATGTCTGGTTTATTTTAAGACACCTAAGCTTGACAATCCTGGTAAAATGTAGCTTAAAATAAGTTTTCCCAGCTAATGTTAAGATCTCAGTATTCTAAATATCAGATCTTATTTCTAGAAATCTTACCAAGACATTTTTCACTTGTTCTATTGGCAGATTTTTTTTCAATTATTTCAAGGTAAAAGTTCCTTGAAATAAGTTTTTTTTTTTCTTGTTTTGAAAGGAGCATTTTTCCAGTGTGCTGACCAGAGCTCCCAGTAGGACTCCACCTGTTGGCGCCTCCATCTCCTGAGTCACACATTAAACCACAAACTGTCACAAACCACAGCGATCAGACAGAATAAACTTTAATCCTCCTCCTCCAGCAGCAGCTGAGCTTTCTGCTAACTGGAAGCGTCTCTTTTTCCTCCCAGAGTCCAGAGCGACGCCGGCTGATGATCGAAGCGCTTTGGTGATGGATGGAGGGCGATGAGTGGGAGGACAGAGGGAGAGAAGCTGTAGGAGGGAAAACAGCCAGCAGAGATGGGAGGTCAACACATCACGTTCTCCCGACAGGAACCAAAGCTCGGAGGTAACGTCTCAACAAACCACATTCATCTGCTCTTTCATGATCCAGGAGGAAAAGAGGAAAACGTCTCAGCTCGATGGACGTCTTTATACAGCAATAATCTTTAATTCTTCTGAAAACACAGAAGTAGAGAGGGAGAGTCTGGAGAGGAAACATGGAGATAGAAAAACATCTGCAGGATGAGGAGATAAAACGACCACAAAGAGACAGGAAGCAGCAGAAAGAGACAGAAAACAACAAAACCGAGACAAAAAATGACCAAAATGAGGCAAAAAATGAGAAACAAGACAAAAATTAAAATAAGAGATGATAATGTCCATGAAACGTGTCCAAGTTTGACTCAAAACTTCCATGAAATGGTTCAAAATTTGTCCTAAAATATTACAAAATTGCCCCAAATCACATGGAGGTGTTTGTTTTCAAAGTGACTCTAAATTTATCCAAAATGACTAAAATTGTCCTCTGTGACTGAAAAAAGTGTCCAAAGTGACCAACGTCTCCAAAATGATTGAAAGAATTTTGATATAATGACTCAAAAACTGTCCAAATTTACATAAACTTCATCAAACACGTTTGAAAAAATGTCCAGCATGAGATAAACTTTCCCTAAGTTCTGAAAATGTGTCTAAAATGACATGAACTCTTCTGAACATAATAAAAAAAATAATCTAAATGTCCCAAAATGTGTCCATAATAACAAACGCATGAAAAAATGACTCATATTTTGTCCAAAATGTCTCAAAATCTGTCAATAAACTGACATTGATCTGCTGTTTGATGAGAGGATTGAGGAGGAAAAGAGGAAAACATCTCGGCTCAATGGACGTCTTGTGTTTCTGCAGCAATAATAAAATCTTTAATTCTTCTGAAAACACTCTGAGAACCAAAGGAAACGTAAAACCAGCAGCAGATTGATGGCAGAAGGGAAAGAATTCATGTTTCATCTGCTGTCAGAGTTTGCAGATTTTCCATCATCAGACGTCGACATGAAACACGGAAGCTTCTCACAGATCAAGACTGAGAATAAATCATCATGCACTGACTCCGACTTTTAGCTTTTCTTAGAATTAAACTGCGCTCAGAGAAGAGCTCCTTTATGCTTTATTTCTCTGCATTATTTGACACCTTCTGATTCTATTTATACGTTTATCAAAGCACCTCTTGTCTCTCTTTGTTCCTTTTATTTAAAATAGTTTCTGATGAATTATCCTGAAGGTGGTGATGCTCATTCCACCGTGTGAAGATTCACGTTTATAAAGACGTTGTTTGTCTCATCAGGGATGTTGGCAGTTACGGTTTTTAACTGTTCAGCTGAAAACTCACATTTGTGGACACGTTTCAAGTCATTATGGACAATTTAGAGTCATTTTTGACAAGTTTTTAGACAATCTTTATCCCATTTTGGACTCGTTTTAAGAACAAATTTCAAGTCAAATTAAAGCTGCAAGCAGCGTTGGACGGGTCCTCGCATCCGTGCTGGTCGGCGAATCCACGCACGTCCACCAGGTGGCGCTGTGACCGTGCGCATGTCGGCCTACGGATGCGATGAGGGCCGGACTCTGATCACACGTGTAAAATTTCAGGCAGATTGGAGCATGTTCAGGCTACTTATAGAGCTTTTCCTGTCCATCCACCAGGTGGCGCTGCAACCGAGAGTGTATGTCGGCCTACGGATGTGATCAGGGTCGGACTCTGATCACGCATATAAAATTTCAGGCAGATCGGACCATGTACAGGCTAGTTATAGAGCATTTCCTGTCCATCCAACAGGTGGCGCTATGGCTGTGGCTGTATTTCAGCATGTGAATGTCATCAGGGCAGGACTCTGATCATACATGTAAAGTTTGAGGCAGATTGGAGCATGTTTAGGGCAGTTACACAGCAGTTGATGTTTCATGGCGAAGCATCAAAATTCAGGAGGCCGCCATGGCCACGCCCTCAGACTTAAGGTGAGCATTTTGATAACTTTTGATCACCCATGCCTGCACTACATCCTGGCCAAATTTCAGCTCTCTCGGTGTTACCCTGTTTGAGTTTATAGCTTTTGAAAATGCACAAAAATGACCCAAAATCATCAAAACATATGACATATAATTCAAAATGGCCGACTTCCTGTTGGGTTTTGGGCATGGGTGTCAATTACATTTTTGTGTGTCTTGACGAGTTACATATGCCTACCAAGTTTCATAATTCTAGCTGAAACGTACTGGCCGTAGTAACTGTTTGAAATTTTCCAGGTGGCGCTATGGAGCCATTTTGCCACACACGTGCAGTTTCCCTAAAATATCAAATGAGTTGCCGGTTCAGATATGTGTGGTAATTTTGGCGAGCATTTGAGCATTTTTAACCTGTGAAAAAGTACTTTGTTTATTACGGCAACGATGCGTTGCCACGGCAACAGAATTTCATCAATTGTCAAAATCTTCACACTGTGGCATCCTCAAGGGGGGACCACTGCACTGACCAATTTTCAGGATGACATGGCAAAGTTTCAGGCAATGGTAGGTGCAAATGTAATGACAATTACTTCCTGTTGCCTATAGGTGGCGCTATGAGTATTTCTAAATTTAGGAGTGTGGATGTGTTCAGACCCGGACTGGTGTCCACCATATCAAGTTTGGTCCAGATTGGACCATTTCCAGCTGAGATATTAATAATTCAATTTTCAGGGCGAGAAATCGAAATTCGCCGCGCCGCCACAGACACGCCCTTTGATGACGAGTCACCATTTTCTCTGGGAATCATCATCAATGTGTTCTGGCTTATGTCACCAAATTTGAGGTGAATCTGATCAACGTGCTGAGAATAGTACATCAAAGTGTGAAAAATGTCAATGTCCTGCTACCACAAGGTGGCGCTATGACTGTGAATGTATATAACCACATGGATGTTGTCAGGGCTGGACATTGATCACACGTGAAATTTCAGGCAGATTGGAGCATGTACAGCTGAGTTAGACACCGCTTCCTGTTTCATGGCGAAGGATCCATTTTTTTGGGAGTCGCCATGGCCACGCCCTTTGAAATGAGATGAACATTTTGATAACTTTTCATCAGGTCGCGTGTTTGCATATATTGGCCAAATTTGACGTCCCTTGGACTTATCTCCGATGAGTTATTAATTTTGAAAAATTTACAGCTAATTCAAGATGGCCGACTTCCTGTTGGTGTTAGGGCGTGGCCATGATTGACTTTTTTGGGTTTCCTGATGTGCTGAATATGTAGACAAAATTTTGTAACTGTAGATGAAACGTCGTTCAAGTTGGCCTAATGACCAAATTTTCAATTTTCCAGGGGGCGCTATGGAGCCATTTTCCCACACACATGCGCAACTCCCATAAAATATCAAATTTTTCGCCAGTCCTGATGAGCATGCCACGTTTGACGCGTTTTGGGGTATGATAAGGCCGCCAAAAAGGCAATTCAAAAGACGGTAAAATAATAATAATAATAATAAGAAGAAGAAGAATAATAAGAATAATTCCTTGCATTCCAATAGGGTCTTCGCACCATTCGGTGCTCGGACCCTAACTATCCAAAAACTGGAACCTTGTCTGCTCAAACTTTATCAGATTCTACTGATGTTAGAGCCTCAACAGTTGGAGAAATGTGAATCAAAGACTGGATTTTAGTAGAAATATGGATCCATCCATAGATAAACACTGACAGGAACTTTATGAGGTCATAATAAAAAAAGACAATTTCTGAGTAATTTTGGACACATTTTAAGATATTTTGGTCAATTTTTAGTCATTCTGGACAAACTTCAAGTCCAAATATCAGTTATTGTAGAAAATGTGCAGCGTTAAAGCAGGGTGGAAATGTTTATTCATATTCTAGTACAGATGTGGAGAGTTTAGTGTAGGAAACGTGTCCAGTTTGCTTCTCTGATTCCAGTAGAAATGGTCTGTACTGGGAGGATGAGCTGGTTCATGGAGGTGCAGCTTCAGTGAACTGAAAGTTTATCTGCTTGAGAATATCGGTTTAAAATTGCCTTCAGTAAACCAGAAAGATGTGGGAGGTTTATCCAGAACAGTATTTATTTCAGCTGCAGCTCAAATAATCCTTCATTTAATTGCACTCATTCAGCAGGAAAAAAGCACCTAAAGCTGAAAATGTAGTGGAGTAAAAGTAGAGAGTTGAATAAAAGTAAATGGGTCATTCCAGAATTAGAGGACATTTGGTCTTCTAATTTATGATATTGATCAATAATAGGTAGTGATTGGCTCATTTTTCTTCCATGTTTTGTGTGCTGTTTGCTAACTCTACTCTAATCCATGCTAATGTGATCTTTTTCTCAGCTTCTAGTAGAAGCTAGATATTTAGCTGCTGTTACTGCTGACCAAGAGGACAAACTGACTGATGGAAAACAGTCCAAAGAATTAGTCTGATCCTGATAATATGAGCTGGAGGGAGACGTTCAGTCAAGAAAGATGGAAAATAGAAGAGAGGACACAGCTTTGCTCTACACATTCTGTAGGAACACTGTTGGATGATGGAAACGACAAAAACAAGACAGAAAATGGAAAAAAACAAGACACAAAACTACAGAAATGTCATCAACAGGTTCTGTTAACATGTTGTGGGAAACGTTCCATGAATAATAATTATTATTTAAAATATTATGTTGATTAAAAAATGTTCCCACAATTACAGAGACATGAATGAAAAAATAAAACCAGCAAAAGGACATTTAAATGAGATTCTAACTGTTTTATTAGAGATTCAGTTTGGTCATCAGGGGACAACAGAAAAATGGTATTTTAGGGGAACTCCAGACTTATTTGGGATTTAAAATATTTTCAAACAGTATTTTCTCCTATTTTTTTTTTTTTTTTTGATTTGGTCTCAGGACGTGAACATTTACACACTACTGCATGTTTTAGGATTTTATACGTGGATTATTGGATGTAAAATGTCTTCCATTTCTGGAACAGACTCCAGAATTTACCCCAGTAAAGTTCATTGGCTTCATACTTGATTCTGTCTATCGGCTTTCTTTCTCAGAAATGGGAAAATAAATCAAATAATCTGATTATATTTTCTTTAAACTCTGTTTGGATCAGAGAATTTGGCTTCATGAGGAGTGTAAAAGGTGAAAAACCACTGAAATAACACCAGAAAGTTGAGTTTTCATGAATATTTCCACTTCATTTGAACTGTCAGCTGCTTATTTAGGCGTTCTGAAGGATTTCTGGATCTCAGATTGTTTGATTTCCTGGCGGCTGCTTTGATTAATTGATTGCAGCTCAGTAATGAGTGATTAAAGCGTGGGAGGATGTGACTGACAGATGAGACCATGTTTGGTTGTTTCTGAGTCACAGAGCTTCAGCCGGTTTACTGCCGTCACACAGAATCATCTGCACGTCTTCAAACATCATCATTCACCTCCAGAGGAGATAGAATCAAGGAACGGATGAGTTAAACCTTCACTGAAGTTCTCAACAACTAGACCAGGATGAAAACAGACCTGATGAAGCTCTGAAGAGGAAGAACTTCCTGTTAAACGTCTGGATCTGCTCTGAGGAGTCTCAACGACATGAAGCTGTTTTAAACTGAGATCAGCACGGTGAAACATCTTCCTACAGCTGATGAGCAGGGTAGAGAGGAAACATGGAGATAGAAAAACATCTCCAGGATGAGAAGATCATAGGACGCCTTCCAGAAACCTCCAGTTGGTTTGTCCTGAAGCTCCTACCATCACCAGGACCTGGGTGACTGAGAACCTCCACAGAAGGATGAGAAGACATTAGTTCAGAGTTGAAACATCTGAGGAGACATGGAGATTAAAAAAAAACATCTAGAGATAAAAAAACCACAAAGAGACACGAAACAACAAAACCAAGACAAAAAACCTTTGAAAGTTGACTCAAAACTTGCATAAAATGGTTCAAAAATTGTCCTAAAGTATTGTAAAATTGCCCCAAATGACATGAACATATTTGTTTTCAAAGTGACTCTAAATTTATCCAAAATAACTCAAAAAATGTCCTATATGACTGAAAAAAGTGTCAGAAGTGACCAACTTCTCCAAAATGATTGAAATAATATCATCAGTATGACTTAAAAACTGTTTAAATTTACATAAACGTGTTTAAAAATGTTTGAAAAAATGTCCAGCATGAGATAAACTTTCCTGAAGTTAGTGAAAATGTGTCGAAAATCACATGAACTCCTCCAATAATAATCAAAAATTTGTTGCGTCTCCATGGCTTCGTTTTATTAAACACCAAACACATGGATGGAGCTGCAGATATTCAGCGACTAAACTGGATCCAGACTTTAGGTTGGTAACTCACTAATGACTCATGACTGGCTCTTGGAAATGGAGAAAAGTGCAAAACTTTGAAATTAGGCTGGTACATGTTCCATAAAGTTCCTGTTAGTGTTTATCTATGGATGGATCCATGTTTCTACTAAAATCCAGTCTTTGGTCGACATTTCACCAACTGTTGAGGCTCTAACATCAGTAGAATCTGATCAAAGTACCATCAAAGTTTGAACATTTTGCGCTCATTTCGTTTTCAAGGACTAATAATTTAAATTTCGGCCTCTCTCTGATCATTCTTTCTGAGCTCTCACCAATTTTCATGTCTGTGGAAGTTTAATTTCTAGAACTATTGAACCCTTACAATGGTTTCACAACTAAGAAGATGCTTTAGGATGAAAATAGTCAAATTCTCAGGTCTAAAAATACACTAAAGTCTTTAAATTCTGTCCAAATACTTCACTGAACCTCAGCCTCAAACACCAGTTAAGTATCTGACGTATTTCCAGCCATGCATGGACATCATGTACATGCACAGGACATTGTTATGTATTTTATGTGTTTATGAATTAACGGGCGGCGAACTGAGGAGGAAACTTAAAAATGTAGAAAAATATTCAGTCACAGCTCAGCCTGCAGACTCAGCAGAAAATGAATTATTGATGATGAGGGGGATCAATAATGCATCATCAATAGAAACCAGGAGTTCTTCCTGAGGCACACACACACACACACACACAGTCAGTTTTCCATTAAATCTAGAAGGTCGGTGGTCCTCTCAGGTCCAGGTGTAGTTCTTCTTCCTCTGATGAAGCTCCTCCTCCTCCCTGAGCTTCACAATGTTGATGGTTTCTGTTTGATTCTGCTGGCAAACAGTCCTGGATTTCAGTAGAATATCTATTTATATTACCCCAGTATTGAGCTTAAATTAATATAGGCTTCATCTGTGCTCCATAAATAAACATCGGGATAATAGCTTATAGTATATTTTCCCTAAAATGTTTCATTTGATTGATATAATTTCATATTAAATGGGATGAATTTTAGCCTGGAAGGGTATATTCTGTTCTATTTCAACCTCCGGGGTATGAAGTGGCCCAGGCCAGAGTATACCTGGGTACACTTTGACAAGGAAATTCGCTCAGAATTGACTCAACAACTCGACCGACAAAGAAAACTTGGTGGAGCTGTCACCGTTCGGCAGTCCAGAAACCCCCAAGGTTCATCATAGATAGAGTCGAGGACAATGACGCCTCTGAAACCTTGAACAACATCTTCAACACCTTCGGCATCTTGAACACCTTCGACACCTTCAAGATCTTCAACATCTTCAACATTTCAACATCTCCACTGTGCCTCAAAAGAAACTACTGCAGCTTCTGATCCACATTTCACTGTTTTTTAACGTCTTCTTTAGTTCCTGAGTCCATTGAAGATCAACCAATTGTCGAAAGTATAGCCAGGTATATTTAATGTGGCCTGTTACGCCTATAATAAAACCCGGTAATAAAACCCGGTTCTAAATCCCGGTAATAAATCTCTGTAATCAGCCGGTGTCTTCCAGAAGATGTCAGTCAGATGTTCAGCTTGTGAGACGTTGTTTGACAGCCAGCTGTTGGAGTCTGAAGCCTCTCTGATCCATCTCCGACATCTCAGAGTCTCTGCTGTCACAACATCCTGAAGCTTCCATCAGACCTGGAGAAGACGAGGCGACAGAAGCTCCAGGAGATGTTGGACGGTGTCAGAAAATCTGCTGCTCGCTGGAGGAAAACCTGGAAAATAACCTGCATCTGGAGGTTACAGCTGAGAAGAACATGAAGCTCTGATTTCTCTCAGCAGAAAAAAGGGTTTCGTGGAGTATTTAAAAGTTTTCACAGCAAACAGACTCACATCAGAATAGAGCTGCAGTGATGGAATGATTGGGTTTCAGCTGTTCTGATGATCAATAAATCACTTTCAGTCACTTTTAAAGGTCGAACAGAGCATTGATGGTTTTCAAGAACTGATTTGATGGATTTTATTTGTTTATTTCTCTTCGGTCCATGTATATTTTGGCAGTTGGATTTTCCGTTCTGAAACGGGTATTGAAAAACAAAAAACGAGTGGTTATTTGATTTTTGTTTTAAAATACAAAAATTAAAATTGAAATACAAGGCGTTTTTCCTTTTCATCATCAAAAAAGGATATACGATATTTTAAAAATGCTTTGATTTTCATTTTATATTTAGAATAACAAAAAGTAAAATCAGTAAGAGAGAGAAACGAAAAAAGATCCGTTTTTTCATTTTCTGAGACCGGAAGTGGTCATCAGCAAGGGTGGAGCCAAACAGAGTACGGTACATAGACTGGATATGATTTTTTTCGTTAGTTTTCATGGTCAGAATGAGAGATCAGGTGGCAGATCTTAAAATAAATCAATATTGATTTTTTTATAGAGCGTTAAAGTTTTACGAAGCCAGGGGGCGGGACTACTTGATTGACAGTCTGGTCTGGAATGATTGACAGGTCCTATGGAGGAGGCAGCAGAGACTCTGCTCTCCTCGTTTGGATTAACTCTGATATAATAACTGTTGGTTTATGTATCGGTGGAGCAGCAGAACATTTTCCACAGACAGTTTTCCTGCCCGTTGGCTTGTTTTAACCAGTTTTCTACCTTCAGCTGATTCTACCAGCAGACACTGAAAGGACTCTGATAGTTCGGTAAGTTAATGTTTATTTTCGTATCGGTGCCGCTTTTAATGCACTTTATATGCAGCTTTAGTGTCAGATATAATGTGTGCCATGCAGTCCAGATGTTGGTGGAGTTTGTTTCTGTCTGTGTTGACCAGAGAAGAAAGTTAGCATCCAGTAAATATTAGCTTTAATGTTAGCGATGCTATATGAGCTAGCTGCTCAGTCGTAGTCTGAGTAAAGCTAACGTAGCATTAAGCTAACGTAGCATTAAGCTAACGTAGCATTAAGCTAATGATGTTTGTGTTGAGTGTCATGTAAACAGCTGGAGTGTGTTGTGTTACTGTAGTGTATTAAACTTTTCCTTTGCACCTTTGTTTTTAAAAAATTGGAGGTAATTTTAAAGTAAGACATTTAATGGATGGTTTTCTTAGGTAAATGAATTTAAGGTTTAATTGACTGAAATCTTTCAGTCAATGTTGTGTTTCTTTGAATTTGAAATATCTGGATTTAATTAATACAGCTCAGTCAGTTACATTTTATATTATTAAGAATTCTTTTTCAGTTTAACACTAGGTGACATATCAGTTCATTGAGTATTTCAGAGCCAGTTTTTTCTTTTCAATTATCTGTATTTAAAGTGATATTATTAAAATATAATTGCAATGAAACAGCAGCAACATAAGAAACGACCAAATATACAAAGGAAGTGCAGCTATTTTAATATAAAAAAATGATCTATCAGTCAGAACATGTAGAAAATGCAGCTAAAGTTAAGTTAGCAAAACTACAGATAAGCAACGTTTCCTTTTACTTCCAGAAAAATAAAAGCCTCATATTTGCTATTTAATAAACAATCACTAAAAGCAACACTTCCACCAAGTTTGTTTTAGTTTGTTGGTATTTATCGGTGGAGCAGCAGCACATTTTCCACAGACAGTTTTACTGTCCGTTGTCTTGTTTTAATCAGTTTTCACTTCAGTAATTCAGTCCTTCGGCTGATTGGACCAACAGACACTGAAGGACTCCAACAGCTGGTCGGTAATAAATGATAATTTACTGATCGGTGCCTGGTTTTACTGAACTTTATGTTCAACTTCAGAGTCAGATATAATGTGAGCAGTGAACCCCAGGAGTTGGTGGAGTTTATTTCTGTGTGTTGACCAGAGAAGAGAGTTAGCATCCAGTGAATATTAGCTTTAATGTGAATTAGCAATGCTAACCGAGCTAGCTGAGCAGTCCTGATTAGCAGCTAAATGTAGCATCAAGCTAACGATGTTTATGTTGTTTCCTGTCAGCGGCTGAAGTGTGTTGTGTTCCTGTAATGTGGTTCATTAAGTTCATAAAACTGTGGCTGGTTGATGTTAATGTAACGTTCAGGAAACTTAAATGTGATTAAAACAGTAACGTTAATGTTCTAGTTGTCAGTAATCAGCTATAATCTGACACTAAAACAGACTCTGATAGTTTTAATGACATCAGTTTCATGAATTTGTTGAAAATTGTCTCATTTGTTGTTGTGATGTTGCTGCTGATTCATTAAAACCAGATGATCCGTGTTGAAGATACGTTTAGTTCTAGTATCAGAAGTACAAGAAGGAAAATGGAAGTTTAGTTCTGCTACGTCAAAGATTTCAGGAATAAAATAACTAAATGAGTCTTAATGCCTCAAACTTTATTTTACAATAATGAAATAATGAAATAATCACAGATAATAAAAATATAAATAGCAGAGAAAACCTGAGAGAATAATTTCCTGAAAAGTCTGTGAAGGAAAAGCAGCTTTTTATCCTGAAAGATCAGAATCAGCTCCAACATCTGCATCTGACAGCATCAAGTCAACCAGAAAGAAAAGAAAAAAGAAAATGACTTCTTTCTGAGGGCTGCACAGTGGAGTAGTGGTTAGCACTTTCGCCTTGCAGCGAGAAGATCCCTGGTTCGCGTCCCGGCTTTCCCGGGATCTTTCTGCATGGAGTTTGCATGTTCTCCCTGTGCATGCGTGGGTTTTCTCCGGGTACTCCGGCTTCCTCCCACAGTCCAAAAATATGTTGAGGTTAATGGATTATTCTAAATTGCCCGTAGGTGTGAATGTGAGAGTGATTGTTTGTCTCTGTATGTAGCCCTGTGACAGACTGGTGACCTGTCTAGGGTGTCCCCTGCCTTCACCTGAGTCAGCTGGGATAGACTCCAGCCCCCCCATGACCCTAGTGAGGATTAAGCGGTGTATAGATAATGGATGGATGGATGGATGGACTTCTTTCTGATCACATCTGTTCCGCTGCTCACAGGCTGCTGCTGCTGCTCACATTCTTCACATTTATTGTCCACTTTTAAAAGTTCAGCAGACAGATGCTCTGCTTTGGAGTGTGATGATGTCGTCGCTGATGTGGAGAGTGAAGTTTCCGTTTCACCCACAGCGTGCTTTAGGGCAGCCGGGTTGGACTTGATGTTTGAAATACTGACCCACAGCTCAGATTTAACTGTCTGTAGTTCTGTTTTGATGGATGTTAAACTTTCACTCAAAGCCTCCAGGAGCTGAGTCTTTAAAATAACCACCGTCTCGTTACAGAGTGAAAGTAGCAGTTCCTCCTGAAGGTCAGAGATTGCAGCATCTGAGGGCCTCTTCAATAGAAGACGTAGTTGATGAAGGCGTTCTGGAGCAGGACCAGAAAGACCACGACCAAGCAGCCTTGAGATCTTAGACAGCGTCTCCCTCAGGTGGGTGTCAACAGTGTTCACAGTCAGGTCTGTGATAATCCCATCAAAAAACAATACAGGAAAAAATCTAGATTATAAATCAACATGTAACCAAAGCGCTCTGTGTATAACGCCATAGTATAGGATGTAGTTCAGAAAATGTCAACGTATAGTATACTTTACTCAAGGATAACATAGTATGGCCTGTAGTTCATAGTACAGCATGTCAGCAAATAAATCCATTGATTATGTGGTTCAAAAAGCGCAAAATGATGGGATGTTGCCTAAAATTATCATGTATGATATGTGGTTCAAAAAATGTCATAGTGCAGCATATTGTCAAAATAATGTTATTCAAGAAAACATCAGAGTATAATATGTCATCTAAAAATGCCATAGAATAATATTTCATTGCACAAGTTAAAGTATAGTAATTTTTAAAACTGTTCAAATTCTTATATGTTGCTAAAAAACAAACTAAAACAAAAAAGTTATAGTAATATGTCAATTAAAAAGCCTATAGTTTAGCACGTCGCTTTAAAAACGTCATAGTTTAGCCTTTAGTCCACAAAACGTTGTTATGTCCCGGCTGTCTGAAGTAGGTGAGGAGCAACACAAAAACAGTCCAAACGCTGGTTTCCAGAGGGTTAGACAAGTATTTATTTGAAAGAGTAAGTTTACAACAACACAACATGTGAGGGGGTTAAAAGCAAATGGGTGTTAGTAAAATAAAAATAAATCAACAGAACTAAAAGTGAACTTCACGTTGACATTGATGGGCATTCCAGCCAGGAACAAAGTAAAAGATAATATGAAAAAAACTCTTCCTGTTCACCTCTTAAAACCCAAAAACACACCACAGTAGCAGCCTAAACTAAAACTACCAATGGGTTCCCTGTTTTCCTTTGTGAACAATTCAAAGGTCCCTCTCTATCTCCCCACACATCCACCAACCACTGGAACACATCTCCAAAGTTCTGCTGGACCAGCTCAGCTTCCCCTCAGAAGAAGTGCTGCCACCTGCCAGATGAAGGAGCCTTTTGAGAGGCAGCTGGCATCGTGATTGGACTGTACTTTGGTCTGTTCCAATCCAGCTTCAGCTCCAGAGACGGCAGGCGGGACGAGTCAACGGAGGCCTGGTGGACGAAGGCATGCAGCTGAGTACAATCCAGAAAACAACAGAGGAAGAAACAAACATAGTGTATACATCATATACTGTAGAAGACACATCCACTGTAGAATTGTAGTAATTGTGGGCTGACTGATTTACTGATTAGCAGTATTTTATTTTTTACTGATTTACGGTAATAAATAAATTTAAAAATGGCGCTACTTTGGCTCTGAACCTTTATCTACCTGTGGTCGCTCTGTCTTCTGGAGTGATTTGATTGGTTATACGTCACAAATAAAACTCCTTTAACTTAACATCTGTAAACAAAACAAAAACGTATCAACAAAGTTTTCTGTTAGTTTGTGTTCTTCTAAGTTTAACTCCAAGATTTTAAATACTTTCATTTACTGCAAATGAATATCTACTCCAAATGTCTCACTAATAATCATTACCAGCCTTAAAAACCCACAAAACACCCCTCTATACTGCACCACACTTAGTACAGTCCAGTTCCCCCTTCTATAAATCTGCTTGGAATCTTCTACTTCCTGTTTGTCAAAGTGGCCTTCTACCTGGACAGGTTTTGTTGGAGCTCATGGAACAAACATTTTGGGTAACTGCACTTTAATATGGATGGATGACACTGAATTAGAGTCTGTTTTAATGAGACTGAGTTAAGATGTGTAGCTCTGTCATTAAATAGGAAATTATTTCTCAGAATTCACAGAGAAAAGTCTGAAATGTTTGCTAGGTTAGCGTCCCACATGTTCTTTGGCTCAGCTAAAGCTAACTCTCTCCAACTTCTGGATCTCTTGAGTTGCTTGTTGTTAAAATATCTTGCTAGAGGTGCTGAAGCTCAGAAAGTCTGAGATGTTTGTTCAAAATAAGCTCATTCTCAAGTCTGATCTGAACTGTCCTCTTTTGTTTGAACTTTCCCTAAACTTAGGAGTTAATGACAGAGCAGCACATCCAGACTCAGTCTCATTTATGTAGAGATTAAACTTCAGTGTCATTCATTGATGTTAAAGTGCAGTTTTTCAAATGTTTGTTGCACATGCTCCCGACCAAAGCAGTCCAGGTGGAAGACGATGTAAAGAGAAAGCTCCAGAGGATGAATATCACACATTTCCGTTGGAAATAAATGTCCTTTTATTAGACATTGTCATGCAAAAGTTGGATTTCCCTTTAATGATGTTCAAATCTTTGTTGAGTGTTTTGTTGATGTTGGTTTCTAAATGTTTTTTGACACTCGGCCCCAAAGATTAAAACCTTTTATGGCTCACAAGCTGCAACAATTCACACATTATCAACTATCTTTCTGACTAAACTAAGATAAAAAGTGAAAAACTGGCTGATTCCTGCATCATGAATGTAAATCTTTTTGGTTTTTATGACAGTAAACTGAATATATATTTGGGTTTGACATTTTATAAAGCAAAACAAGAAATTAATTAGTGGAGAAAAAAATCAACAGATTAATGGAGAAATAAAATATGTTTTCCAACATATATGGCTGAATTACTCCAATATTACAAGATACATAAAATTTTAATTCAATTTTATTTATATAACGCCAGTTACAGGTCAAATTGTCTCAAGATGCTTTATTTTTAGATTTTTTTGTCATATTTAAAATATGACAAAGTAAGAAATTTAAACCTCTTGACTAATCCAATTTATTATTTGGTTTTTAAGAGACTAATGGACAATTAAAAGAACTTTCTCCACTAAAACTAATAAACATGAGGTCAAATAGAATGAAGATTTTTAAATACTGCAGTCCCACGACGACAAGAATAAAGTTTGTCAACAAAAAGTAAATCTGCTGGTGAATTCCATGAAAGTCCTAATAAATGATCATAAAGTGTGATACTAAAGGTTTGTGGTGCTAAAAATGTCCAAGTAAAGATATGAAGTTGAACATCTGGATGGAGGCTGATAAAAGTTGACGTCCCTTCATTTCTCTAGAACGACTCCATGGATTTTATGGATGGTGGTTAAAGACCTGCTCTTCTAGTGGTCTTCCTTCTAGTCGCTGTAAAAAGTCAGTCCATCCTGGCTGACTTCAACACCTCTTCATGACAACTTGTTCTGCCTCCGACCTGGTGGAAACTCCAGAAACTGGGGAAAACCCGTGGAGACTCGAAGAACTCGTGGAGACTGGAAGAATTCGTTGGGCGGGGGAAGGTGTGGTGGGTGGTGGGGGGAGGTGGGGGAGTAGAGGGGGGAGGCCGCAACCCACCTCCCCGCCTACTCTCCGCCCTGACTCCACCCAGACTCCGCCTTGGCTCCACCCATGTGGTCACTTCAGCAACTACGATGTCAAAGGGACGACGAATTTAGTTCTTTGTATCTGATCTGTAGCTCAGTGAGTTAAGGATTTACCTATGGAGCTGCAGGTCGCTGGTTCAAGACCAGACACTTCTTAAATTTTCTCAATATCCTGACAAAGACAAAGAAAGAAAACTGCCAGTGGCGGGTCTTGAACCTGCGACCTTCCACTTGGTAGTCCATCTTCTTATCCCCCTGAGCTATTCGCTCAGATACTAATTCTTCTTTTTTTTGCGCATTTATCATCTATTTTTTGTCGTTTACGAGTTTTTTTTAAACTCGTATCCCAACTCGACCGTTTTTCTCAGGAGGTTGGGCTTCAGCCTTTGTTCTGGAGGGTGGAACCCTCAGTTCCAAGACTTTCCAAAGCCTCCACACCTCCCGAGTCCTCAGGACCTGAGCTTTCACACAGTCTGAGGGCTGAAATTTTCTAAGTCCCACAGTAGTTCTCTGTTAGTTTGAACCTTCAGACAGTCTGAGGACTGAAATTCTAAAAGTTCTTGAGTAGTTCTCTGTTAGTTTGAACCTTCAGACAGTCTGAGGACTGAAGTTTTAAAAGTTTCTCAGTACTTCTCTGTTAGTTTGAACCTTCAGACAGTGTGAGGACTGAAGTTTTGAAAGTTTCTCAGTACTTCTCTGTTAGTTTGAACCTTCAGACAGTCTGAGGACTGAAATTTTAAAAGTTTCTCAGTACTTCTCTGTTAGTTTGAACTTTCTGGTTAACAGAAGCCTTAAAACTTGTGACCATGAGTCTTGATTTCACATTTAGATCATCCATCTGAGTTCTTCTCAGACCTTCACCTGTGGGTTTTTTAGAAATACTCAACAAACTTTGATTCTCTTCACTGAACAGTAAAGATTGTGGAGATCAGAAGGTAACATTAGTTTGATCAATGCCTTCAACTACTAGTAGACTTTATCTGGAAATCAGTTTTCTGAAATGAGTTCTTAGTAAATCTGTCCACAATCAAACGAAGAACATAGAAAGAGGAAATGTTTGAAGAAACACCTTGATGTTTTCATTTCAGACTAGAAAACATTTTAATACCTTTATCTGTTTTTGCTCTTTTTGATTGTTTTATTGTCTCTTCTGTTTAATTCGATCTTCTAAAGTTTAACTGGTGTCCTTTCAAATGTTTTGTCTTTAGTTTGATTCTTCTTAAATGTTTAGAAAATAATAAAAGGTGAGAAAAGAGCAAAACTAATGTCTGAATTCCAAATGTTTTGTCTTTTTTAATGTTTGTTGTTTTTTCAAATGTTTGATCGGCTTGTTTGAAAAACTTCTTTTTCTTTCCCAATGTTTAATTTTTCAACTAAATCTTTAAAGTTTTTTTTAAATGTTTTACCACCGTTTAATGTTTAATTTTCTTTTTAAATGCTTCATTGTATTTTCTGTTTTATTCCTATTTAAAGTTTTATTGTCTTCAAGATTTAATTTTCTAATTAAACATTTAATTTTTTAATTAACTGTTTTGTCTTTTTAAAGGTTTAATCTAATTAAATGTTTTGTATTTTTTAAATGTTTAATATTCTTGTTTAATTGTATTTTTTTAAATGTTTAATTATCTACAATATGTCATCTTTAATATTTAATATTTGTTTAAATAATTTTGTTTAATTTCATAATTACATGTTTTGTATATTCTGTTTAATTATCTCATTAAATATTTTGTCTGTTTAATATAATTTAATTGTATTTAATGTTTAATTTGCTTCTTAAAAGTTTTATTGTATTAAATGTTTTTCCTTTGATTTAATTGGTTTTTTTAATGTAGTTTATTTCTTTAATCTTTTTTTCTGTCAAGATTTTAACCCCAACCTTTAAAATGAAACAAACCCTTAAATCACAATAAAAATACTTCTGTTGTCACAATCATGAGTTAGTCAATTATTCACTTTATCAATTCAACTTTATTTGTTTAGCAACTTTCACACAGATGACAAAACTAAACAAGCAAAAAGAAAAAAACTACGCTAAAACTATGATTAAAACTCAGAAACACATTTTAAAGAAAAAAGATTTAACATGGTAATAAAATATGTTGTGTCCAGGGGATGGAGGGAGTTTATTGAAGTCTTCTTGGGCTCACATGGGAAATCATTTAACATATAAACTTGATATTCAGTCTAAGGAAACTGGAAACTGCAGAGCGACAGAAGAACCAACAATATCTCCTGTTTTCTCCTTTAATGAGTTGACTCTTCTTGTGCTTTCAGACCAAAGAACTACAGACTCTTCACAACCTGCTCAAACTCTTGGTACAGGACCTCACCACACGGGTCAAGAAGGTTTCCTTCTCATTTCTACTCTGAAGCTCACCTTCTCCTGCTCAAACTGCTGACAAATGTTTCTGCTGCTCTAAAGTCTGGTCTCCAGAACTTCCTAAAAACTCTCAAAGTCTCTTCTGCTGCAGGTTGCTTTGTAGAACTGTTCCAGAAAACCTCACTAAACCACATGGAGGGGCCTCAAGATAGTCGTCCAAATGAATCCATACAAAAACCAAACTAGCACAACCCAAACACTAAAGTCTCCTGCAGCCTACCAGAGAACCTCTGAGAACAGAGAATCAGGACAGGAACTCTTACCTTCTGGACAACCAACACTGGTTCACCAACAAGAATACAGAATGTGTCTGACCAGAAACCTCTAAAGACTCACTATAGCCAAGATAAAGACACAACTCAGCTGGACCAAATCCACTAATCACTGCACACATTAGCACCATGTGCTGACTGTGGCTAAAGAACCACATTTACCAAGACAACTATCCAGTACAAAGCCCTAAAACACACCAAGAAACACATTAAAGACGATTTTACTGCTGGAAGCTGCAAGCCAACGCCTAAAGAACAAACTAAAGCAACGGAACCAAACCCGGTTCAGTGGTGAAGAGAAACAGAGGAAATGTTTGTCTGCAGCTAAATAAAGCAGGAAGACACTGACCTGCTCAGGTGTTCCTGATAACACCAAGCAGCTACCTGGACAGCCAATAGGAACACAGCTTCCTGGAAGTCCAGAGGGCTGGGTTAGTGAAGGAAATTTAGTTTAAAGTTGAAGCAGAAAGTTAACAAAGAAAGTTGAAAACCACCTTCTGATCCCTGAAATCTCTGAGTTTTCACACAAAGAACACCTGAACATGTCAAACTGGTTCCATAGTAGAACCATCATTGTAAAAACATCATAGTATGGTGTGTTGCTCTAAAAACATTAGGACCCGGCTGTCTAGGGTCGCAGAGGAGCAACACAAAAACAGGACAAACGCTGGTTTCCAGGGGGTTACACAGCAAATTTGGAAGTGTTAATTCAACTCCTACAGAGTTAATCTCAACACTTCTAAAGTGTTTATATTGGTCCACTCTAGATCGAGTTAAAACAACACTTTTGAAAGTGTTCAACAGTTTACACTGTGACAGAGTTGGAACAACACTCTCAGTAGTTGAAATTTAACACACATCAGTGTTGAATTTACACTACACTAGTGTGTAGTGTTAAAAGTCAACACTATTAGTGTAGTTTTTAACACTGAATAAGGTTTAAACTATATTAACTCTATGGAAAGTGTTATAAAATTCTAATCTAAATAAACATCTTTTATTATTTAGTTTAAAAGTACTACTGGGAATCAAATAATAACCCCCAATTTTACTCCCAAAACAATGCATGTCACTTGACTTTACAAAGAAAACAACACAAGTTGCAGTTTGAATCAGCTTGTATTTCAAACAAGCACACCACATAAAAACAGCACTGCTTTGCAATACAACACAGGTCACAAAATATGACAATGTGGCACAATGTATATTTTTTCACACATCTCATTAGAAAACTGTTTGTCATAGGGTCTGTGATATATCAGTTCCTTAACTGGGAAAACAGAAAATGAATCTGCTCTCTCATCAACACAGTATGCATTGAAATGATCATCAAAATAAAGAGTGTCCACTCTGCAAGTCAAAAGGAAAGCTTGCCCATCATGCACAATGATGTTGGTGATCTTTCTGAAAATAGGTATTTCCATTTTTGTTCCAGTACAAATAAACATACCAATCTGATATTCTGTTCCATAGTTCTTCACCCAATTCGTGGTTGACACTTCACAATATAAATTAACATCAAAAACAGAACTTAAAACCTCACCTCCCTCGAGGTGATCAATGGTTTCGTTTTTCACTGGACCAAACTCAAATCTCTGAAAATTAAAATTCTCCCAGTGGTAAGGTAACTGACTCTGGTGTTGTTTCACCAATGATTTTGTGATATTTTTGAAATTTTTCACTGATCTTTTAAAAAAGTTGTGTTTGGCCTCAAACCTCATGCACCATACATGAAGGAGTGGACCTATTTTTCGAATACAACGTGGATAATGTAGCATGAAATGATGCTTTGGAAACAATCTTTTTTGTGAAAACAAACATTTAAATAGCTTATGGTGGTCCTTAATCAAGTGCTTCAAATAGTTTGTCATACCGTTAGTTACAATGGGTGAAAAAACTATATTCACAATCTGAATCAAGAGGAGGAGCAGATTCCAGTAACAGTTATTTCTTTCCAATACATCACCAAAAATAAGAGGAGTATTTCTTACAAGACACCATGACTGAATTGCATTTAATCCAAGATCCTTGCTAGCCTCATCCATTTTCAACCCACTTGGTCTATTTTTTCTCTCAATATAACCATAGTTGAAAGTTTGGATCCTCTGTGACAATGATTCCAAAGACAGATACTTCTGGTTTACAAGGTACTGAAAGACAAGTTTGAGTTCGTACTGTACTACACCTTCAAGTAAATCGTGCATTATGTCAACTGCATAGTTGTCAGAGGTGTGGAAAAAATGCAATGTATTGAGCAAGCATGTCTTTTTGACACCAAATGTGGAACTCAACATAGGATTTTCATGTAGAGCTGCACAGTGTTCTGCATGGATTTCCTTTGTACGAAAAATTATGCCAGGGTCATCTTCAGTAAAGACAGACTGTGACTCATCCTTACTTGTCAAACAAAATCTACAGAAATATGTAGCACTGAAGGACTCAACAAAACTGAACAGTCCATGTAAACCTAGGTTGTCACCCGTTACTTGTATAACAGAACCAAGCAATGGTGAGTCTGAGAAAGGCACCTCAATTCCTTGTGTTTCAAGTATTTTAAGATCGTCAACAAGAGGCTTTAGGATCTCATCGAACCCATAAGTCTTCAGATCTTGTGAGTGAAAGAGTGCCACAACATGTATATTCATCAACACAGAATTATATTTTGGGGGCAGGTTCCTCAATATAAAGTAAATACAACCGAGTTTGTGAATACCTTTCTTTGAACCTAAGGGATTTGCTGTCTCAAACTCGTCAAAATAAAGTTGAATCTGTAGAGCATGCTTTTTCTGAGAAAACAAAATGTTACTCTTGAAGTATGAACCATCACATATGTCTTTATAAATGCCTTCTTCGTGATGTTTGGCTTGGAAGAAACTTTCACATAATTCAGTGTTCTTGAACATTGACTTAAGAGTTCCCAGGATGGGTGTGTACACAAATTTATCTGTTACAGGGACCTGACAGGAAACGCCAGTTGTTTGATCTCTGCGAACATCAAATCGCACCCCAAGAACATATTCGACAGGCTCAACAATTTCCCATTTGTCCTCAAAGAACTTCTGACGTTTTACTCTTGTGTTCAAGGATGAGAAAGGATTTCCTAGTTGATCAAAGCACTTTTCCACCTTCTTTTCCAAATCCGTACCTTGAATTTCTGAAGAACAGCTGAGAACTGCCTCTCTTGCTTGTCTATTAATGTAATTTACAAGGTCCTCCATGGATCCCACCATTGCTTGGACTGTGCTCTCAGCAACACCAGATGCTTGCAACTGTGCTACAACAAAAGCACACATGTTTAACACATGATCATTGTCAACAGAGAGCTGGGTAGTTGTTGGAGAGGCTTTGTTGACTGTCTGTGAAGTTGAGGGCTCATCAACTTCATTCTGAGTGTCCACATTGTCAGCAGTATTAGTCACAGCAACATCTCTGTGGAAATGAACAAGATGCTTCTTGAAACCTGAATAAGTGCAAAACAAAGAAGAACATCCCGGCTGTCCACATTTTAAGCGTAATGTCTTTCCAGGATATAGACCATGGTGAAGTCTTAAATGCTGACAAAGCAGTGCAGAACTTTTGTGGCATGCCTTACAGACATAACAAAGAAAAATATTTGCATCCATGGATATTTATCCCCTCACGCATCATGAAAAAATCTTGCTCTTAGTTCCTTGACTCTGGGAGTTTCCTTGGCCTTTCCGATGTCAATGTTAAAAACTGTGGTTTGGATGAACATATAGAAGTTGTAGAGGGATTCATGGTAACTGACACTAAAGATGAAGTGTGCTTTGAAGAGCTCATCGAAAGCTGCAAGGGATGTCTGTGCCTTGCAAGGGATGGCCTTGTGATCAATGATGACATAGTATCTTTGGATGCTGCTCTTCTTTTCACCAACACCAAGGAGGAAGGGCTGGCCCGGCTCCACACCAGCAAGGAAGGTTTCAACACTGGCTCCCATCTTGAACAAAACATAAAGAATTATGAGAAAATATGCCGTTGTTAAGTTCAAATGTCTACCTAAGCAAATATAAAAAGTGCTTCAACCCAAGAAGTAGGATCATCAGAATAACTGCAACACTACTATTTGCATACCTGCAAATATCTCACAACATGGTCAACAGCCTGGCATGGGCTGATTTTAGCACTCTTCTTGTGGCCTTTGGGGGTGGGAGGAAGCAGGTGAACCAACAGAAGAATGCTGGACAGATCACTGTCCCAGCCTAGGGGAAAAATAGGAGAAATATTAGACTCATTCACATCATAAATAATTGAGACATTTCAAAGAGAAGAATGAGCCAAGCTAACCAGACCCACCTGAGTCATGCTGCAATGACATGAGTTCTTCAATGTGCTCATTAGAAGTCAGTTTTTTGCAGTCTGCCAGGATTCTAGGCTTGAAAAAGGTAGGCCATTTTGCCAAAAATCTGCCCGACACTTCCTCTCCAAACATCATGGTGAAGTCTTGTTCAATCTACAGGATAACACACACTGTATACTCATGCACCTTAAGCATATACTTTGAGTAACAATTCACTTACAAAAGAAGTTGTCTTTCTTACCAAGCCAGTGATGTCGAGGAATCGTGGGAAGATGTCAAAGACTGTCGAAGAGCACTGCTGATCTTGAACCAGTGTTTGGCGGTACTGAAATGTGGCCCTCATTCGCTCTTTGATGGCTGATTCATCAGTTGAATGTTTCAAAAAGGATATTGCTTCATGACAGTGCTCACCAAGCAGCTGCTTATCAGTGCAGAGAACATCCCTCTTTCTCTTTGGACTATCTTGATAGGTTGTGCTTGTGGAGCATCTCTGGGGCTGAGCTGCAGTGTTGCCCTGAACAGTCTTTATCCTCCAGGCCAAGTAGCCAGATCCACTCTCTGGGTCATAGAAGTGTTCCTGTAACATTAAAACAATAGATTGTTACATAAATTCCAAACATATTACTGGTCCATAAATTGACATACAAGTTTTTAATTTATAAACTTACATATCCCTTGTCCGACTATAGATCTCTGAGGCTGGGAAATAGAGAGATGATGCCTAGAGCACATGTACTTCGAACAGAGATGGGTGGGCTCCTCCTGAAAGATAAACATGGCATTGCTACAACAATTCAGTGTTTAAAAGATACAAATTTTGCTTTTTCTTGCTTCAGTTAGTAGCAGTCCCTCAAATTTAGTTTTTGTATAATGTTTTAGCCTTAAAACATTGCTTTACTGATATGTAATCCCTTACAATGAGTATGCTTGTTTTAAAAATAATTTCTATATTAAGTAAAGAACATTATGAATATGAAACTTATCCATGAATTTCAACCATGCTGGCCACAAGAAGGTTTACCAACTTTCTCCTTGTGCTATCTGTCAATGTTTTCATTTTGTCATATTCATCCAAAATAAACTGTCCACCTGGTTTAGCCTTCAGAGCATTTCTCACCATCTAAAAGATAAAGAATAATAGTTAGAATTATCCATCACCATCAGTTTAACTACACAACATCTTTGTGTCTGATATCTGATAACTAATAGAATTTGTTACAAAAGCAACACACCTCTTTTGCTGATTCCCGTTCAGCATGGGTTCTCCTCCCTCCGTTTGTATGAACAATCACTGTTGCATCTGATGAATCAGAGGATGCTAGCGAGGACACTCCTGACACTGACCCAGATGAGTTGTCTGACATGGGTGACTCCAGCGAAGTATATGAAAGATCATGCTGAAGTACAACTGTAAACAATTTTTTACCAAATGTAAACACAAAATGAAAAAAAAATCATGTGTTCTCCACAATATTCATTATACTCCTTCCCTAACAAGGTTGAGTCTCACCTGTTGACTTTTCCAATGCCACCCCAACAGTGAGGTTCCCTGCCTGCAAGAGCTCCTCAAACACATCTGCATCAACTTCTGTCCCTGATTCATCTGTCAGGTGCAGCTCAGTCTCAAGTGGAAGATCTAGCTTTTGAATAACTGATAACAATATTAGATTTAGAGCAATAGAAAAAATACAATAAGAACATTACCTGGCATTTTCTACGCTTGTTTTTGGCAGGACATGGCTATCATTAACAAAATATTCAAATACCACATAAATTCAATAGGTGTTATAACATGTAGCCACAAACGTGGGCTGTATGAAAAGTGATGCCAACCTTTTTGAAGAAATGTGTTGAAATCATCATAGCCATCTTCAGTCTCAGCCACTTTGACATACTTCTGTGTTTCACCAAATCGCACCTTAACCAACATGATGCACTATGAAGAAAAAAGGACAAAAGACATCCACACTGTGCCATCATTTACACTATGATCACCATGGATGTGTAGAGGCAGGAACATTTTGCCTAGCTTTACTAGACTCTGAGTATTCGTTTTAAGTTTTAGCATTACTTGCTACCTGGACGATGGGAGCCACCAGCACAGTGACGTGCTACTGAAGCTTGGCCTGCTTGCTAGAATGACGGCTCGCTAGTTATTCTGCTAAAAACACCCACACTTACCCGTAAACAGTGGTACACTATCAACTATGCTCCGTTAGCTTAGCAAAATAACGTCGCCCTGAGACATAAACGTGGCAGCGACGTTAAGATACACAGCTACGTAAGTGGTACTCACCAGCATGTGTGGCTGCGGTAACGTTAGCTTGAAAAGTTAGCGTTTTTTAATCTTAAAATGTTTTAAACGAAGCAAGGCTTGGCGTGGCTGGTGTGGTGGCCCAGTGTGTGGAGGTGTTCCTCCGGTGGAAGGATACAGCAGGAAGTCTGCAGCAGCTGTCTCGGGCAAGCAGCAGCAGCTCAACCGAACCCCTACCCCCGGTCCATGTAATGCCAACAACCATTCGACAAGACTAGATCAAAGCTAATTGTACTCCTCACCAACTTGACATGGATTTGATTGTCGAAATGACAAGTGGCCTTAAGATTTTTTTCTGGGAAATATTTGGTTAACCCGCCATGCACGTGTTACATCACTTTAGGAAACTCTGACCCCTTACAAAATGTGCAGCTGTGCAAATGTAGCATGCTAAACAAATGTCTATTCATGTAGGTTACACATATGTTTGTATATTTATCGACACTTGTGTGCAAAAGCGACAAATAGCATACAACAATCATGCTAACTTACCTTGCCGCGATGTTAGCTGCAGACAGGTTTCAGCGACACCTATTGTTGTCACAAATAAAATACTATTGCATAGAAGTGTTATTAATTAAACGTGCCGACATTCATTTAAGCGCACAAAGATCCTCATTAGTACAAGGGAAAAGACAGCTGTGTTCCGCTGCAGCCGCTCTTTAGGCAAACACGTCACAGATACGTTGGAATGCTGGGAGTTACTCTATTAAGTGTTGATTTTAAAATCAACACTTTACAGAGTTGTTTAAATGTACCTCTGTGTATTATCACCAACTCTTTTGAGGGACTAACTCTCAGGTAGTTGAATTAAACTAAACAAGTGTTGAACTGACACTGTATTTTTAACTAACAACACTAACACTGGAATTTTAACACTTTTGAATTTGCTGTGTAGGAGGATATTTATTTGAAAGAGGAAGTTTACAACAACACAACATGTGAGCAGAAAAAGCACAAAGTCTGTCTTTAGTTCAGCTGAAAATATTAGTTTTTGTCTTTTTTATTGACCAAACTTTTCAGGAAGTAGATGAAGAATAATTAAAGCTCTCATGAAGAAGTCCAACTTATTTTGGATCCTTGTGGAGAGTTTAATCTTAGAGTTTTAGAGTCACATGGATTGTTTTGACATTTAATAACCGAGTCCTGAAATAAAATTACAGTTGTGGATTTCTGTCATTTAGTCTGGACTAAACAAATAACAGCAGCATAAATGTCAAACATCATTATAAGGAGTCTGGATTGAGGTTTCTCACTTGATAATGATCAAAACATGAAATTGAGGTTGGTTTAAAGGAATATTCCACCTAAAACCTCAGATATAGACCTCAAAGGGTATTCGGGTCCAGCCCTAGTAATGAGAAGCTTTTGTATTTAAAGTTTCTTCTTTTAGTTTCTCATGAAAATTTAATTGTATTTTTTATTCCTTTCATCTGTTAAACATTTTGTTTCATTTGTGTGAAAAGTTTTATATAAATAAAGTATGATTAATAAATTTTCATTTTCCAGCTTAGATAAATCAATCAGTTTTTTTATACACTTCTGAAATGTGAAATGAAATGCTCTACACAAAAGAAAAACTGATTTATTTTTGCAATAAGAACCAATTTATATGCTTCTTATCTTAATTTATAAAAAACTAAATACATGCAAAAACAGGATAAAAATGACTAAAATAAACTTGTAAAATATTTTTAATGATGTTCTTTCTTTTATTTTTGATCTCTGTAATAATAAGCTTTTGTTTTTTCTTCTTTTAATTTCTATACATCAGACTTCTGCTACTCCACAGACAGTTGTCATCTCCAGAAGTTCTCTGATGACGCTGCCATCATAGGATGCGTGTCAGAGGGGAATGACTGTGAGTACAGGAAAGTCATCATGGACTTTGTCTACTGGTGTCAGCAGAACCACCTCCAAATGAACGCCAGCAAGACAAAGGAGATGGTGATTGATTTCCACAGGAAACCCTCATACACTCCAGCGCTGAACATCCAGGGACTTGACATTGAGAGAGTGAGGACCTACAAGTACCTGGATGTTCACCTAAATAACAAACTGGACTGGACAGATAACACTGACTCTCTGTATAAGAAGGGTCAGTGTCGTCTATACCTGCTGAGGAGACTCCCATCATTTGGTGTGAGCAGGACACTGCTGAGGACCTTTTATGACACTGTGGTGGCATCCATGGTCTTCTATGCAGTGGTGTGCTGGGGAGGGGGATGCTCTGAGCGTGATAAGAACAGACTAAACAGACTGATAAAAAGAGCAGCTCAGTCTGTGGCTGATCCCTGGACTCCATGGAGGTGGTGGGAGAGATGAGGGCTCTGGATAAACTGTCTTCTATCATCAGAAACTCCTCCCAGCCTCTGTATCAGACTGTGAACTCCTTAAGAAGCTTCTTCAGCAACAGACTGGTTCACCCTGAATGTAAGAAGGAACGTTTCCACAGGTGGTTTATTCCAGCATCTGTTAGATCGTACAATGCCGCACTATAAACTCCACCATGTACTGCAGACCTGGGCATCCTACGGCCCGCGGGCCACATCCGGCCCGCCGGATGTGGCCCTGACTGGCCCCTATGAGGTCAGTGGAAAATATTAAAAGTCAACGCAAATATGTATCATCACAATACATGCAAGCAATACGCCCGCACTGCTTTTATTTTGAAAGGTCTGCTAAGTTAACGTTTTTTCGCGCGTGCTTTCCGTACTTAGCATAAGGTTTATGCACTGATTGGTTTGTTTGTTAGCTTCAGCCCGGGAAGATGTCAGCTAACGGCAAAAAAATAAAGATTGATTCCGAATGCAGAGTTTTTAACAAAGCGTGGACTTCCAGGTATTGCTTCACTGAAGTCAGAGGTAAAGCTGTGGGCTAGTTTCTGGTGAACAGATAGCGGTGTTCAAGGATTATAATCTGAATCGACATTACGAGACCAAACATGGCGGAGAAGTACAAACATTTGACTGATGCAGAGCGGGGAGGATATCTGAAGGTTTGCTAGCTAAACTGCTAAAGCAGCAATGACTTTGTTTTACCAAAGCTCACATCAAGGGATGCAGCAGTCAAGACGAGTTTTCTAATATCCTACAAAATCGCCAAAAACACTAAGCCATTCTCTGATGGAGAGTTTATAAAAGAATGTCTGGTGGACTCTGCAGCGTTTATATGCCCTGAGAAGAAAGGAGCGTTCGTTAATGTGGCCCTTTGGAGGCGAACCGTAACGAGGCGGGCGGAGAGCATCGCCGAAGATCTGGAGCTTCAGCTGCACAACAAAGTGAACGATTTTGACGTTTTCTCCTTGGCTCTGGACGAGAGCTGTGATGTCCGTGACACAGCCCAGTTACTCATCTTTGTATGTGGACTAACAAAAACCTTTGAGATGACGGAGGAGCTGGCAGCTGTGCAGCAAATGAAGGAACCACGACGGTTCACTGAGGTAAATACATGCATGAACAAGCTGGGACTAAAATGGGAGAATTTGGTTGGTGTTACAACTGATGGCTGTCCAAATTTGACAGGGAAAAATGTTGGACTTTTGAAACGGATGCAAGATAAAGTGACTGAAATAAACCCAGAACAGAAACTGATATTTTTGCATTGTATTATACATCAGGAAGTTCTGTGTAAGTCAGTGCAAAAAATCAACCACGTGACTGATGTTGTAGCTAAAGTAGTTAACTTCATCAGGGCAAGAGCATTGAATTACAGACAGTTTGTTGTCTTTGTGGAGGAGATGATAGTGAACATGGTAACCTTGGTTACCAGACAGCTGTCAGATGGATCAGCCTGGACAAGATGCTTAAACGAGTTTGGGATCTGAGAGCAGAGATTCAAGACTTGGGCATTGTACATCATTGTATTGTGTAATTTACTGTTTTTATTGAGATATATTGAACATTGCTCTAAGTGTAGTGGGGAGCTGTTGTCTTTCTTTATGCTTCACAGTCATCTTAATGTAGATTTAGAAAAACTGGCAACACCTCATAGCGTTCATGATGAACAAAAACTGACATGATAAGGCAAGTTTCAAATCTCTGCCAGCTGATGGTCATATTGTTGTAGAATAAATTCTGAGTGATGGCTTACTTACTTCATTTGTAAAAACAGTGACTGCTGAAAAGTAATTAAAGCACTTGGAAAATCAGTTTCACATTTTAAGTATGTCTTTATGATAGTAAATATCTACAACTCAGTAGGCAGCAATCATAGTTTGAATGAAAAAACAAAATCTTTCATTAAATAGTTGTGTTCTGTGTTCCACATTTTCATTATATCATTGTATTGTTTCATTTATTGTTTTTAGTGAGATATATATTGAGCAGAGCTTTTAAGTGTACTGGTCCGGCCCTTAACAACCGTCAGTGTTTCTCATGTGGCCCCATATGAAAATTAATTGCCCACCCCTGTTGTACTGTTTACTGCTGCACTTTTCTCTTCCCCCATTTTAGACACGCATCCTCCTACTTATGTGCAATAACTGATACCTCATCAGTACAATAACTGATACCTCATCAGTACAATAACTGATACCTCATCAGTACAATAACTGATACCTCATCAGTGCAATAACTGATACCTCATCAGTACAATAACTGATACCTCATCAGTGCAATAACTGATACCTCATCAGTGCAATAACTGATACCTCATCAGTGCAATAACTGATACCTCATCAGTACAATAACTGATACCTCATCAGTACAATAACTGATACCTCATCAGTGCAATAACTGATACCTCATCAGTGCAATAACTGATACCTCATCAGTACAATAACTGATACCTCATCAGTGCAATAACTGATACCTCATCAGTGCAATAACTGATACCTCATCAGTACAATAACTGATACCTCATCAGTACAATAACTGATACCTCATCAGTACAATAACTGATACCTCATCAGTACAATAACTGATACCTCATCAGTACAATAACTGATACCTCATCAGTGCAATAACTGATACCTCATCAGTACAATAACTGATGCCTCATCAGTGCAATAACTGATACCTCATCAGTGTAATAACTGATACCTCATCAGTGTAATAACTGATACCTCATCAGTGTAATAACTGATACCTCATCAGTACAATAACTGATACCTCATCAGTACAATAACTGATACCTCATCAGTACAATAACTGATACCTCATCAGTACAATAACTGATACCTCATCAGTGCAATAACTGATACCTCATCAGTGCAATAACTGATACCTCATCAGTACAATAACTGATACCTCATCAGTACAATAACTGATACCTCATCAGTGCAATAACTGATACCTCATCAGTGCAATAACTGATACCTCATCAGTGCAATAACTGATACCTCATCAGTACAATAACTGATACCTCATCAGTACAATAACTGATACCTCATCAGTACAATAACTGATACCTCATCAGTACAATAACTGATACCTCATCAGTACAATAACTGATACCTCATCAGTGCAATAACTGATACCTCATCAGTGCAATAACTGATGCCTCATCAGTGCAATAACTGATACCTCATCAGTGTAATAACTGATACCTCATCAGTGTAATAACTGATACCTCATCAGTACAATAACTGATACCTCATCAGTGCAATAACTGATACCTCATCAGTGTAATAACTGATACCTCATCAGTACAATAACTGATACCTCATCAGTGCAATAACTGATACCTCATCAGTGTAATAACTGATACCTCATCAGTACAATAACTGATACCTCATCAGTACAATAACTGATACCTCATCAGTGCAATAACTGATGCCTCATCAGTGCAATAACTGATGCCTCATCAGTGTAATAACTGATACCTCATCAGTGTAATAACTGATACCTCATCAGTGCAATAACTGATACCTCATCAGTGCAATAACTGATACCTCATCAGTGCAATAACTGATACCTCATCAGTACAATAACTGATACCTCATCAGTACAATAACTGATACCTCATCAGTACAATAACTGATACCTCATCAGTACAATAACTGATACCTCATCAGTACAATAACTGATACCTCATCAGTGCAATAACTGATACCTCATCAGTGCAATAACTGATGCCTCATCAGTGCAATAACTGATACCTCATCAGTGTAATAACTGATACCTCATCAGTGTAATAACTGATACCTCATCAGTACAATAACTGATACCTCATCAGTGCAATAACTGATACCTCATCAGTGTAATAACTGATACCTCATCAGTACAATAACTGATACCTCATCAGTGCAATAACTGATACCTCATCAGTGTAATAACTGATACCTCATCAGTACAATAACTGATACCTCATCAGTACAATAACTGATACCTCATCAGTGCAATAACTGATGCCTCATCAGTGCAATAACTGATGCCTCATCAGTGTAATAACTGATACCTCATCAGTGTAATAACTGATACCTCATCAGTGTAATAACTGATACCTCATCAGTGTAATAACTGATACCTCATCAGTGTACTAACTGATACCTCATCCTCTTCTATATATTCTTCTACATGATATTTATAAGAAAAAAATCATCTGTATATAATGATTTTTCTGCAATTATTGCACTGTTTCTTTTTCTTATCTATTCCTGCACTGCCTTTATACTTTTTCTTTGGAGCTGCTGTAACGGTGAACTTTCCCCACTGTGGGATCAATAAAGTTTATCCTTATCCTTATCCTAATGAAAAACATTTTCTGTATTTACCTAAGAGCAGATTTAATAGCGTTTTTATTCCTTTTGTCTGTAAAACATTTTGTTTCATTTGTGTGTAAAGTTTTATATAAATAAAGTCTGACTGATAATTTTTCTGATTCCAGCTGAGAAAAATAAATAAATTTTTGTGTTCTACACAAAAGAAAAACTGATTTATTTTTGAAATAAGAACCAATTTATATGCTTCTTATTCTAATTTCCAACTTAATACATGCAGAAAACTGGATAAAAATGACCAAAATCAACTTGTAAAACATTTCTAAATGATTTTCTTTTGTTATTTTTATCTTTCTAATAAGAAGCTTCGTATTTTTCGTCAACTTGGAATGTAAGAACATGTTCTGTTTTTACCTGAGAGCAGATTTAACTGCATGTTATTTGGAGTTTCTATTGAATAAGAAGTGAAATGTGGTGAGAATGTGCAGCAGAGTTACTCAGCCTTCAGTACAGGTTGTGAAATAGATTTTCTTCTTGTTTATGCTGCAACAGAAACAGATTCAACAGAGAAAATACTTTGTTTGCAGAGTTTTTGTTTGTTTGGTTTTGGGGTGAAACTGAAGCTAAACCAATAATAAATAATGGCGTTAAATGATAGCATCAGGACATTAATGTGAAGGTCTCTGTGGATGGATGGAGGCTGAGGGGGACCAGAGGAGGTCACGGTGTCAGGATCCTGGAGAACCCGGCTGACATGTGGAGCCCGGGGCTGCTCAACTCTCAGATGATCCCCCAGGTTCTGAATAACGCAACACAGGATGATGACTGCTGGCAGGAGGACCGTCGGGATGCAGGAACAACAAGGAACCGCTGCAGGGAAGGAAAACTTCCTGATGCCTTCTTCATCAAAAAAAAAAAAAAAAAGTTTGGTCCAAAAAAATAAATCAACAAGAGGAGGCCTGATGAAGCTCAGATAACGGACACTTGGTTCAGTCACCAGAACTCCAGTGAAACATCCACCAGAAGAAGGAGGAGGAGGAGGAGGAGGAGAAGGAGAAATGGGGAAACAAGAGGAGGAAGAAGAAGAAGGAGGAGGAGGAAAAGAAGGAGGAGAAAAAAGAAGAAGAAGGAGAAGTTTTCTTTCTGATAACCTTTGACCTGCTCGTCCACCTGTTGGTTAATTTAAAAGTAAGAAGAGAGTAAATCTCCAATAACTGATAGTTCCTCTCACATTTTCAGATAATTCTACATCTTCATTTAGCAGATGCTTTCATCCAAAGCGACGTTCATCTGAGAACACCTGGATGTAGAAGTTACATCTGCAGGTCTACTATCACAGGTCCTTCATCCCATCTGCTGTAAGACTTTACAACATCAGCATCACTGGCTGATGTTAACATAAACTGGACTCATATCATATCATATCATCCCAAACCATAAAATATGCATAGACGTTATTGCACTGCTACATCTTTGCACTTTTTAAACTTATTTTTTTAAGCCACTTTATACTGCATTGTCTTACAGTGTGTCAATACTGTACTATTTCATCCTCATTTCTGATCCCTGTACATACTGTAAATATTATTACTACTGTTCTATTATTATTTTATTTCTATTACTACGTCTATTGCTACATAAGCTGCCATAACAATGTGAATTTCCCCTGGCGTGGGGAAAAATAAAGGACTTATCTTATCTCAAAAAATACTTCAATTTAAATGTAAGATTTTTAGGTGAAGTTATAAAATATATAATATTTATTATGTCATGTAGACAAATTTGAATATGATTTATGATGTAGGTTTTGGTAAGCCTGATAAATTTGTGTTTTTTTCAGAAAATATTTATAAGTTGTCTTGGTTGTGGCTCCTGCAGAATAATTTTCCTGAAAATACGTAAGTTTGGTACGATACTACAATTCCCATGTGGCACCGCTGCTGGGCATGTCAGTTTCCCTGCGCTGTGATTGGCTGTGAGGCGGGTTGAACTAGCGGCGCCTCTTTGTGAGGCGAGTTTTTACCGTGTAAATTATGTTAAAAAGTCACAATTCTGAATAAATTAGAGCTCTGTAAGACTTTACACTAATTTAAAGCTGAGAGAGAAGACCGTGAGTGGTTAAATAGTAACGGACGCAGGAGAAACTGTTAGCTCGTCTAGCTAACTAGCCTAGCTAACTGGGGATTAACCGGATTGAACTGGATCCTCCGACACAGAGGGAGGAAGAAGCCGAGAGCCCACCGCCCCACACCAGGCCCCGACCTTGAACCGGAGACTCGTAATTTGAGCTGGAGACCCCGAACCTGAACGGGAGACCCCAAACCTGCACCAGAGACCCGCAACCTGAACCAGAGACCCGTAACCTGAACCAGAGACCCCAAACCTGCACCAGAGACCCGCAACCTGCACCAGAGACCCCGAACCTGAACCAGAACCTGCTCCAGTGAGTCTGTTTCTAATCAGTTTAAATTAATATATTATGTATAATATAGTATTATTAATAATTCACTTCAGTTAAAATATAATTTAATAAAGAAATTAAGTAAATTGTATTTTTTATATATATTGCAGTTTAAATTTAAACGTTTAAGGTCAAATTGTAATTTACATAATGCTCATTATTTCATGTTGGTAAATTTAAATGATTCATTAAGTTGAAAGGTCTTAACCTTAATATATGTTAGTTAGCCAGGTACATTTGTGGTGTGTATATAATATACCTGGGGGTTTTACCAGAAATTCTATGATACACAATACTTTAATAATTATCTTAATTTAATTATAATATATTGTAGGGTCTTAATTAAGGTAGGTATTATAATAAATTATATTGGAAGTTCTTAACCTTAATTTTTATTTAAGGTAAATATTATAATATCTTGTACGGTCTTAACCTTAATATTTAATGTAGGTAATTTTGTACAATATATAATAATGTAGGGTGATGATGATATTTAAACACATAAGGTTTGTGCGATTTGCCGTGGTCTTTGTTGGAAACTATTTTGTCTCAACCTGTGTTTAAAATGTTCTTTCTAAATTGAATTGAAAATGAATTAAATTCTGTTGACTTTATTTATTGTTCCTCATATCTTCTGGTTTGCTCGTGTGTAAAATTCATGGGTTGTTTTTCTGAGACTTGTTGGAATCCAGTTGATTGTAAATTAGGTATTAGGACATTAGCAATGATGTCTACTATAAATGTGTTTTCATCGTATATTTAATTCATGTGCTCGTGGTTATTGTGGCTCCAGTGTTTATTCTAGTTGCTGTAATGGAAAATGCCTCTTATTACCTGAATTGTTAGCAGTTGCATCCAGGTTTAAAGCGTAAATATTTAAAAATAACTATTATTTTATTATATTTTGACATTTATTTTTGAATAGATGATGATGAGCCAGTCACACACTTTGAGGTTTTTAATTTAACCAGATTAACTTGTTGGCAGCTGGTTCCTGTAAACTTTCTAGGACTTACTAGGAGTTCTGGTCCTGGATCGTCTCTGCTGCTCTGCTCCTTGTTGTATGCAGATTCATCCAGATTTTCTCTTTTCTCTGAGCTTTTAATCCACATTTTCTGTGGTCTGTTAACATCGTTATTCATGTAAAGTGAGTCGGTTGAAGTGTGGAAAGTTGTGGCGGTTCAGTTTCTTCATGAATATTGAGAATCCAGTCCCTGTGATGGACTGCCAACCTGTCCAGGTGTACACTGGGACGGGCTCCAGCTCTCCGACGACTCTACGGGATAAATAATAAATATAGAATAGATGGATGAATGGATGATGGAACTATCTGAAATATTACTGTATGTTTAGGGGGGAGCTGTGGCTGCAGCGTCCAGGTGAAAAGGAAAAGTTCATCAGCAGCCTTCCAGGATTAAACTTTTTTTTTTAAGGAGGACCAGACGTCCACTTATTCACAGACTTAGCAGACCTGCTGGGAAACGTTCCTTCTAACTTATCAAACCTTTACTGAACTTAAGTCTACCATTCTACCACAGTTAGGTCATTTCAGGCTGCTTTCTCCTCTGTTTGTTTTTGGTTTTTCACTTTGCTTCCTGTAATCTGGCAACACACAACTCTAAATAGATGTTAAAGTTTATTGAGGATTTAAATCAGAGCGCTGTTTGTGTTTTTTTTTATTTTACATAAATGACTTGAAAATGATCCAAAATTGCAGAAAATTTGTCCAGAATTACACAAAAGTTGTCAGAAGTGACAAAGACCTTCCCAAAATGATTCAAAAATTGATCAAAATTACTTAAATCTGTTTAGAAAGAACAGAAATTTCTTAAAAATGACTTATAACTAAATAGCCACACTCTATGGTGCCATGATTTCTGATCATCAGTAACTAATAAATAAATGCTACATTTCTGACAATGCCATGTTGGGGAATGGATCGGCTTGGGAAATGGGTACTGCACTCTCTGAGGGCTTTTCTAGTTATCCAGGATGCTTCCAAAATGACTTGAAAAGGATCCAGAATTACAAAAGATTTTCCAAAAATGATCTAAAACGATGGAAATTTGCAGAATGACGCTAAATTTGTCCAAGATGCTGTAAAAATCATGCATAAATGACTTGAAAATGATCCACAAATGCAGACAATTTGTCCAGAATTACACAAAAGTTGTCAGAAATGACAAACATATTCTCAAAATGACTCAAGAATTGACCAAAATCACTTAAATCTGTTCAGAATGAACGGAAAAATATTAAAAATACATTTTTGACAATGCCATGTCGGGGAATGGGAAGCCTTGGAGGAGGACTGCAATCTCTGAGTGCTTTTCTAGTTTGACTAATTGATGGGCTGATTTCAGCCTTTCTCCGCGGTCGTCTGTATCTCTTCTTGTCTCGATCGCTGTCCTCTTCATCACTGTCTCTGTCCTTATTAACATTATTACCATCATTATAATCACACTGACCATAATAACAGTCGGTCCATTTACTGATCAGCAGCATCATTACTGTCGTTCTCATCATCCATCATCTCCCTCCGCTGTGAGGAAGCTTCCAGCTAACAGAGCAGCGTTACACAACTCCCTCCTACCAATCAGCTCATGTAACCGTCCTCCTACTGCCTCTACAGTCTGACCTGCCCGGCCCACGTCAACCCAGAGGTTACTCACGCCGACCGCTATGATGCCGTGTTCTCCCTGTGCTCTGATTGGTGCAGGAGGGAGGGCCGGGCCAGGTGACTCCCACACAGAGGTCACAGCATCCTCTCATCTCATATCACTAATAAAAACGGCAGTAATTACAGCGTTTCCTCGATGTGACACGACACTGTGATGCTGCTGAACTTTAGCTTCCTGCCTACAGGAGTGTTTCAGGAGCGAATACAAGTTTTACTCTTTATAATATACCGCTCTAATTATTTTACAGAGGAGCAGTTCGCTCTTGGCCTTAGAGAATCACTCGGACAGCGGCCAGTTTTTTTAAAATTTATTGCGTTTAACCTTTTAGACCTGCATTTCAACAGGTTTAAATGAAAAAAAAAAACGCTCCTCTGCTGATCCTAAGAAATACAAATATGAACAAGAAGGCAGAAAAAAGGTATTAGTTTAGGTGTGAGGCTCAAGGAGTAGGTGGATAGAGATCTGACTTCAACTCTGTAGAGACGGGAATGTGGATCCAAATGGAAAAGAACTTACAGAAAGAGAAGTAAATTCAGTTAAAGAGGAAAGAAAAGTGCTCTAAAAGGCTTCTTCTAGTGCAACAGAAGTAGACGAAAAAGATCAGACATCATTAAATAGATGTGAAGACTTTAAATTTGACCCCAGGAAACACTGATCATGTGTGATTTACAAAGAATTAAAATGAAATGTGCAATATGTCGACTAATGTGAATGAAATTCACAATAAAGTTCAGTTAAATGTCAACAGCACATTATACACATATGCCAGATTAATATTTATAAGAATTTTTGCTAAAAGATTATGACAGGATTTTTAAAAATTACATTAACGAACAGCTAATTGAAGTTGAAAGATGCAACCAGCAGAGGAATGTGGATGGATGAGCCAGAAGAAAGCGGAGGAATTTTAGCAGAGAAACAGAGAGCTAATGAAGTTTAATCAGAGCTGGCAGTTCCTAACGAGATGTTTTCGTGTCCTCATTACGTCAAAGCGACTCGCTGCGTTTGGATGAAAGCAAATCCGACCTCAGAGAAACCAACTTCCTACTCGCTGTGTTCTTTGTTCCCGTCAAATCTTTGTTGTCATGACTGGCAGCTGGCTGGTCAAGCTTTGGTTACCAACAGAAACACGCATGCATTTATGCACATGCATGAATAACAGGAACCATTACTATGTAAGAAGTGCTGCAAACATTTTCACTTTCCACTGCTAATAATAACCTTAATGATGTATTATAGCAGGGGTGTCCAACTAAAATTCAAAGAGGTCCAGTCAGAGATAATTTATAAAGCAATGGTCTGGAACATCATAATGTCTAACTTGAATTTGTGTGATATATGTTGATGTAACCTGGTAGTTTTATTAGCATCTGCATGTAACCAATAACTGACTGTCAAATCACATACATATAAAACATTTTGACAACATTCATTCATAAAAATCATTTGACTAGTGCTGTCAAACAGTTACAATTTGTAATGAAATTAATCACATGGCTGCTGTGGATTAATTTTGATTAATCACAATTCAATATAATTTATTTTTAGTCTATATTAATCGCGTTTCATTTTGCATGAGCAGTCAGACTCAAGAAAACAGGGAACATCGAAAAATAACTGGCTTTTTTAAAATACAGATTTTTGATGCGGACATTAATTACAGTTTTGGTCTATATATTTATTTAGTTATTTATTTATTACCGTTATCAAGTAAATTAATATTCTTTGTGATTTTTCAAGATGTCTAATTTTACAAAACGGGGAATAAAATACTGTTTTAATAAACTATTTACTCTTTTTATATCTTTAATTTAAATATTTTAATTGCAGATAATAGCAAATATCTGCAACATAATATCGAAAAATAATTCATCTTGGTGGCCTCCCTCACTAGTCTGTCTGCTTTCTCATTTTATTATTTCTATTCTTATTAATAGAAGCAATAATTAATCAGCATTCTGTTTTATATGTGAACAATGTTGGTATTAAATAGTTCTGTCATTTATATCGGTCAAATATCAGATGGTTTGACACTCCGTCTGTAGTAGTTTTGTTTTTTTTAATTAATATTTTATTAATAAATAATATATTTGCCTCCTTTAATTGTTTAATCTGCCTTTTTTTTAATGAATCTGTCGCATTTTGATATGATAAAAAAACTGAGAAAAACAATTGGCCTTCATGTGATTAAAGCTGGAACCATCAAATGTTTTCTGATTTATTATTTTAACAGATCACTTTCTGTTCTCTGATTGGTTGAAATCAATTGATCAACGAACAGTTTGGGCATCGTTTTGGTGTCTAATAATAATTAAGTCTAATTAAGTGCAGCTTTTCTCAGATTTGTGTGACTTTCTGTTTGTGTTTTTGTCACTGGCAGCGCTTTGAGAAACAGCAGTAAGCAGTATTGAAAGCTCAGACACAGAGCTCAGTGCAGCCGTCAGCAATGCAGAGTGTTTTCTGTCTTAAATATCAGGCGTGAGGCAGAGAGGAGAAATAATACCAATTAAATATTCTGGAGGAGGTGTTGTGACCTCTCTGGTTCCTCTTCCTGCAGTGCTTCATCACTCCGGCAGCTCTCTGAGTCTCAAACTGTTTTAATAAGACCACAACTCCCCCTTATCGCTAATAAAGCCTCTCAGTCTGCAGCTGCCAGATCTGCTGAGAGGCTCTTTTTTCCCCCAACACAGACGTTAAAACGTCCCGATAAACTCGACAGCGGCATGAAAACGGTCGTTCACACAGATGTCTGAAGGCGAGGAGAGTGCACGAGTCTGGTTCAAAGAGGAACCGAGACTCTCAGGCTTTTATTTTATCAGATGACAGACAGACCTTGTCTACCACAGTAAACCCAGAGAGCATGGAAAACGCAACCTGTACTACTTAAAAAACTCAGAAGCCACATTAAAATTACATCTGTACTGGATCTAAAACCAGAAAATCACATTTATACTGGATCTAAACCCAGAGAGCATGGAAGACACAACCTGTACTGCTGATGGAAAACACAGAAACCACAGTAAAACCACATTTATACTGGATCGAAACCAGATCAGACCACATTAAAACCACATTTATGTTGTATATAAACCAGATTAAACCACATTAAAACCACATTTATACTGGATCTAATCCCAGAAACCAAATTAAAATTGCATTTATACTGATCTAATCCCAGAAACCACATTAAAATTACATTTATACTGGATCTAAACCCAGAAAACCACATTTATGTTGTATATAAACCAAGAGACCACATTAAAACCGCATATATGTTGTAACTAAACCAGAAAATAACATTAAAACCACATGTATATTGTATATAAACTAGGGCTGGGACTTTAACGCGCTAATTTCGATTAATTAATTATAGTGAAAATAAATTTAAGAAAATAACGCAATTAATTGCACCCCCCTCAGTTCCCTCATTTCTGGCACACCAGTAACTGTGATGAACACTCCAGCCCAGTAGGTGGCGGTAATGAACCTAAAGTCTGTCTGTAGCCATGAAGAAGAAGCACAGGAAGTACTGAGTGAAGTCAGGCACTGGTGAACAGTGAAGGAAGACGAGATTGAGCTTGTTGGACAGAAAGTTTCCTTTTAAAAATCTTCCCGATGGCAGCTTGGATAAAAGCCTGGTTGTGTGCAAATTGTACAACAAAGAGTTTTCTGATCACTGCGTCACTTCAAGCCGACGGTATCACCTCAATGTAAAACATGTTGCTGTTAGCACCAGAGCTAACGTTAGCTACGAGTCATGCTAACGGCTAACGGTGTAGCCATCCCATAATAGACCACTTTTCTAGACAGGGCTTGAGTTTACAGAAAGTCTTAAAATGTTGAATAAAATCGCTATAATTGCTCTTAGATTTGCAGTAATCTGTGAATGTAGCAGACAGATGAAAAATGCAGATAAATAGAAATGAAACATTTTTCTGGTTTAAGTTTTTATTCCGTCGAGGCTCTGCCTCCTTGGAGGAGGAAGAACCTAAACAACAAAAATATCTCTTTTAATAACTTCATTATAAACTTTTTGTTTATAAAAAAATTACATAAATAGAAATTGATATTCCTGTAAAAAGAACCATCAAAATGACACCATTTATCAGACCCAGAAAATATGAAAACAGAATAAATCTCTGGATTTTCAACTTTCTGAAGCTCCTTGAACTACTTATGCTGATTTTATGTACCATACAGTGGAAAAAACAACTAAATTCAGGCTTTAAGTCATCAAAATCACTTTTTTCTATATGTCCCATTTTCCTTTTTAAAATAAATTTTAAATTATAAACACGTATATGTCTATTCATTGATTCAACTGTCAACCACAATTTTATTTGAATTGAAAAACTTCACTTATTGTGTCAAATATTGCTATTTGACAAAACTGCAATTAATTGCAATTAATTAATTACAAAGCCTGTAATTAGACAAAAAAATTTAATCGCGTCCCACCACTGATATAAACCAGATCAAGCTACATTTACATTGGATCTTAACCCAGAAACCACATTTAAACCACATTTATGTTAGATCTAAACCGAGAGACCACATGGAAATCACATTTATGTTGTAACAAAACCAGAAAATAACATTAAAACCGCAGTCTTGGTGGCCTCCCTCACTAGTCTGTTTCTCCTTCAGAGAAGTCATAGGAGTCTTGGTGGCCTCTCTAGTCTGTAATGATTGGTTTAAGTGGCTTCAGAGGACCGTTAGTTGAGCAACAGCAGCAGATTACAGTACTAATTCATGTGTCTGTAAACGTCCATGCTGCTCTGGTACCAAACACAACCTGATGTTAACATCAGCTATTGAAACATGAGAGGAATTCTACAGAGAAACGTCACCTTATTTTCAGGCCAGAACAGGTTTTATAAATATTATTAGTGTTTATCAGCTCCTTTTTCTCCTCGGTAATGGACGGGATCAGACATCTTTTCTCTCTCTCCATCCTCCACTCGACTCCCACCGCCGCCACGGCAACGAGAAGCTGCTCCTCCTCGGCAGCAGAGAAAGGAAATCACAGTGAGGCCTTGATGCTTTTCTCTTCACCACCGGGCTTTCTCCTCATCTCTCTTTCACATCGCTTATTAAAGAAAAGGACCAATCAGATGTCGGCGCTCAACAATTCTAACCTTCATCCTCGTATCAACGAGCACATTCAGATGGAGATAAAGCAGGTGTTGCCGTGTGGGTTTCTCTCTAATGAGGCGTTCGCTGGCTAGTGAGGGAGGCCATCGAGACACCTATGACTTCTCTGAAGGAAACCACAGTGAGCCGGTCTTTCTCCTCCTCTCTTTTTTGTAGGACTGGCCCGAATAGCAATTTCTGGGCTCCGGATATTCAGCCCTGAATAATGACGAATATCCAAATATTCTGTTGTGTTCGTAACGTCCAACGGGGGCACAGACGAATTGATGAGTCGAATACCGATCATGTGACATTGTTCGGGGGGGGGGCAATCCGAATATTTGGATCGCAAAATAAATATTACCATCACGACCGAATAGTCAGGTCCAGCCCTACTTTTTTTGTATGGCTTATTGAAGAAAAGGACCAATGTCAGCTCTCTTCACTTCTAACCTCCAATCCTGGTGTATCTTTCAGATGGAGATAGAAGAGTTGCTGCTGTGTGGGTTTTTCTCTGATGAGGCGTTCGCTGGTCCGGTCACGGAGGGGCGTTCAGGTTTCTGTCTGGCATCAATCAGCAGTGTGTGACGGGTTACTGATTCCGACCCGACGGCCTCCCTGACCTCCGGCCTCGGCCTTAATGTGTCTCTGGGATGTCGATAAAATCTCCTGCTGCCTGGTGTTTGTCTTGTAATGGTTCTGGTGGAGTCTGTAGGCAGCAGCCTGCAGACGCTCCGCAGGACGCAGATCAGGAATATTCAGTGTTTTTGGCCGCGGCCGGTTTCTGCAGAGCTGCCAACGTGTGGTTGGTGGTGAGAGCCTCGGCTTGTGTTCCGAGCCAGAAAGTGTTTGTGAATCTGAAATGTATTCCAGGAAGCTCAACGCCGAAAATCTATTTAACCTTTTCATCCCTGCTCAATCCACCAGAGGCTCCGTCGTTACGAGCTCGTCTTCTTCTGGCCAAGAATTGTTGAAAGTTGAAAAACTTTATTTTTAAACTCCGGGAAGAGATCTCAAAGTTTCCGAGGAACCCAAATCTGTCAGGCTGAATAGTGGAGAGAAATGTAGGAAATTATGTGGAGTGCGTTCGTGTGGTTGAAAAAAAAGATGCATGTCAAACAGAGAACAGCGTGTTCTCTGTGCACGATTGTAGTTTTTTTCACAAAGAGTCGTTTTATCGGAACAGAAGAGAAAACACGTTTTACACCTGGGTAAAGGAGGGAATTTTGGGTAATTATTTTCAGTATTACTTCTGTTTATCTCCAGGAACATAAAACACCATTTTCTAAAAATCAAACCTGTTTATGAAGAAATAAATGTGCTGTTATTAGAATAGAAAATCATTGATCCTCTGTTGATTAATCAGACACTTGACACTTGGTATTTTATCCAACTTAATACCAAATCAATGCTTTTAAAGCCAAATAATAGGAATGTCCGACTCATCTTAGTCCAGGTTCCACATGCAGTCCAGTCTGATCTCCAGTGAACCGGACCAGTAAAACCACAGCAGAATAACCTATAAATAACCACAACTCCTAATGGTTCTTTTGGTTTAGTGCAAAAATGTTCACATTTAAGGAATTATTTTTTCACTAAACATCATGAACAACCTGAAATTTCTGAAGAAAAATAAATTCAGTTTCAGCAACATTCAGCCTCAGTTTATCATTTCCACATTACAACTTCCAGATCACAGAGTGTCGACAAAGTAACACAACATTTAGTCACCTGGAACTGAACCAGAGAGGATTTACTGGAGGATCAAAACCACAAAAACAAGACAAAATATTACAAAAACCTGACCCAAACTGACAAAAAATGAGACAACACGAAATTAAAAAAAAGATACAAAAAATTACAAAGTGAAAAAAATGGACAAAACAAAAAAAGACAAAAAAAATGACAAAGTGAGAAACACCAGAGCGTTTTTTTTTTTTTCTTCAGAGCGTTTAATGAGACGCCTCAGAGTCAGAATTATTCCCAGTTAGTCGCTGAATCTGTTAACATATTTTTACTTCTACAGTGACTGTTTCTGCCCTCAGGTTAATTTTATTTATTTAATTAACAAACAGCAGCATTTTCACACTAATCCACATAAATCATAAATGTTAATTTAGACACTGAGTCTTTTAAGATTTAGAAAATTAACTGCAAAGTTGATGTATTTAGATTTATTCTACTGAGCCGTGACTCTAGAACTGAGATGCGCATTGGACTGTTGATTTTAAAAGCATTTCCACTCCTTCTATAAAGCAGGAAGTCCTTCTCCCATTGCTGCTATTACAGGACTGGATATAAACACTCCAACACTCTAAAACAGTGAGATGATGAGCATCTCCTCCAGACAGCAGCGTGTTTTCATTGTCAGGAAGCTCTGCAGCTGCCAGCTCTCCTCGAGAGACGATCAGCTTCACATCCAGGAATGTTTACTTCCTCTCTCCGTCGTCGGCCGAGGCTGAGAACGAGTTAAAACTCTCCTTCATCTGGAGGCTCAGTAGACGCTCATTAGGCAGCAGAAACCCTGAAGTACGGCCCAACGTGTTCTGTTTCCACGGACCGGGTTCCTCACGACGCTCTGCTGTTCTAACGTGCGACACGCAGACGTGCACGGACTGGTTAATTATTCCTGTGCAGGGCCGGCCTTTAGCTAACCAGCAGCCTGTTACCTGTTGGACAGAAACAAGCTGTTGGTCGAATCGATGCCTGCAGAGACGGCAGAATGCAGCTGAAAGGCCCAGCGTGAACGTAAGGATTTAAAACGTTCTGCTGTTCAGGTGTTTCATCCTGTTTGCATCATAAAAGTAGAAAGTGATCCGTGTGACTCGAGGTCAGAGGATCCACCTGTGGAACCAGATCAGGATTATTGCTGCTTCATTAGAGGGAATGTGGAGCTCCGTCTGTCTGACTTCTGTTGTTCTACCTGGAAAGTCACATCACAGGGAGCAGACTGAATCTCAGAGACCAAAAGCTGTTCCAGTAATATGTTAAATTCCTCCTACAGCAGAAGCGTGAAGGAGCCCGAGATAAAGAGACACACTGGATGTCTGCAGGAATAATTGTTATTTAGATTCACCCAATGCGAGTCATTTTCAGATTTCTGTCTTTTATTGGATTGCATAAAGTTACAGACGAGCAGGGACTCGTCCCGCCACCCAGAAGGATCATTTGGAGTTTTTTAATCATGCGCCCTCGTAAAACTTTAACTAACAGCAACTTTAGATGTGTTTAATGAATCGATGTAAGACTTCTCTGGCTGTTACATCAAATAAAACTTTAGAAACACGACAAATTCATGAAAAATGAACGCCGCTTATGCAAACCCAGGACTCTGGTTGCAGTTAAATTCACACACAGATGATTTGCTAAACCACTTAATGAAATTCATTTCCAAATACAGACAGCTTTTTATATTTTATTAATTATCATATTTAGTTCAGAGAAGCAAAGTGTTTTTGTTTCTGACGTCTATATTTTTTAAAGACAAACTTAGAAATGAAATGCTGATTATTTGAAAAACTTTTAAGAAACGATGTAGTCTCATATTTCATCATTATTTTTTATTTAACTTCAAACTTGTTTTTTCCACACACTTGTACACCCTATACAGCTTTTGTACAATTTATATAGTTTGTGATCCATAATAACTGAAGATATCTGTAGAGTTTTTAAATGTTGTTTGTTTATTTTTATTTTATATTTTAGTTATTTCTAATTCTGTGTGGAGGAGGTGATCTTATGAAATACTCCTGCTTCTATGTTTCTTTGTTCAGGCCAGCAAAATTGCACACAGCAGGTTAAAAACTTCACAGGAGAGAAAAAAAACATGATATTTCATAAAATCCATCAAAACGTCTCCTTTTCCTTCATTTAACAAACAGTAAACTCCATTATTCTGATTTATTTTCATTTTAAAACCTTAGTTTTCTCTAGAAAAACACAATTCCTCATCAGACAACAGCTCCACGTGACTAAATATTATTATTATTATTGTTATTATTATTATTATTATTATTATCACCACCACAGCCAATACTGTTTAATTTATATCACTACATCTGCACTTTACAGAAGCTATTCACACCAACACTAAACATGTTCTTAATTTATAAAATAATGTCTGAACTAAACACACCTGGACTGTAGAGCTGAAACAGTTAATGGATTTATCAGTTACTAGATTGAGTATTAGCTATTTCACAACTATTTCAGTAAAACTCTGTCTAAATTCTGTGATTTCAGCTTGTTACATGTGAATATTTTCTGATTTCTTTGCTCTTCTCTGACAGTTAACTGAAGATTTTTGGACAAAACATCAGTGTTAATGCATTTCATAACAAACAACTAATTGATTTATTGAGAAAACGGTTAAAAAGATTAATTTAAAATTGAAATAACGGCTGTTAACGGAGGTTCCTGAACTTTTCAGGTCTTGAACCCTAAATTGATGTCGACTCAAAAAAACCTTCAAGAAGATAAACACAGGTATCCAAAGTATAATTTATTCATGTAGATAATCTTAGATTAGTGTTCTTATTGTTCGTCTGTTTTTATTATTTATTTTGTATATATGGTCACTTTGGTTTCACAGTTTCTGATCTTGGAAATGTTCCTGAAAGCTTCATGAAGTGCGGATAAATATTCATTTCTGAGGCCAGTTTGTCAGATTTTGGGGGATTTTTTAACCTGAAAAACCAAAAATCTTTGAAGAGCAGCAGCACAGAAACTGTAGAATAGATGTTTTCTCTTCTTTTTCGTTGTATAAATCTACTTTAGAACTTACAGATAGCACTTTGTAGACAACTGATAATACAATTAAAAGTTTAATTTTCAGATTGAGGTTGAGATTAATGAGACAGCTTCTGCTTCTACTAAACTGCATCAACTAAAAGTTGGGATTTCTACACATTTTGTTGTTTTTGTCACTGAGAAAACAGCAGGTGAAGCTCAGAAATGTTGAATTTTGAACTTTGCAACCCAAGAAACTTGCAGGAAAGCAATAATTTATTAGAAATTAGCAGTGTGTATCCCTCATCTCTTTAGTTTTTAAGGTATGTTTTCTTGCTTTTCTTGCCGTCCCTTTGCTGCTGTGACGCTGCAGATTTCCCCTTGTAGGACTAATAAAGCATATTCTCTTCTACTCTATGCTATGCTATGCTATGCTATTCTATTCAGTTCTATTCTATTCTGTTCTACTCCATTCTATTCTATTCTGTTCACTGATGAGCCCGTTTAAGAGCACAGCAGCATAACAACCTTTCGTGTAATTTATTATCAGATATAATTCATTTTGTATTAACTGTAGTAGATTTAGAGGATGGAGGAGCTGCATACTCACAGCGTTTCCTTCTAATGAGCAGCGTTTAATTATGTTTTGAAGCAATTAAGACGATAATGTGTTGTTTCTTATAGTTTTATTAGATTTCTGGAGATGATCTGGTGACCCTTCATTGGTGTGTTTAGGAAGGAAAATCTGACTGCATGATATTTTAACTGGCTGCTCTCACTGCCTTCTTTATTCAGTTACTTTTATTAATTAATATAAATAATATTAATTATTATTAGGCATCTTCTGTCTGCTCTACACGTCATCTCTGGACATTTATTTCACTGTGCTTCAACTTTCTGACAATCTCCGTTCACCGTTCTTTAATTGATCAAGCTTGTTGTATTTTGTAATTGTTGATTACAAGGAATCAATCATGGCTTCTTGGTGAAGTACAGATTTTATTTTGCTTTTTAGAGGATGGGATGCAAACAGTTAGGCTGATTGTTTTTAGCTAAGACCTGTAGAGCAAAGTAATCGTGATAAAATATCTCAGTTTCCAGCTGAGGTTTGACTGATTTTCCTGACAGACCTGAATGTCACATAGGATTCATTTAAGGAAGCAGAAAGTCTGGCAGTTTGTTCTGTTTTAACAGTTTCTGGTTGATAAACTGTGAAATGTTGGCAGGTTTTTTTAATAAATAATTGACCTTCCAAACCCACTGGGGGGTTTCAGGTGTCGTCAAAACTGATTTTTAATTTACTATTAATTCATTTAATTTTACTTAATGTCCCTCTAGGGATTAATAAAGTCATCTGCGTCTAATTTGATGCTCTATATAGTACATGAAGTCCTTGAATATTTATTTAACGTGTTCACCTTGTTATACACTGAGTGTTTAACCTTTACATCGTGATGCTGTTATTTATATTTGAATTAATGAGTCTCTGTGTGGGTTCCTGCAGGTCAGAGCGAGAAGTCATGGATGTGAAGTATAAATTATCATTTATAATTCTACAGTTACTGAACCATTTTCACTTTTTGACTTATTCTGGGCATGTTTTTGAGTCAGGATGACCCAACAAGATGGAGGTAAAATTCACGTGTTCCTGAAAATGTGAAGTTTAAGGAACATGTGGACTTACCTTATCAATCAAAATCAGTCAAAACGTGAAAACATTGCCTTAAAGAGCCTGTTTTTGTGGAGTTCTTTGGTCCTAACTGTCATTTTGAATGAGGTTTAGAGTCTTATGTCATAAAACATGAAATAAAAATGTGAATCATTTTGGATGAGTTTCCAAAAAAAAAACAACTTTTAAAGAACTGAAGCAGAAACAAAATTTCAATAATTTAGAACAGATTTTGAGTCATTCTAAAACTAAATCTGAGTCAGTTTGAACTATTTCTTTTTCATTTTGAAAGAAATTCAGTCATTTTGAATAAATCTGGAGCTTTTTGGACAAATGTTTTGACAGATTTTTGTCAGAATTTGAGTCATTTTAGACCAATTCTGACTAATTTAGGACAAATTTAGAAAAGTTTCTAAGCTAAAGACGCAGGAAATATTTAATTTTAGAAATAAAATTTATATTTAGAAATTAATAATAAATTTGCACTGATTTAATTTAGTTTAGAAAAGTTCCTGGTTCCAAACAAACCAGTAACTTCATTAAAAATTTAATGTCTAGAAACTTTACATTTTCAGGAACATGTGAACTTTACCTCCATCTAGTCACGATGACCTGACTAGATGGAGGTAAAGTTCACGTGTTCCTGAAAAGGTTTCCTGAAGCTGCTGCTGGAGTTATTTTCTTGTCTTTGCTGTAAACTAAGACACAAACAGAGCCGTGTGCGACGACTACTGGTCCTGACGCTCTCCATGCCGCCATCCGACTGTAGGGAATCATTAGGAGCCATCTGAGGATGTTTATTAATGACCTTGGCGTGGGTAATGCTATTCACTGGCACACAGCGAACCGTGGCAGCGCACAAAGAGAGGCAGCGAGGCGGAGGACAAGGCGCCTGGTGGACATCCATATTAATGTCCGGCTCGGCCTGTGTTCTGCTGCCATGAGCCCCAGCTGAAGTCCAGACAGAGCAGCCTGATCCCTCAGGACGCTCCTTTATCTTCATACCAGCACATCCGTTCCAGCCCAGACTGTCACCAGACATCTCCAAAGATGTCCGGAGACGTCCTCACAATGTCTTCTGATGTTCTGAGAAGTTCCTGTGACGTCTCGGGGAGAAGTTTGGGAGTTCACAGACAAGATTTTACTTCATTTTGAAAAAGTCAAAGGTGAAGTTTCAGGTGTCAAAAGCCGATCAACTGCAACAGAGGATTTATCAAAAGATAAAGGAGGCAGCGGGCGACTGAAACTCACCTGGAAGGTACCTGTTAGTATGTTTCTATGGATGAAAGAATCTAATAAATGGAAAATAATGTCAAGAATGTTTCCAGGCTCAAGAATTAAAACTGCAGCCATCTGTGATTTAAATAGTCCACTGAGTGTAAACGTCACATACAGCTGTGCTCATAAGTTTACAGGTAAAATCTGTGAAATATTATCCTTTTTTTTCTAGAATATACACTACCGTTCAGAAGTTTGGGGTCACTTAGAAATGTCCTTATTTTCCGATTCCTCTAACTGTTCATGTAAGGTAGATGTAGATCAAATCAGAGTCTTTGGAGATATTTCAATAAAAGGCCTGATGGTCACCAAAGTCACCAGGATTCATCCTCTGAGGATCCAGAACATGCATGTACTGCTGTTCTGTTGGTGTCACACAAAATCACCACAAAAAGATATAAAATCACCACAGAAGCAACAAAACTGCCACAAAAACATACAAAATCCCCACAAGATAAACACAAAATCACCAGAAAAGCAGAAAAATCATCACAAAGACAAAATCACCACAAAAGGACACAAAATCACCACAAAAAGATGTGAAATTACCCTTATAAGACACAATCATCACAAAAAGATACAAAATCACTTCTAAAAGACGTAAAATCACCACAAAAAGACACAAAGTCACCACATGAAGATGTAAAATCACAGACGTCTCTTCTAACAGTGAAATCAGACGATCACAGTTAATTTGTGTTCCTTCATTTCCATCAGTGAGCCCCTCAGAGGCGATCAATCAGCGCCTCCCTCCAGAGTGTTATTGAACGGTGATAAGACAACAGTCATTGATCTCCGCCTCCTCAGTCCGTCTCAGATGGAGGAATATTAACCGCCGTGCCGTCAGATGTCATAATATCTGTATCTGAGGGGAGGAAATCCATGGCATCGATTGGCGGGATGAGCGGCCGCTGCAGCTGTCAGTCAGCCTGATTGATGGAGCTGTCGTCCAGTGGCGGGAAAGGTTATGGTGGGCGGGGCCGAGGGAAGCCAGACTCCCTGGCTCGCCAATCGATCGGCTGTCGGCCGGCATCAGCGGCCCTCTCCGTCTTCTGTCGTTAGTTTACAGTTTCTGCAGATTTTTAAATATCAGCCTTCGATTAGTGGAAACAAATGGAGGCAGAGTTCAGTACGGGATGGATTTAAAACCTGAGAGTTTAACTGTGGCTGTTCAAATGGAGGAAAATATATGGAAACGAATGGAGGCAGAGTTCAGTAGGGGAGGGATTTAACCCCCGAGTGTTCAAATGTATGAAACTATACGGACGTTTTAATTAGCAGCAGCTGGAGGAACAAAGATATAAAGACATGATCTCTATAAATGAGCTACTAGCAACAGAAAACACTTTAACATCTGTACATTCTTATTGTTTATTTTTATTTATTGCACAATTTTGCTTATTTGTCTTTTATGGTAGAGGAAGCTGGACTGTTTCTGTTTTAACAACCAAATTATTGAAGTGTTTCTATTCTTGTCTTTTCTATTAAAAAGTGGAAGTTTTTTTTAAAAAAAGCTACAAATAAGTTAAAACTTACAGAAATTTGAAAACCCCCAAAAAACTCTGAAACTGACAGCTGACAGTCAGCAGTTGACACGTCTTTGTGAAATTGAAATGTCAGAAACAGAACAGACAAACTCTGAGTACAGGAGGTCTTTGACTTGGGTCAGAGTTCCGTTCCTATGGATCGACGTAAGTTGATTTTCGCCGTAAGTCAGAACTCAGGTGAAAATGTAAACAAAGCCATTACATGCATCACAATATCGATCAGGTCTTCAGAAAATTCATGAATACCAATGACTTTGGTGGTGTATAACCGGCAAATGTAAACATCGTGTCACTTGTATTCATCCGTTTTGCTCGGCAACTAATTCCACGTAACTAGTTCCGACATCCCGGCTGTAAATGTAACGACAAAACTCCGTACGTTGAACACCGAGGACCCGCCCGTAAACATAACCGACGTAATGACGAAACTCCGTAGGGCAGTTTTTGTTTTTGCATATTTTTTTATTGCACACAATTTATGTTTTTTTGCAAAAGTAGAAAAGTATCTGGACATTTTAATTAGCAGCAGCTTTGAAGCAGGATTTTTCAGTCAGAGCAAAAGTAGAGGCAGAAATGGAAAAGGAATGATGAAAATGTCACACAATTTATTTTAGCCTTCAGTGAAACGTCTAAAATCACAGAATATGTCCCTTTAGAGTTGATAATACGGAGGAGCGTCCTTGGTTGGATTCAGAGCAGGACCCCGTGCATCGCTGCTTCATCGCTGTTTACAACCTCAGTGTTTTAAAAATATGTGGAATTTAGATTTTAAATTAAGGGAGCAGATAAAAGAATCCACAGAGGTGTTTTATATTTATGATAAGCTGAGTTTGTATTCACTGTAGTCCTTTAAACCATCCCTTTATGCAGCTGAACTAAAGCTCCTGTTTCCTACAAGTGGTGTTTGAAGATTTCATGTTTTTTTCTTTCATTTCTATCAATGGTCAACAGAAAATAGAACTGTAGTTAAAATTAGAATGAAGTGACACATTTAACATCATGTATAGAAGTCACCCACTAATTAATGAAGCTATCATGAGGCCTCGGCTACACGACTCAGATGTGGGGATTTCTGTTTATTATATAAAAAATTAACTTCAGACAAGAAAACATCAAAACACTGTGCTGTGGCATGGTGTCGATATTTACAGTTTGACTGCTTCTACTCAGTTTATGGGTTGATTTAGTTTGATTTCTGTCAAAGCAATCAATTCTGTTCAACTGTCCTTGTGGTCTTTGGAGACTTTGTAATTAATTAATCATGATTAATTGTATTTTTTTGACATAATAAATAAAGTTTTTCCGTTAATATAAATGTTGTTTGAGAGTGAATGGATGAATAGACATATGTGAACTTAAGCAACTAAAATGTTTGTTTCATTTCTATTTATCTGCACTTTTCTTCTAAATTCTGCAAACTGAAAGTGGCATTATAGCGATTATATTCAACCTTTGAAGACTTTTTGCAAACGCAAGCACTTTCAGTGTCTGAATTGGTCTATTATGGGATGGCTACACCGTTTTTAGCTTATTTGCATAAAATTGTTTCATTTATGCTCATGCGGCGTGGGGAGTGGAGGTCCGACGCATTGTGAACTTTTGGTTAAACATCTAAACCAGCCATCGTTGAACTACAACCAGGACAGATTCAGCAGATTATTTCTCACCTCAAATGCTTTCAGAAGTATTTTTAACTGTTTTTTTAATAAAAGAGAAAATTTGTGATCGAGCCTCCATGTTGGTCCGACACTTCTACCGGGCTGACATTCTGATGGTGCGTAGCCTTCAGTCTGGTTAAATTACCACAAAAGTAGCAAAGTAACCACAAAATCACCACAAAAAGACATGAAATCACCACAGAGACACACAATCACCATAAAATATTTCTTTTGCACTGAATAGGAGAAGCTCTCCAATCTTGTTATACGCTCTATAATGACAACAAAGCACATTCTATTCTATTCTGTTCTATTCTATAAGACAGAAAATCACCACAAAAGCAGCAAAATTACCACAGAGTCGCCCCAAAAGACACAAAATCCCAACATAAGGGCACAAAATCACAATAAAAAGACACAAAATCACCAAAAAAAGATACAAAATCACCACAAAAGCAGAAAAAAGCTTTTTTATATGAAATAAATGCAAAAACTCACCATGTTACTTGTTCTAAATATTACAGTATGTTTCCGTTATCATTTCGTACATTTAACTGTGAAAAGCTGTTTTCAAGAGATAAATGCAAAAGTAACATGAATATTTTACATATTACCGCATTTTTCCATTAAAGCACTGTAAGAGAAGGGAAATGTACTTTTACAAGAGAAAAAAATGTAAAACATGCATTTTTTCCCTGATTAATGTATTTATTCAGTGTTAAATAAAGTGTTTAGAGTTTACAGACGTTTACTGTCACGGTTCAACAGGTTTCATAGTAAAATGTATCTTTTTTTCAGTCCCAGAAACCATCTGATAGTTGAGTCTGTTTCTGTAGATGTTGAACTTTAATTCCAACCAGCTGCAGCACTTTCTGAATCTTTTATCCCTTTTTTCTGACCCCGTCCCTGGATATTATCCACTCATTTAACAAACACTGTATCTCTGTAGGAGATGAGAGCAGTCAGAATAAAACTGACAAAAGATAGAAAGTTTGAAACCTCGTTAACGCGAGCCAATTAATCATGGAGTTACCTTGGCTGGAGCTTTCTACCAGACAGGTGAAGTGGACTGAACCAGACACCACCTGCTCATAGATGATGATCATGAATAGAGACGTTAAAGGGCTGACCTACCGGCTGAATGAATGAATGATGCTGTTGGCCTCCTCAGGAAACTGTTGCTTCACATTAGCAGCTGAGCTTCAACATATTTCACTAAAGAGCAAAAACTAAACGATTGCACGTGATATCGTGTGTAAAAATCTGAACGTTTGGTCACACCTCCTCCTCCATGCTTCATGGTGGGAACCATGCATGTAGAGACCATCCATCACCTTTTCTGGTCTAACAAAGACACGGCAGGTGGAACCAAAGATCTCACATTTGGACTCATCAGACCAGAGCCCAGATCTCCACTGGTCTATTGTCCATTCCTGGTGTTTCTGGACCCAAACTAATCTCTGCTGCTGGTTGCTTTTCCTTAGTAGTGGTTTCTGAGCAGCTATTGGACCATAAAGGCCTGATTGGTCAGTCTCCTCTGAACAGCTGATGTAGAGATGTGTCTGCTACTAGAACTCTGGGTGGCATTTATGGTTCCTGGTAGGTTTCTAGGTAGTTCCCAGATGGTTCTTCGTAGGTTCCTGGGTAGTTCCTAGGTGGTTCCTTGAGGATTCATTCAAAGTTCTTGAAATGTTCCTGATGGACGGACCTTCATGTGTTAAAGTAATGAGGGACTTCTTTGTGAGTTCCTGGGTAGTTCCTAGATGGTTCCTGGTAGGTTTCTAAGTAGTTCATAGATAGTTCCTAGTAGATTTCTAGGTAGTTCCTAGATGGTTCTTTGTAGGTTCCTGGGTAGTTCCTAGATGGTTCTTTGTAGGTTCCTGGTAGGTTCCTGGGTAGTTCCTAGATGATTCTTTGTAGGTTCCTGGGTAGTTTCTAGATGGTTCCTGGTAGGTTCCTGTGTAGTTCCTTGATGGTTCTTTGTAGGTTCCTGGGTAGTTCCTTGATGGTTCTTTGTAGGTTCCTGGGTAGTTCCTAGATGATTCTTTGTAGGTTCCTGGGTAGTTTCTAGATGGTTCCTTGTAGGTTCCTGGGTAGTTTCTAGATGGTTCCTGGTACGTTCTGGGTAGTTCCTAGATGGTTCTGCGAGGATTCATTCAAAGTGCTTGAAATGTTCCTGATGGACTGACCTTCATGTATTAAAGTAATGATGGTCTTCCTTGTAGGTTCCTGAGTAGTTCCTGGATGATTCTTGGTAAGTTCCTGGTTAGTTCCTAGATGGTTCCTGGAAGGTTCCTGTGTAGTTCCTAGAGAGTTCCTGGTAGGTTCCTGGTTAGTTCCTAGATGGTTCCTGGAAGGATTCTAGGTAGTTCTTAGATGATTCCTTAAGGATATATTCAAAATTTTTGTAATTTTCCTGACTGACTGACCTTCGGTTCTTAAAGTAATGATGGACTGTCGGTTCTCTTAGCTGATTGGTTCTTGCCATAGTATAGATTCTAACAGTTGTCAAATAGGGCTGTCAGCTGTGGACCAACCTGACTTCTGATGGTCCCAACCCCATTAAGAAGGCAAGAAATTCCACTAATGAACCTTGACAAGGAACACCTGTGAAGTGAAAACCATTCCAGGTTCTACCTCATGAAGCTCATCTAGAGAATAACAAGAGTGAACAAAGCAGGAACCAAAGCAAATAATCTAAAATATAAAACATGTTCTGACTTTTTTCACGCTTTTTTGTTTCCTACATAGTTCCAGATGTTCATTCATAGTTTTGATGCCTTCACTGAGAATCTACAATGGAAATAGTCGTGAAAATAAAGAAAAACGTTAAATGACTAGATGTGTCTGGTCGTGTACCTGCAGAGTTCAGTATTAATTGGGTGACATTACAGGTGTTATATTACAAGTTTAATTCTGGAAACCATCTGTGTGACTGTTGATGTCGTGATAATTCCTTCCAAACTGATAGCTGGAGCTCCAGATGACTCCATGCGGCTTCTCTCCTCTCTCTGGAAACGAAGGCTGCAATTACAGCACAAACCCAACGTGATTCATCTCCTTTCTATTTCCAGCTGCCGCTCACACCTTCAGCTCGTCACGTTTCCAAACCGCCTTGTTTGCCACAACTTTACTCTCACAGAGAAACTCTTGCAACACTACAAATTGGACCAAAATGAGCTGGAAAAAGGTTTTCGTTCAATAAAGCAGCCCAGAGCTTTGTCCCTCCTGTGCTGTGTGTAGTAATAACAGCGCTGTTAGCTAATAATAACTGATGGTTCATGGCTGACGAGCGATGCTAATGGAGAGGAGGCTAATTGTAGTCGCCGGTCACGGCTGTGAAGAATGTCTCTGGCAGGAAAATGAACTTTATTCTTAAATTACAGGCCCCTCTGTGGCGGACGCGCCTGTCCTATTATGTGCTAATTAGCAGACGCTTGGGACTCTTTAGCTAACGAGCCCGGGATAATTTTAACCCACGACGCTCGATGCGCGACCACATACAGTCAGAATATGAACATATGGCTCGGCTTACATAAAACAGACGCACACACACTTGTACACACACGTCCTCGTGTATTCTCCCAGCATGCACCAGCTTAGCTGCTGCTGTGCTAATTGGCTTGATGTGGTTCTGAAAATAGTATCTGTACAATCCCCTGTCTGCCTTCAGAAAAGATCATGCCCTTTCAATTCAGAGTCCCAGCAGGCTGTCAATAGGAAATGGCTGTGAATAAAAGGGGGCGGTTTAAAGGTGCATTTCACCTCCACTCGCATCCATTGTCCTGCACTCAGCAGAACAAGGCTGCACATTTAGGTCCTGTTCCTTTCTGTCATCTACAGACTAATTATTATTCTCCAATCACAGCTACCTGGTTATTCAGGACCAAACAAAACGACTTCTTTATTAAAAAAAAAAAAAAAAACACTCCCACTTCTGCTCAGTCAATAATTAAGATGGAAACCTGATGGAAATATAGCTTTGAAAATGTGTGAATGGCAAACTGAATGGACTGTTTCTTTATTTCAGTTAAACACAGAAGTGTTTTTCACCAGTGGAGAATAAAGTAGTTTAGATTACAGGTGAGTTTTCACCTGAGGGATTTCTTCATACATATGGAGATTTATTATACACCACTGTTCAAAAGTTTGGAGTCACCTGGACAATTCCATGTTTTCCATGTTTTTGTGGTGATTTTCCATGTTTTTGCAGGAATATTTGAATGTTTCAGGGTCATTTGGCCCTTTTTGGGGTAACTTTGCAAGGTTTTTGTGCCAAATTTGAGTTTTTGTAGCAATTTCACCTGCTTTGTGGTAATTTTAGGTGTTTTTCTGACATATTTAAGCCTTTCAGTGTACTCTTCACTCTCTTTAGGGTGATTTTGTTTTTCAGCTTTTTTAGTGAAGTTGCAGTTTTTCCCAGAACTTAGATATGTTTCTCCTCCTAAATGTCATGGTTCTACCTCTGGACTGATGAAGTTCTGAGGCTCAGAAATGATGGGAAAAGTCCATTAAAAAGTGATAAATCTGGACCCACCTCTGTGGACTTCAAGGACCTGGAACTCTGGAAATATGAAGGTAGAACTCTGATCATTGATAAAGTTACTGGAGATGAAGAACCAGATAAGTCTTGGTGGTAATTTTTCTTCTTTTAGTGGAGATTTTGGGTCTTTCTGTGTTATGTTCACCTGTTTGTGCTGATTTTGTCTTTTTGTGGTAGTTTGGACCACTTTTGTGATAATTTTGTGTTTTTGTGGTGATTTTAAGTCTTTGTGGTAATTTTGCACCTTTCAGTTCAAATTTTGTGAGTCCTTGAGGTATATTTACATCTATTCGTGGTAATTCTGTGTGTTTTTGTTGTGGTTTTGCATCTTTATGCAATGATTTTTCTCTTTCCGGGGAAATTCTGCTTTTTTTTGTACTGATTTGGCATCTTCTTGTGGTGATTTTGTTGCAATTTTGCAAGTCTTTGCGTTAATTCTGTGTGCATTTGTTGTGGTTTTGAATCCTCGTTCTGTTCTGTATGTCTGGGCTTCATGTGCAGCTTCAAAGTTTAGAATTTTCTCCCCAAAACTACAAAAATAATCTTTTGAAGTGATGATTTCCCCAGGAGAGTAAATCATCAGAACCCAGAACTTCCAGCTGGTTCTGCAGAATTCCACAGTTCCAGGACTCCTGAGTCTGACTGTGACTCATCCAGGGGAGTCCTGGTGACCTCAGTAATTATTTAATTGATCGGTTCTAAGAGGTGCTGCAGCGGTGAGGAGTGTTTTTTAATTGATGGAATTATCCTGAAGGTCTGCTTGAAGCTGCTGCAGATCAGAAGGTCAGAGCTTTGATCAGAGACCAACATCTGACCTGCTGCTGCTCTTCTTCGTCCAACATCTGACCTCCAGCTGAGCAAAGACAACATGACAACACAGGAAGTCACACTTGAGGCTGCAGCAGGACATGTTTTCCTGCTGTTAATAAGCTGGACACGCTGCTGCGTCACTGCTGCGGTTGCAGCAACATGTCGTCTCCTCTTGGCTGAACGTCCATCGCTCCCTGATTCCTGGATCTCAGTTTATGAAGAGCTTGAGTTGATTTTCAGCAGAGTTTTGTGGCAGCAAAACATTTTAAACGTCGATATTATAGTCAATCATCTTCATTTAATTACAGGAAGCAAAAATTATGATTTAGATTAATATTTGAATAACTGCTCAGCTCTTTAACGGCCAGAATTATTTCGTTATATTACAAAAAGGATGGAATAGAGTTTAATCCAGATGTTGTTTTTCTGGTCATTTATTTTTGCTGTGGTTTTGCATCTTTGTGGGGACTTTTCTCTTTCTGGAGCAATTTTGTGTCTTTTTGGGGTAATATTGTGTGTCTCTGTTGTGATTTTGCCTCTTTTCATGTTAATTTTGCATCTTTTTCTAGTAATTTTATGTATCTTTGCTGTATTTTATGTGATGATTTATGTCTCTCTGTTGTAATTCTGCATCTGTTTGGGGTCATTTTGTGTCCCTCTGTTGTGATTTTGTATCTTTTTGTGGTGATTTTTTCCCCATAAAGGATCCTAAACTAACTAGAAAGTGCTGCTTCAGATTAGCAACAGGTTAAAGTCTGATCACAGTCCAGATGTTGACTATATTTAGCAGAACTTAAGCATAATAAAACCAGATCTGATCTCTTCTGGTTGGTGGAACGTCATCAGCCTGACATGAAGGAGAAGTCAAAGTTTTAGAACTTTTCTGTCTGCAGCTCCTCAAATAAATAAAAACTGTTAGGAGAGATAAAGGCTGTCCTTGGACCTGTTACTGCCGAGATCAGAAACCTTTATTCCAGAAACAAAGCAGCAGAGTGGGAGTTATTCCAGACAGAATCTACAGAGAAAACAGCTTCATTTTAATAAATCACCTGCATGGTGTCGTACAGCTGGAGTTTATTAGGGAGCTGTTTCCTCCTGTAGTTTATCAGTCAGAGCTGATACAACGGCTATATCCTGGTATGATCCGTGGTGTTCTCTGCTGCTTTCTGTTCTGTTCAAGGTCAGTTATTCTTCCTTTATATGTAGGATGGATGTTAAAGTTCACAGCTTTTAGAGGTCTTTGTTTACAGAACAGAACCTGCAGCCTCTCATGATCTTATTAACATGTATGACAACAGAAACTAATATATGATCAGCATATAATCTGTAGTCTTTTTGCATCTCTCTGTCATGATTTTGCATCCTTTTGTGTTGATTTTGTGACTTTTTATCATAATTTTGCCTCTTTTTGCTGTGATTTTGCATCTTTTTCTGGTAATTTTCTGTGTTTTTGTTGTGGTTTTGCATCGTTACGTGGTGATTTATCTTGTTTGAGTAATTCTGAATCTTTTTGCAGTATATTTTGTTTTGTTGTAATTTTACATCTTTGTGCTAATTCTGTGTGTTTTTGTTGTGGTTTTGCACCTTTTTGTGGTGATTTGGATCTTTTTGTGACCATTTTGTGTCCCTCTGTGATGATTTTGTGTGTTTTTGTGGTGATTTTAGATCATTTTGTGTTGTTTTGTGACTTTTTGTCATAATTTTGGCTCCTTTTGATGTGATTTTGCATCATTTTGTGTTAATTTTGTGACTTTTTGTCATAATTTTGCCTCTTTTTGTGGTGATTTGGTGTATTTGTTGTGATTTGGATCTTTTTGTGGCCATTTTGTGTCCCTCTGTAGGGATTTTGCATCATTTTGTGTTGATTTTGTGACTTTTTGTCATAATTTTGCCTCTTTTTGTGGTGATTTTGCATCTTTTTTAGTGATGTTGCATCTTTTCCTGGTAATTATGTGTGTTTTTGCTGTGGTTTTGCATCTTTATGTGGTGATTTGGATCCTTTTGTGGCCCCTCTGTAGTAATTTTGAGTGTTTTTGTGATGATTTTGCATCATTTTGTGACTGTCATACTTTCGTCTCGTTTTGTAGTGGTTTTGCATCTTTCTGTTGTGATTTTGCATCTTTTTGTGTTGATTTTCCCGCACGGCAACGTACCACATCTGAAAATCTCACGGACGGCAGGCGGCCACTAGCGGACCACAACATGGTCACATGACAGCTCTGAGCAACAGCAGGCCGCTACGTGGTCACGTGACCGAGCTTTCAGCATGACGGTCTGGTAGGATAAACACAGCAGCTCTGCCGCAAACTTTCCCTTTTATTTCAAAAACACATCAGCGAAAAGTATTTCTGAAAGCATTTGAAGCAGAAAATAATCTGCAGCAGCTGAATCTGTCCTTGTTTTAGGTCACTGACGCCTAGTTTAGAAGTTTGAGGACAGTTTCACGATGTGTGAAATCTCTACACGCCGCATCCGATTTGCATAAAGTAGAAGTCAGTCTATTTTATGCAAATGAGCTGCAGCCCTCTCCAGGTAAACACACCTGATCACAGCTGGAAATGCGATGCATGTGACATGCTGGTCCGGTTGCAGTGCATTTCCAGCTGTGATCCGCTGTGTTTTCCTGGAGAGGGCTGCAGCTCTTTTGCATAAAGTAGACTGGACTTCAGCATGCAGAGATTAGGTAGGGGGTTAAAAAAAAATTCGGATAAATCGTGAATCGGGATTTTTTGTGAAAAAATCTGAGACTTTTCTTTGAGGCCATATCACCCAGCCCTACTATGAGGCAAATTTAATTTAAGGATAAGGATAAACTTTATTGATCCCACAGTGGGGAAAGTTAACCGTTACAGCAGCTCCAACGAAAAAGTATAAAGGCAGTGCAGGAATAGATAAGAAAAAGAAACGGTGCAAAAATTGCAGAGAAAAAAACATTATATACAGATGATTCTTTTTTCTTTTTTTTTATAAATATCACGTAGAAGATTATATACAAGAGGATGAGGTATCAGTTATTGCACATAAGTAGGAGGATGCGTGTCTAAAATGGGGGAAGAGAAAAAGTGCAGCAGTTTTGTGTGTCTGTGGTTGATCAGCAAGTTCCAAAGCCTCCGCTGTACTAACTTTGTTCCCGATTAATCATTATTGATTGATAACCTGGCTGATTATCGGCTTAAAAAGAGTAATTCCTGATTGAAAACAGTTCCTAAAGACTCGTAGAAAAAGCGTGTGGAGTGTGTTTGTAAGAAATATCTGGATGTAGCGCCTCTCTCCAACACATTTAGTCGACATCTAGCTTCAGTCTGTGGATATTTTCTCGCTCTGAGGTCAACAAAAGGAGTCCAAACATGAGAACTAATGGAAGGAAGTGAGCCGGAGAAGCCGTGGCGTTAGAGGAAGTTCACAGGCTGAAATCAATCTCTGTGTTTCTGTGTTTGTAGTTTGATTCCTCTGAAAGTGTTTGATTAAAGCCGCTGGTTGACTTAATTCAGAACGAAGGCTCGGCTACGTTTGCTTATCATTCCCTTTGAAGTCCTTTTCCCACCCAGCGCCGCTCCTTCCTGGAGTCACGGCTGTTTTCATCATCTTTTCATTATTTGAAAGGAGGGAGAAAGTGGGAAAAAAACGCCACTATCTCATTACTTTCACAATTACTCTAGTGGCTGTCAGAAAATAAGGCCTAATCACAATCAAGAGAAGGGAAAAATGTTATTGTTTGATGGGATTTTGATCTGGCAGCGCCTCGTCGTTGTTTCAAACGCCACCTGAAAGACTTCATTTCTTTTACTGCTGCTTTCAAAGGAGCCTTTCATCTGCAGGATTTTTTGACATAATTCACGAGTTGATCTGACTGGTTGCACAGCGCAATGTCAAAGAAGGTAAAGCACATTACAGGCAGAGAAAAGTCGACATTTACTACAAAAAATATCCATCATGAGGCAGTCATTTAATCCCGCACTGAGTCAAAAAAGCTGCTTTATCCGAAGAAAACAAGCGAGGAGACGCAGGTTCAAACACTGATTAATTAGTGCGATTCAAGGACTTCTTTAATTGGCATAAACATGAAAAGAGTTCAAAAATATATCTGAACAAACTGAAACACATAGAGCACATTCATCACGACAAGCAGGAAATAATGTGAAGTTTGTGTTTTACTGCATTAAATCAGGAAACTGATTCTAGCCCAGGATCCACATCCAGTCCAGTCTGATCTCCAGTGGACCGGACCAGTACAACCACAGCATAATAACCTAGAAATAACCACAACTCCTAATAGTTCCTTTGTTTTACTGCAGAAATGTTCACATTAAAGGAATTATCTTTTTACTTAACATCATAAACAACCTGAAACTTCTAATGACAGCGAAAACAGGCAAAAAAACCCCACAAAAACAAGACAAAATATTGCAAAAATTAGACAAGCGACATGAAACAAACAAAAAAAGACAAAAGATTAGATAAAAAAGTTACAATATGGCCAAAAATTGACAAACGACACAAGTGAGACAAAAAAAACACAAAACGAGAAAATGAAAAAAACCTGAGTTAAACGACAATAGTCATACAAAAACCCCCAAAACAACAAAATCAAGACAAAATATTACAAAAATGAGACACAAAATGACAAATAAAGCAAAACACAAAGTGGCAAAAATAAGACAAAAAACACAAGTGAGACAAAAACGAGACATAGAACAACAAAAAACATGAATCAAAACAACAAAAGCGAGAAACAAAGCAAAACAAACATGAGACAAATCACAAGTCAGACAAAAAAGACCAAAAAAACCAACAAAAACAAGGCAAATTATTTGAAAAATGAGACAGAAAATGTCAAAAAAAATAGACAACAAAACAAGAGACAAAAAAATTTGACAAAGTTACAAAACGACAAAGAAATAGACAAACCACACAAACAAGACAAAAAAACAACAAAAACAAGACAAAATATTACAAACATGAGACACAAAACGACAAAAAAATGAGACAAATGACACGCAACAAACAAAAACGAGATAAAAAATTAGACAAGACCTAGAGGTTCCTCGGGGGACACATTCAAAATTTTTGCAATTTTCTGGACTGACTGACCTTCGGTTCTTAAAGTAATGATGGACTGTCGTTTCTCTTTAGCTGATTGGTTCTTGCCATAATATGGATTCTAACAGTTGTCAAATAGGGCTGTCAGCTGTGGACCAACCTGACTTCTGATCAACACAACTGATGGTCCCAACCCCATTTAGAAGAAATTCCACAAATGAACCTTGACAAGGACACACCTGTGAAGTGAAAACCATTTCAGGTTCTACCTCATGAAGCTCATCTAGAGAATACAAGAGTGAACAAAGCAGGAACCAAAGCAAATAATCTAAAATATAAAACATGTTCTGACTTTTTTCACACTTTTTTGTTTCCTACATAGTTCCAACTGTGTTCATTCATAGTTTTGATGCCTTCAGTGAGAATCTACAATGGAAATAGTGGTGAGAATAAAGAAAAACATTAAATGAGATGGTGTGTCCAGACTAAAGACTGGTAGAGCATTTGTTATTTACAGAACATTTACTGGACTTTTACGGGATGTTTACTCACCATTAGCTCCAAAGTAACTGACATGCTGAAGAAGTCGTAGCTGCCGCTGTGTTCTGTCCAGACTCCTGAATGTTTGCTGAACGTTTATTGGATGTTCACTTGACGTTCCCTGGACATTTACTCAGCGTTAGCTCCAAACTAAGTGACATGTTGAATAAGCTGTCATTGTGTTCTGTCCAGACTCCTGGACATTTACTAGATGTTTACTGGATGGATATTTACATGACGTTCCCTGGATGTTTGCTCAGCGTTAGCTCCAAACGGACATGTTGAATAAGCCGTCATTGCGTTCTGTCCAGACTCCTGGCCTGGTTGTGTCTCGGTTGTTGCATGTTCCTGCATGTTGCGGTGCCACTTTGTTCTATGTTGTGCTCCACAGCATTTCCACGCTTTCATCACTGTTAGATCAGATATTGCAGCGACTGTGGTCAGACATCCAGTCGCCTCGCTACGTGATGGAAGACGCTGTTCAGTGGTAATCAAAAGCCTGAAATTAAACACGTCTGGAATTATTGAACAGGTAGCTTTAGAGACATAAACAAGTTCCAGCACAGTGAGCTCTGCAGTTTGTCCTTTTATGAGGCTTTTAGTGTCTAAGTTACTTAAAAAATGCCACATTCAATGCCATGTGTTTTACCTTTAAACCACCACAGGCTGTTTGGTTTTCGATTCTGTTGAGTAGAACTTTAGGTAAAGAAGAAAATTGCACCAAAAGAACAAAATGATTTCTTAGTATTTCACTATTTCTAATAAAAACATCTGAAAATGAGTTCACAAAAGACATTTACCTTAAATCAACTACATATTTATCGGTTTAAATGGATGGACTGGGGTGTTTTCCAGATGAATTTTAACCCAGATGTCTTATTGCCAGCGCTGTAATGGGGATATCTCAGCCAACTGTGGAGAACCATGTCTGTGACACTAATCAGTCAAAACGACAAAAGTCAGACTAAAAAAAGAAAAAAACAACAAAAGCAAGACAAAATATTACAAAAATGAGACGCAAAACGACAAAAAATGAGACAAACGTCATGAAACAAAAAAAGAGACAAAAGATAAAATAAGATGAATTTTATTGATCCCACAGTGGGGAAAGTTCACAGCAGCTCCAAAAGAAAAAATGTAAGGGCAGTACAAGAATAAATAAGAAAAACAGTGACAAAATAATGGACAAATGACACAAGTAAGACAAAAAAAAACACAAAACGACAAAAATGACACACTAAACGACAAGTCAGACAAAAAAAGACAAAAAAATGACAAAATATTACAAAAATGAAACAAAGCAACAAAAGACACCAAGCAACAAAAAATTAGACAAAGGACACACAACAAAACAAAAAAGTTACAAAGCGACAAAAATAAGGCAAAAAACACAAGCGAGACAAAAAGGAAACACAAAACGACCAAAACGAGAAACAACGAAAAAAACATGAGACAAACGACCAAAGTTTAATTAGTTTAATTATTCCTGATAAATGTGAGCTGTAGCCCCAAACAAACCACAGAACTGTGAGATTTCTGCTTGATTTCAAGTTTCAAACAACAATTTTCCCTTTTCACTGGAGGACAGGCATTAGATGTGAGGACCAGCTGCTGTGAATGCTTTAGTGTGAATGTTTTATTAAAATAAAGCCACTAACTCCTGCTAATGTGTGTTCACGTTTCTTCTCTCCATCTACAGGGATCTCTGCTAGCTCCTTCTGAGTATCTCCATTTCGTCATGCTTTCAGCTCTTTCCATTTCTCTCCAAGGAGATGAGAAAAGAAGTGTAATTACCTGAAGGAGACCAAACCCTCTGTTAGTGGCGCAGAAATCCTGCCGTAATGACAAAAGGTAAGCCACTTAAAGACAAATGCTCTGCCTTTTCTCTCACCTCACTTCAGCAGCTACTGACAGACCCAGCAGCCCTCCAGCCTCTCCACAAAAACACAATCACACAACGAACGCACTCAGAAAGCTCTGCATGACACATGATTAGTGCACGGTTAGCCTAGCTTAGCATAAAGACTGGAAACAGGAGGAAACTAAACACGATGTCCTGAACCACTAAACTAATACCAGTCTAAAACCAGTCCAAAACCAAGTCTAATACCAGTCCAAAACCAGTCCAAAACCAAGTCTAAAACCAGTCCAAAACCAAGTCTAAAACCAAGTCTAAAACCAGTCCAAACCTGTCAAGGTTGCCCTGTTTGAGTTTATAGCTTTTGAAAAAGTGCAAAAAATTCCAAAATCGTCCAAAATATGACAAATAATTCAAAATGGCCTCAAAAATGTGTTTGTTTTGTCTGAAGAAGAAAGTAAATGAAAAAAGCCATGGGTTTCAGTTACAAAAAAGTGAGTTTTTTAGTTTTTCATTGAGTTGCAGAATAATTCTGCACACTAATGGTTGGATATTAATTGTGCACACACATATTCTCCTGAGGAAGCCAGAATTTGCCTTTTTTCTTTGTTAAATCCTCAGGGTTGAGATTTTTTTACTGTATTCCTTCAATAATAAAATGAATCCTCAGTAAAAACCGGCCTAATAACGGTGTGTATTCCTCAGCGAGTTAAAGAAGCGGCCAGATTTCTTTATTTGGTTGAAATGTTGGACTGCCAGGAAACACTAATCTCACCCGTTAAACAGGCTGAAAGTCAAAAAGGAAGCAATTAAGCTTTATCTCCACCTGTAGAGATCTAAACTCACATTTCCTCGCTCAGATTAGAAGCGTTTCCGTCCTCTTCGCTGCAGAAACACTCTCTGCCGTGTCCGTCTGGCTGTAAAGGATTACAGCAGCGCGGCGGTAATTAGTTGTGGCATAATGAACATTTGGCCCTGTGGCGGGGAATAATTAAGCAGCACTTTGTGGTGATCGGTAACGAGGTGACGAGGCCAGAAAACCTCCCGAGTTCACCAACACTCGCTCTTAATGGGATTCATTACGCTGCCCAACTTCTTCTGCTACACGTAGAACATGAATAAATCATGGATCCAGCTCCACATGTAAATAATTCACCCTCCTGTGTGTCACTTTCAACATGCGTGTGTCTTTAAAGCTGAGAAGTCCAGGTCATTAGTGTCAGAAAGTAGTTTTTGGTTTCATGGTTTATTAAATCCTCCTGGTGAGCAGCAGCCACGAGGTTTCTATGACTTCCTGTTGTCAGATCAGTGTCAGGGACATCGTTTTCCACACAAAGCTAGTTGAGATATCCGCATTAGAACGCTAACTGGTCAAAAATCATCTGGAAAACTCCAAGTCTTTCATTTAAACCAATAAATACGCAGCGGATTTAAAGTAAACTTCATTTGTGCACCAATAAACTGATTAAAGCGCTAAATAAAACTTTGATCATTGTACATCGTTGTTTTATGTCTTTTTTTTGTCTGACTTGTCGTTTTGTTTCTTGTTTTTGTCGCTTTGTGTTTCCTTTTTGTCTCGCTTTGTGTTTTTTGTCTTATTTTTGTCATTTTATGTTTTGTTTTATTCATTGTTTTGTGTAGCATTTTTGTTTTTTCTCATTTATTTCTTGCTTTGTAACTTTTTTGTCTAATTTTTTGTCTGTTTTGTTTTGTGTCATTTGTCTCATTTTTTGTTGTTTTGTGTCTTGTTTTTGTAATATTTTGCCATTTTTTGATGTTTTTTTCTTTTTGTCTGACTTTTGTCATTTTGATCAAAGTAAAATGCATGATTGTTCATTGTTCTTTTGTTGTTTTGTGTCTCACTTGTGCTCATTTTGTGTTTTGCTTTGTTCGTTGTTTTGTGTAACGTTTTTGTCGTGTTGCGTAATTTTTGGTCTTTTTTGTCGTTTGCCCATTTTTTGTCACTTTGTAGCTTTTTTGTCAATTTTTTTGTCTCATTTTTGTAATATATTGTCGTGTTTTTGTTGTTTTTTGTATTTTTTTCTGACTTTTGTCGCTTGTCTCACGTTATGTCGTTTTGTGTTTCCTTTTTGTCTTGCTTGTGTTTTTTGTCATCTTGTGTTTAACTTTATTCATTGTTTTGTGTATTATTTTTGTCTTGTTTATCGTTTCTCCATTTTTGTGTCTCTTTTTTTGTTGTTTCGTGTCATTTGTCTCATTTTTTTGTCGTTTTGTGTTTCGTTTTTGTATTATTTTGTCTTGTTTTGTTTTTTCTGACTTTTGTCGTTTGTCTTTTGTTTTTGTCGCTTTGTGTTCAGCTTTTTTCGTTGTTTTGTGTCATTTTGTTTTGTCTTGTCCATTTTTTTGTTAAATTTTTTTTCATTTTGTCGTTTTTGTTTTGTTTTTCCATTTCATCTTGCTTGTGTTTTTTGTCTTATTTTTGTCGTTTTGTGTTTTGCTTTATTTGTTGTTTTGAGCATCATTTGTGTTTTATATTGAAAAGCACAAATATTGATGAAAATAATAAAAATCTTTCAAAAGAATTGCAGAAAATTTGTTCCAAATGATCTTAAATTGGTCCAAAAAGATTAAAAGTTGTCTAAAATGAGTCTGATACTGGATTAAAGATTCAAATATTGTCCAAAGAAAACTAAAAATCTGTCCAAAAACACTCAGTTTTAAATTATTTGGAGCAAATTCAATGTCATTCTTTTGAAAGATTTTTTTTTTTTTGACAGTATTTGAGTTGTTTTAAACAGATTTTGGTCTTCTTTGGACAGTATTTACATGCCTTCTAGAGTGACATGATTGAAATGTATGTTATTTGGAGTATTTGTGAGATGTATTTAGATTTATTTGGTATTTATTTGATATTTATTTTGTGTCTGAAGCTGATCTCCCTCCTCTGGCTCTGCAGTTAAATAAATGTATAATTAGATAATTGTATTTAAAAAGGCATTAGCAGCCATGCTTTATATTTTAACGTCACAGAAATGGTGTTGATCAGGAGTAAGAAAGTGTTTAACTCACCTGTTCATAAGTCTGGTGGCTTGTTTTAAAGAGAAAGGACGTTAATTAAGCAGAAATCAGAGGAACGTGAGGCTGTAGTTGAACCTGCCGCATGATAAAATGAGAATGAGATGTTTTACTGATAAGTTTGTTCAGTAGAGCTGCTGACTAATCCAGTTACCCATCATGCTCTTCACCTGAGTGGCCCTCAGGAACCTTCAGAGAATCAAAGCGTTCATAAATACGTTCTACATGTTTACACGCTGTTGGGGTAAACTCGCTTCATCTGCTAAATGTCAACCTGGCATTTCTGTTCCTGTTTCCACTCTCTGTCTGTCTGGAAAATGATTACGGCGTATCGATCTGCTGATATATTGATCGGCTGCTGAGAGAGGTGGGGATAATGTTCACATTAGACTCGTCCAACAGGAAACACCGACAGAACCAGACCTTCTGGACTTAGAACCGGACCTTCTGGGCTCAGAACTGACCTTCAGATGCTCTCATTTACCAAACATTTGTGTCGATTTTGCTGATTTAGTCAATAGAAACGTATGTTATATCGACCACTGGGATACAAAAGTTGTGGTTGGAGGTCATTAACCTCCTCAGAAGTCTTTGTCATGGTGCCCGTTGCTAGCTAAACTTCGACATTAGTCTTTGTCATGGTGCTCGTTGCTAGCTAAACTCCCACATTAGTCTTTGTCATGGTGCTCGTTGCTTGCTAAACTTCCACATTAGTCTTTGTCATGGTGTCCCGTTGCTAGCTAAACTCCCACATTAGTCTTTGTCATGGTGCTCGTTGCTAGCTAAACTCCCACATTAGTCTTTGTCATGGTGCTCGTTGCTAGCTAAACTTCCACATTAGTCTTTGTCATGGTGCTCGTTGCTAGCTAAACTCCCACATTAGTCTTTGTCATGGTGCTCGTTGCTAGCTAAACTTCCACATTAGTCTTTGTCATGGTGTCCCGTTGTTAGCTAAACTCCCACATTAGTCTTTGTCATGGTGCTCGTTGCTAGCTAAACTCCCACATTAGTCTTTGTCATGGTGCTCGTTGCTAGCTAAACTTCCACATTAGTCTTTGTCATGGTGTCCCGTTGCTAGCTAAACTCCCACATTAGTCTTTGTCATGGTGCTCGTTGCTAGCTAAACTCCCACATTAGTCTTTGTCATGGTGCTCGTTGCTAGCTAAACTTCCACATTAGTCTTTGTCATGGTGCTCGTTGCTAGCTAAACTCCCACATTAGTCTTTGTCATGGTGCTCGTTGCTAGCTAAACTTCCACAATAATCTTTGTCATGGTGTCCCGTTGTTAGCTAAACTCCCACATTAGTCTTTGTCATGGTGCACGTTGCTAGCTAAACTCCCACATTAGTCTTTGTCATGGTGTCCCGTTGTTAGCTATACTCCCACATTAGTCTTTGTCATGGTGCTCGTTGCTAGCTAAACTCCCACATTAGTCTTTGTCATGGTGCTCGTTGCTAGCTAAACTTCCACATTAGTCTTTGTCATGGTGTCCCGTTGCTAGCTAAACTCCCACATTAGTCTTTGTCATGGTGCTCGTTGCTAGCTAAACTTCCACATTAGTCTTTGTCATGGTGTCCCGTTGCTAGCTAAACTCCCACATTAGTCTTTGTCATGGTGCTCGTTGCTAGCTAAACTCCCACATTAGTCTTTGTCATGGTGCTCGTTGCTAGCTAAACTCCCACATTAGTCTTTGTCATGGTGCCCGTTGCTAGCTATACTCCCACATTAGTCTTTGTCATGGTGCTCGTTGCTAGCTAAACTCCCACATTAGTCTTTGTCATGGTGCTCGTTGCTAGCTAAACTCCCACATTAGTCTTTGTCATGGTGCTCGTTGCTAGCTAAACTTCCATATTAGTCTTTGTCATGGTGCTCGTTGCTTGCTAAACTCCCACATTAGTCTTTGTCATGGTGCTCGTTGCTAGCTAAACTCCCACATTAGTCTTTGTCATGGTGCTCGTTGCTAGCTAAACTCCCACATTAGTCTTTGTCATGGTGCTCGTTGCTAGCTAAACTCCCACATTAGTCTTTGTCATGGTGCTCGTTGCTGCTAAACTCAGCTTTATTACACTCAGCTTGTTTATATCATTTCTTTATTTCATAAGTCAGCAGGAATGTTTGCCAGTAAGAAACAGTGGACTGTTCTATAGTTTATGGCACTGTATCTCAAAAATTAATAAAAATATATCAAGAAATTACATTAAATTAGTTCCAAATAGTTTTACATTGCTCCAAAAAGACTCAAATCTATATAAAGTGAGTCTGATACTGGATTAAACGAGCCAAATATTGTCCAAAGAAAACTAAACTCTGTCTAAAATGACTCAAATATGGACAAAAATGATAAAAAAAAAAAATCTTTATAAAGAATGACAGAAAAGTAGTTTCAAATCATTTCAAATTGGCCCGAAATGTCAAAAATATTGTCAAAAATGACTGAAATCCTTCAAAAGAATGACAGAAAATGTGTTCCACATCATTTAAAATTGGTTCCAAAAGACTAAAATCTGTCCAAAATTACTCAAATATTATCTTAAAAGACTCAAATATTGTCCAAAATGACTCTGATACTGATTTAAAAGATGCAAATGTTGCTCCAAAAAGACTCAAATATTGTCAAAAAATTTTAAAAAATCTTTTAAAAATGACATTAAATTTGTTCTAAATCATTTTAAATTGATCCACAAAGAGTAAAATTTGTCTACGATGACTACAATATTGTCAAAAATAACAAAAATGTTCAAAAAGAATGACAGAAAATTTATTCCAAATTATTAAAAATTGGTCCAAAAAGGCTAAAATCTGTCTAAAATTATTCAAATATTATCTTAAAAGACTCGGATATTGTCTAAAATGACTAAAATCTGTCTAAAATGACTCAAAAATTTTCAAAAATGAGAATATACAATACAATACTGTTTTAAAATGTAGTTGAAATCCGTTCATGTTGGTTTATTTTCTGTTGAACCTCAGATGTTCAGTTGTACTTGAATATCAACATCCTGAAATGGTTTTAATGTTCACGTTTTAATGTTCTTATTAACATCTTCTAAAGGTTTTTTTTCCTTACTGAGAGGCTGTCAGTCATCAGTTTAAATTATATTATCGTGTTGACTGAATATTTTTTGACAATATTTGAGTAAATTTAGACAGATTTTGGTTTTCTTTGGACAATGTTTGAGTCTGTCAATCCATTATCAGATTTATTTTAGACAAATTTGAGTCTTTTAAGATAATATCTGAGCAATTTTGGACAGATTTTAGTGTTTTGGGAGCAGTTTTAAATTATTTTTAACAAATTTTCTGTTTTTTGGGCAATATTTCAGTAACTTTAGACAGATTTTAGTCTTTGGAAAATGTTTGAGTCTTTAATGCAGCATCAGACTCATTTTAGACAAATTTGAGTGTTTTGAAATAACATTCAAGTAATTTTAGACAGATTTTAGTCATTTTGGAGCAATTTAGAATTATTTGAAACAAATTTAATGTCCTTTATTGAAAGAGTTTTATTGTTTTTGACAATATTTAAGTCATTGTGGACAGATTTTAGTCTTTTAATCCAGTATTAGACTCATTTTTTTTACATATTTTTGTCTTTATGGACCAATTTAAAATGATTTGGAACAAATTTAATGTCATTTCTTGACAGATTTTTATTATTTTATTTGAGATTTGGTGCCATAACCTCTAAAACAGTCTACTATTTCATACTGGCAAACATTCTGCTGATTTATGAAATAAGAAAATAATAAATAAGAGTAATAAGTAATAAATCTGTTTAGATTCCTGTTGTTGGTTCTGTTAAACTCGCTGTAAACTGATGGACTGCTCTGGGAGGTGATGTTCTCCTCAGGAGTCTGGAGAGGAGGAGCTGGAGGATCTGCAGGAGTCTGAGCAGCTTTGGCCTGCATCGCCTCGGGCCTCCTGGCCTCGGTGGTCTTCCATCCAGCCTCGGCTCCTCCTCCTCCCCTCCGGCTGGTCTGTCAGAGCAGCTTTGTAGCGGCCAGCAGAAAGCCTCCGGGATTTACCCACAATCCTTAGGGCCGGCTGGTATCTCTCCAGCCCAGAGTGTGAGGTCAGTCGCCCGCCGGCCATGAAGACCCCCCAAATACAAGGTCCAGAGATTTAACAGCAGAGTTCTCCGTGGAAAGGCGTGAATAATAAAGCAGATCTAGGCCTGGAGCTGCTGGAAGGAAAGTTTCAGTTCAGTCCCCAACGACAGGAAGTATATTAGGAAGGAGCTCATTCTGAAATGAACTAAATGGATTTATTAGCGTTTATATTTCTGCATGACATCTGCTGTGGAATGAAAATGAGAGAGCAACAGTTCCATAGAGGTGGAGTTCTTCCTGGAAATCGTTCAGTTTCCTCTGAGATTCTGGTCCAGATGAAACACCAGTAAGAACCATAACAGAAAGTATCGGCATGCAGATGTGAAAGCTGGAAATAAGAATATTAAAAAGACAAACTAAAGCTATGAAGAAGAAATGGAGCAATTAGAATTTAAAACAAAGTCAATCTAAAACAAGAAGAGCTGGAAGTAAAATTAGACTAAATTAAAACCTAACATGCCCTGAGGATAACAGATCCGGTCAGATTTACCTTGTTCCAGGACGTTAAAGGTTGTTCCTAGGGCTGCAACTAACGATTATTTTAATAATCGATTAATCGGATTAAAAAAAAACAACACATTTTTCATTTCTGCCGCTTTATTCAGAAATGGAAGATTTGGACTGACAGAGTAAATAAGATCATTGCAGTGAAGCCTTCGTCTTCAACCGTCGACACAGGCCTCATGCCAGTGAGCATCATGTTGAGGATGCTCTCAGTCAGGACAGATGCTTGCTGTGGTTGACATGATGTCTTTCTCATCATGAAGCCTGTCATTGTTTGCTGTTCATGAAATGAGAAAGATAGTATGAGTGTGTATTACAGCACAATTTACAACAACTCAATAATTATCTTGTTTTATTTTTATATATATATATGTGTGTGTGTGTGTGTGTGTGTGTGTGTGTATATATATATATGTCTCATTTTTGTCATTTTGTCTCATTTTTGTCAATTTTGACAATATTATGGACATATTTGGAGACTTTTAGATGTTAGCCAATCAATATGGAGCAGAAAACTGTCAAAAAGAAGGTTTATTTTTAGCACATGTTGAAGCCCAAATGTCCTCCATCGATAATATCCAGCCTCTGTACAGAACATCCTGGTGATATGAGGGAACGCTTGTATTTTGCTGTTTGATTGTTAGTGATGTTCTGCAGAACTGTAATTATAGTTTATTTTCTTTAATGTCTGGGCCTGAATTTGTCTGACGGTTTCCATGGACACAAAGATGATTTCTGAAACAAACTAAACCAGCTAACTGGCTGCTAACAACATCAGCAGTGACAGGAGAAGCTGAGAGCATTTGGGACATGGAGGTGTAATTGGAGGAGGTGGAGCTGAATTAGATTTTAATTTGGTGAAAGAATCTCAGGGCAACAAGCTTCCTCTCTCTGGTAAATCTCTAAAGTGATCCGTAAATGGATTATCTGACGGCTACATGATCAGTTTGATCACCTGCAGAATGAAGCTGATGTAATCGTGTTTGGAGGAGTCCTTCAGGTCATTAACACCACATGTTTGTCACTTTAAATCTGTCTTTGTGCAGTAATGAAGTCCAAAATCAATCCAGTATGATTAACTGGCGGGAAAGATAAACCAGTGGTGATCAGTGAAGTGTTCTGTAGCTCTGAGGTGAAATAAAACCGGTGAGTTAAAGAGAAAAACAGAATGAGAGGAGATACATGACATTAAATTAAATGTCAGATGTAAAAGAAAAGTCTTTAAGTTGTTCCTAAAATACATGGCAGGGCTCGTCTCCATGGAACAGCTCCTGTTGATGTGAACACCTGAGCCGGCTGTCACACCTGTGTGTTAATTAGCTCGTCATCTATCAGCGGGAGAAGCAGCTCGTTAGGCTTAGAAAGTTCTAAGCATGAAAACACTCTGACAGGGTTTGTCTCTTGTAAAGAAACTTTAAAGATCAGGTTACCGACAAAAAAAAAAAAAAACCCAAACAATAAATTCATACAAATAACTCTGATCTGCTTTCTGATTACATGTGAGACCAAAGAAGAGCTCCTGTTGTCTGTGAGTTAAAACTGCTGGAGCTGTGTTTTATACAATCAGCAGAAAGCATCACATTTATCTGCAGTTTTTCATTCTAAAAAGCTTCTTGGCTGATGGAAAACAGCAGCGTGTCACTGTGGGAGGGATCTGTACATGACTGTTGTTACCTTAAATAAGAACATTCTGCTGGGGTTTCACTACATTTAACACTATATGGAGAGAAAGAACTGCTTCATCTAAGATTTTTACCATGTCAGAAACTCGTAAACTCTCCTGTTCTTTTAGATTCCTGAGGAGCATCTTCAGACTGAAGCCTTAAAGAGGCAGCAGGTTTCTACTCTGTCTTATTGTGGAACAGAAACATCTCAAAGTCTGGTCAATCTTTGGAAATAAATTAACATGGAAGCAGCTGATCACTAACAGACGATGATTAACATATAAAGAAACGAAAAAAAGCCCTCAGAGAGCTCAGCAGTCCTCCAACGCTGCCCATTTCCCCATATGGCAGAAATGCAGCATTTGTTATTAGACAGACGTCCATTAGCAACATTACTCGAAAACAGACGGATGAAATTTTCAAAACAGTCTATTGTTGAGCATTAATGCATTTGAATATATTCCCCTAAAATATAATGTGCATAACATGAACTCTTCAGTAATGCTTTTCCAGATATATTCCATATTTACTGTCAACTATTTAAAAAAATAAAGCAGATACATGATCTAATGAGAGACTCTTATTGTGAAATACCTACGAACACAGAATAGAAAACAGGGAAGCATTTTGTGCTTAGGAACATGTTTGTTTTCTGTAGACGGAAAACCAATATCTGCAATGATTCATGTTCACACATGTAAAGTTTGAGGCAGATTGGAGCATGTACAGGCTAGTTATACAGCACTTCCTGTTTCATGGCAAAATGTCTAAATTCCGGATTCCCCCATTTCCACGGCCTCAGACTTTTTCGGAGCATTTTGATAACTTTTGGTCACCTATGCCTGCTGTACATCCTGGCCAAATTTCATCTCTATCGGGGTTACCCTGTTTGAGTTTATAGCTTTTGAAAATGTGCAAAAATCGATCAAAATCGTCCAAAATATGACGCATAATTCAAAATGGCTGACTTCCTGTTGGGTTTTAGGCATGGGTGTCAATTACATTTTTGTGTGTCTGGACGAGTTGCATATGTATATCAAATTTCATAGCTGTAGGTGACACGTCATAGATCCTGTTTGACATTTTCCAGGGGGCACTATGGAGCCATTTTGGCACACACGAGCAATTCCCCTAAAATATCAAAGTTTTTGCCGATTCTGATATGTGCGCAAATTTTACGCATTGTCAAGTGTTTTTAGGCCTTGGAAAGTCTAATTCAATAGCCCGTAGAGAAATGAAAAAGAAACCCATGGGTTTCTATAGGGTAATGACTTAAAAAAACAATAAAAATTGAGAGGACATGATGAGATAAAGATGATTGGTTAAATAATGTTTTATTGTTTTCATCAGTGTGATGAGAGGACGAAGTTTAGGTCAGATTAAATCCACTGGGAGACAAAGTATTGAGAGACTAGTTCCTAGAATCACTGGTTGATGTCTGGTGGTCTGGTTCTGAGGTGTTGCACTGATCTGACATCAGGACACTTTGAATTTCATGTATTTATTTGTAGGAGCGCTTCATTAATCAACAGTAAATGTTCTCCAGCTGGACGGGTTTCAGCAGCGAGACATTAAGAATTACAGACAGACTGATGAAGGGAAGTTTCTCCATCCGTCCTCCTCAGGTGGGAACCTTTAGTTGTGTTATAGTTGTGTGGAGCTATGAGACAAGGCAGCAGTGTCCTGGTTGATTCTATCCACCTTTCTTCTATTGATATCTGCCATTCTCCCTTATTCTAATGATGTATTTCATCCTCCTTTATTCTAATGATTTGTATCACGGTTAGATGAGGAAGTGAGACCTGCCACTGATCACACATTCACATGTTAACAGCTTCCTGACACTCTGCTGAAGGCAACGCAGCAGAAAATGTTTGGATGAAGAGATTCTCTTTTTTTCAGCGCGATGACATTTTCCTCCATCAAACGTAAAACGTGAAGAGGGAAATCACTGCACTCACCCTGGATGAGAGTCACTAATGGAAATGGAAATGTGGAGTTTAAATGTGGTTCTTTGTGCAGTTCAGCAGAAGCAGCAGAGTGCATTTAGTCTGGAGTATATCATCTATCTATCTGTCTGTCTGTCTGTCTGTCTGTCTGTCTGTCTGTCTGTCTGTCTGTCTGTCTGTCTGTCTGTCTGTCTGTCTGTCTATCTATCTATCTATCTTTGTATCTAACTATAGTCTATCTGTAGTCTATATCTATCTGCCTATAGTCTATCTGTCTATCAATAGTCCATCCATCCACCCATCCACCCATCCATCCATCCGTCCATCCGTCCATCCGTCCATCCGTCCATCCATCCTGGTCTAATCTGGTCTGAACCTGAGATCTCCACATTAGTAATAATAGTTAATGATTAATGGAAACTCTTCCTGTGTGTTCTAGTGTTCATGTATGGATTTCTTAATGAATTCCTGCTGTAGCCATTAAAAAACTATCAGTCTTTAAGAGTCTATACGCTTAATGGGTCATTAATTAATGAATGCTTTAATCATTCTAATCATTGTTTTATTCTGTTCCTATTAAAAGACAGCAACATTAAGAATGTTTAAAAATGAAGAGAACTTGGGAGAAGTTTGGTCATTTACTGGTATTCACAGACAGAATTTAAGAATCACTGTGTTTTTTAAAAATATTTCTGCTATTAAAGATAAAAAAGCTGCTGTCATTTCCAATAAATCACACGAATAGAAGAATGACAGCAACAGGACGGTGCGTTGGGACTGACTGACAACAAGGTCCTGTGGCTGTAATGTTTATTAGGAACTGAAAATCAGAATGAGGATGGAAAGTATTCACCCCCTTTGGAAGTTTGGGTGTAGTGGGGGTGGCAGGAGGGGACGTGGCGGGTGTAGCGGGGGTGGTAAAAACACCGCTAACGATGAGGGGGGTAGCGGGGATGCAAAAACCCACAGAAATAGCGGCAGACACGGTAGAAGCCACGGGAGAAAATGCACTGATAATAGCAGTGGAGGACGCAGTGGTGTTCACGGCCCCTCCATAAATGATGATGATGATGGCTGGGTTTGCTTGAGAGATGAGGAAGAGTATCACAAGTGGATCAGACATTTAGATGAGCCTGTTGGGTATCGTGGTAACAGGGATCTGACAAATTCTGAGCCAAGCAATGCCATCTTGATTGATAAACATCTGTAGAAGTTATGTAATCCATATGTCCACCACCTGGTGATGTCATAATATGCAAATTAGATGAGTGAATTTACTCCCATCACAAACTTTGGATCATACTGATGATTTTTCTCATTTACAATATGCCTTTATCTCTAATCATTTTCAAGTTACAACCTTTTGAAAAAGTGATATCAAAACTGAATATTTTATTGAAAAAACTGTCGCCTGAAGGGTTAATTCTTGGCATTAATAGATAATCTGCTCTATTAAACCCTTCCAGTATTCTAAACATGAACATGATGCACTCATCAGTCAGCAGAATATACTTGTGCTCTGTACCAATTAATGCTGTTATTAACAAACAGCAGCAGCCAGCTGGGTGATGTATTATGGATAAATGTGGCTAACATCTGTTTTAATGTTTATTCATGAAAACAGCTGGATGTTGAGCTGCCACAGAGCTGCCATCTTAAGCTGTCAACACGGACTCCTTCCCATCGCTGCGTTTCCTCCCACATGACGACGTAAGATGCTTACAGGTATTTCCTTCCTGTTATGGTAGTTTGTCACTTTAGCGTCAGTCGACAGGTCAGCGGTGTTCGCTGGGATTAGGGTTCAGAGAACGTGTTCAACAATGGAAGAAAACTAAACGTGTTGCCAGCTCTAGAAGCTGCTGCAGCTGTTCATGGTAATAAAGGTACAACGGTTCACCTGACAGAAGTGTTTTTAAAAAATGAATATAATTTATTAGAGGCTTTGCAATTAATTAGTCACATTTTTGTCAAATAGCAATATTTGACCCAATAAGCAAAGTTTTTCAGTTCAAATAAATTTCAGTTGATGACTGAATGGATGAATAGACATGTCTGTAGATACACAAGTACACAAAACAATCACAAAGCAACCAAAAAATAATGCAAAACAATCCCATAAAGACATCAAATGACCATTGAAGATGCGCAATAACTTAAAAACACAAAATGGCCATAAAAGATGCAAAACAACCTATAAAAACCCACACAATGACCATAGAAGTTACAAAACAACTTAAAGAAACACAAACACAAATCCACATAAAATTACATAAGAAAACACAAAATGGTCAGAAAGAGACACAAAACAACCACAAAAAGACATGACCAATACAAGACACAGTATGATGGACACACGAACATCAACCTCTACTGATGATATCCAATAAAAACACCTTTGCTCGCACTTGAGCAATTTTTCCATCTTGCAGTTTTATGCTGAAGAACATGAAAGGAAGCCTGAAGAATGTTGGAGAACATTCTTGGGTCAGATGAAGATAAATTAGTTGGGCTCAGATGTAGTCCAGCATGTTTGGACTACCACAGTGAATGCATAGTCCTGACAATGAAGCACAGAGGTGGTGGTGTGATGATATGGGACTGAATGTGTTGGGGAGATGCTGAACTTAAACAACTAAAATGTTTGTTTAATTTCTATTTATCAGAATTTTTCATCAGATTACTGCAAACAACGTGCAATTATAGTGATTATATTCAACATTTTAAGACTTTTTATAAACTCAAGCACTTTCAGTGTCTTCTAAAGTGGTCTACTATGGGATGGCTACACCGTTTGTCGTAGATAACGTATGGGGCGTCACTCCAGAGCTCATTTGCAGTAGTAGTTTCATTTATGCTAATGAGACGCATCGTGAAAGTTTGGTTAAATGTCTAAACCAGCCGTCATTGAACTAAAACTAGCACATATTCAGCAGATTACTTCTCGCGTCAAATGCTTTCAGAAATACTTTTAATTGAACTGTGGGCACCATGACGAGACTGATGTGGTGCTTAATGACCTCAGACCTGAGCCTGTTTGTTTAATTGTGCTTTTCTAAATCGAAATCAAATGTCCAGTGTGTTAAATTTGCATCAACTGTAAAAGTGTAAAACAGTTAAAATTCGTAAAACTAAAAAAAAAAAAAAAAACATTTTCTGTATTCTGGACTGAAGGCTGCCCACTAGTGACCCGCTCACCAAACTGTGATATTCAGATACAGAATATGCTGATATTGTTGTTGATGTTGAGGTTTCAATGTTTATTGTTCAGTTCCAGATTTACGTAATGTCAGTGAATGTGGCATGTTTAGTTAGCTCACCTCTGATTGGCTGAGAGTCAGCAGCAGAGAGAGCTGGGAACGGCGGCTAATTCTGGAGCTAAGTTATGGGGTTTTTCTAGTTATTCTGGCGTTGGCTACGGCCCACAGTAGCCTGTGTGAAGGTTCAGTAAACCAGCAGAGAATTTATTCTAATTTCACTTCCATGGAGACGGCTTTCCTTTTCTTCCAAGCATCAGAAGAGTCTGACTGACGCTGGGAGCCATAATGAAGGACAGAAAGTTAGTGAATGTAGCACAATCCAAGGTGGAGTACAACCGGAGAATAGAAACAAAGCTGTCTGATAGCACCATGTGACGACGTATTCATCCACTCCGCTCATCAACTAGTTCCACTTAACCAGTTCTGACAAAACACCAAAGGTAGAGAACGTCGTAAACCGAGGACCCCCTGTACTTACTGATCACACTTTTAATGCACAAATATTTATTACTATGATCAATTTCTACACTTTCTCCAGCTTTGTGGGTAAAATATGAGCCGTCTGGAGGATTGTGCAGCCTTGGTGAACACTCGGACTGCTCTGGTAAAATGTTTCTTGGATGTCAGGATGACCCTTTGACTCAAAGTAAATTGTTAATCCCCCCCACATTCTGAAAACCAAACCTGCGTCCTTGAAAACTCTCCATCGGCTTTTAGGATGTCGGTCACGTTTTGGTTCAGGCCCGTTTCCTCCGAGCAGACTAACTCGGAGGAGGACCACGCTTTCCCTTTTCCCCCGGAAACAATCAGGTCTGGCAACCCGCAGCCATTGATTTATGTATTGTCTCCAAACTAATCAACATTTGGAAATGAGCGGGGCAATGAGAGGTAACCAGGCAACAAACTCCGGCAATATAAATCCAATCTGTGAAAGGGGAAATGAGATATTTCCATTTGTTTTTAATTGAAGCCTCAGTTTGTTTGTTTCATCCATCATCCATCCTGCACTCCTGGTGAGGTTGGATTCCTCTCCTTTCTCTCCATCTCCCTCTCGTCTCTGTAAATATTACCTTGAGGTGAATAACTTCACCTGGTGTTCGGCTCCTCTGCCCCTGAGCCTTTTCTATCAGAAATGAAAGTGTCTGATTTAGAGTCTGTCCATTTGCGAGGCTGATGAGAGGGAGAGGGCTGCTGGGTCCCTGCTCTATAATTTCATTCACTCGTCCACAAAGAAATCATTTATACAGATTCTCAAATGGCTTCAAATGCACCGCACACTTTTTTTTTTATCTGGGCACCAAGGTCTGCGATAATGTAGGTTTTAACTAGAATCCCTTTTCATCGTCGCCCCTTAATCTTTTCACGTCTGAATGAGCGACTCCAAAAGGATTTTAAAGCCCTAATTTAATCCGCTGCCTAATTTCAAAGTGGCTGTCACATTAACGCTTGCCGAGAGCAGCAGAGGAGTCTGGGAATCGACAGGGGAGCCACTGGAAGGCCCACTGGTTGCCAGTTTCTGTCCGAGCGTCATCCAATTTAAGGATTTACCTGTTCGACAGCCTCTAATAAATCAGAGCTGTTCTTGTACGAGGTCCGACCACAGTCGGTGCTGGTCAGAGGAAATCCGACACTGATGCTGCTTCTGTTGATGTTGTGCTGGTTCCTGATGAGGCTGATGGACTTCAAAGTTAAGATTATTCCCCTGAAACAGTTTAAACCTGTCAATCAGGTAAACAGAGGAAGGTCCGGTCTCTGGTGAATCAGAACTACTGGATAGAACGACACCATGAGGACTAAAGAACCAAGAAACTCTGAGGAAAGGTCGTTGGAAAGCATCAGTCAGGACGATACAAGAACATTTCCATGTTCCTGAAGATCTCCTGGAGTCCAGTTAAATCCATCATTAAGAAATGGAAGGAAGATGAAACATGAATAAACCTGACTAGAGCAGGACGTCCTCAACACCTGAGAGACTAGAGAGGGAGGCCACCAAGACTCCAATGACTCCTCTGAAGGAGATACTAGAAAGAGACTAGAGAGGGAGGCCACCAAGACACCTATGACTCCACTGAAGGAGATACTAGAAATAGACTAGAGAGGGAGGCCACCAAGACTCCTATGACTCCTCTGAAGGAGATACTAGAAAGAGACTAGAGAGGGAGGCCACCAAGACTCCAATGACTCCTCTGAAGGAGTTACCAGAAAGAGACCAGTGAAATCCGTTCCTCTGCTGCTGCTTTTTTTCACGTTTTGCTGTTTCCTGATGAGGCCGGTGGACTTTAAAGTTCAGATTCTTCACCTGGAACAGTTCAAACCTGTCGATCAGGTAAACAAAGTGAGTAAAAGCAGTGGAATAATTGAAAGTAATCCATTAGCACAGTTCACTGCTGCCTGATAGCAGAAGGAAGCTACCAGTAATTGCAACATTAAAAACAAATATGAGGAGCGAAGGTGAAAAGCCTGAGAAGCAGTCAGGTATTAAACTGAGGAAGTCTCTGGATAAAACATCAAGTCGTGTTTTTAATTTTAACCACCTACAGGATGAGTTTACCTCCAGTTTATTCACATCCACAATAACCACAGCAGCAACATGCAGTAATGGATAAATGATTAGACCACCCTTGTTTTCTTCAGTTTCTTGTTCATTTTAATGGCTGGTACAACTAAAGGTACATTTGTTTGGACAAATATAATGACAACAAAAAAGCTCAAAGTTTAATTTCAAAGCTGATATCAGACATTTTCCATGGTTTTCTTGATAATAACCAAAATCATGTCAGTTCTTCCATCAATCCCTATGGCATTGTTCTGCCAAAAACAGTTTTTAGGATTCCATGTTTTCTTTTCTGTCTGTTTTAGTCCCATGATCCACACAGGAGTTAGTACTGATTCATAACCATTGTTTCTGATGACTGCAGCCATGTGTCTTGGATGTTCTCCACCAGCTTCTGACATTGTTCTGCTGTCACAGCAGCCCATTCCTGTTGCACTAATTCTAACTAATTAGCTTTGTTTTTGAAATGACATAAATGAGACACAAAATGGCACAAATGAGATATAAAATGACGAAATTGAGACACAAAATGACAAAAATAAGACACAAAATGACAAAATTAAGAAACAAAATGACAAAAATGAGAAATAAAATTAAAAAATGAGACAATGACAAAAATAAGACATAAAATGGCAAAATTGAGACACAAAACGACAAAAATGAGAAACAGTTGAAAAAATGAGACGCAAAATGAGACAAAATCTCAAAAATGAGACACAAAACGACAAAAATGAAGCACAAAATGACAAAAATGAGGCACAAAATGACAAAAATGAGGCACAAAATGACAAAAAAATGAAGCACAAAATGACCAAAATGAAGCACAAAATGACAAAAATGAGGCACAAAACGACAACAAATGCAGCACAAAATGGCAAAAATGAGACACAGAATGACAAAAATTTGAAACAAAATGACAAAAAATGAGACACAAAATGACAAAAATGAGACATAAAATGACAAAAAATTTGACTCAAAAGGGCAAAAATGAGACAGAAAATGACAACAATGAGACAAAATGAATAAAATTAGACACAAAATGACAAAAATGAGACACAAAATGACAAAAATGACAAAAGTTAGACACGAAATGGCGGAAATGAGACGCAACTGGATTTAAAACAACACCTGTTTTATTTAAGTAATAAGCAGAACTTTTCAGAGTAAAAGTGAAGTAAAAACACCCTTTCTGACAGAGTTCTTGCTACGTAAAGTTTGTGAAATAAACAAAATGCCCGAGGACAGAGAAGCAGAAAGCATTTAAATCTAAACTTTGTGGACTTAATAGGAAAACTAAATAAGGGAGTGTTGTGTTGTGTGTCTGCAGCAGTAAATGAAGGATTAACAGCTGCAGGTTTTTCGGGGATTAAAGTGACAGCTGCTATCTGTCTTCATACTAATATTGACAGACGTTGTTGTAGTTTTAATTGTGTGAGCGTATTGTTGTGTTGAGATTAGGCCTCGTACCTTCATCCCCTCACCTCACCTCACCCTCGGCTGTAAACACTCATCCCTTATTAAATCTAAATGTCTGTTTTCCTGCCGCCTCCCGCCGAGTCTTAAGTTGCTGTTGTTCACACTGACGGCGGCGGCGGCTTTGGTTCTGACAGCGAGAAGTAGCTTAACGCTCTCACTTAATCCCACGATGGCCATTACAGCAGAATGGCCATGTCGCAGGCAGAAAGAACTGGTATCTAATGTGGCGGATTAGAGCGGATTAACGCCTCATCTGCCTGCCAACGGATGATTAATCCAGATGCTTGTTTGTTGGAGGTCGGAGGTCGAGAGTTGGGGGATCCGCCACGACAGACAGGTCACAGACATGTTGGTTAAACATGACCGAGCCTGGAATAAAGCTTCCCCAGATCTGGGAAATTTCTATTTAGTTTGTTTGTGAGGAAAGCACAGAGATAATAAACTCATTTCAGTTCCTGCTGTTTTTGTTTTTGCACTTTAATATTTTGTATCTTAGAAATGACACAAAATGGCAAAAATGAGGCACAAAATAGCAAAGATTAGACACAAAATGGCAAAAATGAGGCACAAAATAGCAAAAATTAGACACAAAATGGCAAAAATGAGGCACAAAATAGCAAAGATTAGACACAAAATGGCAAAAATGAGGCACAAAATAGCAAAGATTAGACACAAAATGGCAAAAATGAGGCACAAAATGACAAAAATGGGGCACAAAATGGTAAAAACAACACAAAATGGTAAAAACAACACAAAATGGCAGAAAAGAGACAAAATTACAAAAATGAGGAACAAAATGGCAAAAATTTGGCAAAAATGGCAAACGTTTGGCAAAAAATGACAAAAATGAGACACAAAATGGTGAAAACGACACAAAATTTCAAAAATGAGGCACAAAATGGTAAAGATGAGACACAAAATTACAAAAATGAGGGACAAAACGGTGAAGATGAGACACAAAATTACAAAAATGAGGCACAAAATGGTGAAGATGAGACACAAAATTACAAAAATGAGGCACAAAATTTCAAAAATGAGGCACAAAATGGTAAAGATGAGACACAAAATTACAAAAATGAGGCACAAAATGGTAAAAACAACACATTGATAAAAAATGAGACCCACGTACATGTTGGTTAAACATGATCGGGCCAGGAATAAAACTTCTCCAGATCTGCTGCATTTTTATTTAGTTTGTTTGTGAGGAAACCACAGAGATAATAAACTCATTTCAGTTCTCGCTGTTTGTGTTTTTACACTTTAATATTTTATATCTTCTAACATCTTGAAACTTTCTGTTGTTTTCTCCCAACAAAGGCCGAAAACAGCCAATCTGCCTTTGAGGTTTTTACTGGAATTAAACGTGAAACTGTGCAGACAGAATCCAGTGATAGTGATCAGAAACCAGAGTGATTGAGATTCCACAAACAGGATTTAGATCAAAGGAAGAACTGCTGATGGTTTTATTGTCTGTGTTTGAATCAGAGCTGAAGACGACTGAAGCTGCATCACAGACGCTTCAACAACAAACAGCACATTTTAGGTGTTTTCCTTCTGGGGAGACAAACTGTGGCTGGCAAGAATGACACCGAAAATGACAAAAAATAGGCACAAAATGACAAAAATGAGGCACAAAATGACAAAAAGGAGTCATAAAATGACAAACATGAGACACAAAATGACAAAAATGAGACACAAAATGGCAAAAAATTGCACACAAAATGACAAATGAGAAAATGACAAAAAGGAGACTCAAAATGGCAAAAATTTGACACACAAAATGACAAAAATGATACTCATAATGGCAAAAATTACACACAAAATGACAAAAATTACAAATAAAATGACAAAAATGAGAAACAAAATGACAAAAATGAGACTCAAAATGGCAAAAATGAGACAAAATGGAAAAAATGAGAAACAATAAAAAAATGAGAACTGAGACAAGTCACTGTAAAAAATCATCTTTAATTTGGTTTTATTGTGTTATGATGATACATATTAATGAAAAATGGATTATTTTCCATTAATTAACAAATTCAAAACTGCAATTTTGTTTCTCATTTTTGTCATTTTGAGTTTCATTTCTGTCATTTTATGTCTGTTTTTTTCCCCCATTTTGTGTCTCACTTTTGTCATTTTGTGTGAAATTTTTGCCATTTTGAGTCTCATTTATAACTGAAAGGCCTCAGGAAGCTGGAATCGCACCGCTGGTTTTAGTGACTTGCATTTTGATATCGATATTATTCCTGGGTGTAGAGAATCAATACCAGAGTCTCTGACATTTCAGTTATTTAGCTGATATTTATTCTTATTGACAAACCTGGTGCCTCTGATGAATGTTCACATTTTTCATAATAAATCACACAGACGTTGTTAACCAACCATGACTTCTGGTTTCTGTTCTACTAATGTCCGTTCATGTTGGGTCTAAATAACTGTGATTTTATACAGCCACAGGATTTCTAATGTCGTTCCGAAGGCAGATGGTGACAGTTTAACGACGGTAAAGTGAACTCATGAGATCTTCAGTGTCGTTTGTGAACCACTTGAGACGCGATCAATGTCAATGAGTTTAAGAAGTTTAAGGAGTGCACAGCTCGGCTAACCAACACAAAAAGCCCAGTTTGTTCTTTTGTTTTCTACCTGAACTCTTCATCTGTAAGCATCATTACGTTACAGCATTATTCAGACAGCTCAGACTGCAGATAGCAAGACAAAAATGAGAAGAAAAGGCATAAATGAGAAAAAATTACAAAAATGAGACAAAATAACAAAAATGAGAAACAAAATGGCAAAATGAGAAACAGAATGACAGAAATGAGACACAAAATGACAAAAATGAGGAACAGAATGACAAAAATGACAAAAATGAGACACACAACGCCAAAAATGAGACTTAAACTGGATCAACTGTCCAGGATTCGCAAAGTTCTCCATGCAGGTGGGAGTCAAATGAAAACAGTGATGGCCTTTTTCTGCTGCTGGCTCGGCTGAAAACAAATTAAGTAACGAGTAAATTGAAGGCGTTTGCTGTGCGGACGCTCAGCAGGAGGTCCTAATGGTGGCAGCATATGTCAGAGTTAATCTGATTTGTGTGATTCAGGCCTGATGAAACTCAGTGAAAGAGAGAGGGTATTATGGATAAAGGCTGTTTTAGATGGACGGGTTAAAACAGATTGTGTTCCTCTGATTTACACAACGATGGAGGCTAATGTGGGTCAGGGTGGAGGATGAAAACATCATAGCTCTGGAGTTACTGGAAAGGCTTATTCTTTCAGCTTTTAAAGGAGCTATGCTAACGGTTTCCCCCCCCCGAGTCCAGTCTTTGTGCTAAGCTAAAGATGCACTCAGCAAACATACATTACAGCAGATATCTGAGCAAAGAAAACAAGAGGATTTACCAAAAATAATGAAGCTTTTACTGTATTTATAAAATCCTTCCTCTGTACACGATGAGCTGAATATTATTTGTCGGTCCTCCTGTTTAGTTTTTTATTTTTCATGTGTGAGTCAATGGAATAATTCATCTTTAACTTGGTTTTATTGTGTTATGATGATACATGTAAATGAATGATCGATAAATTTCCATTAATAATTTAAAAAATGCAAAATTGCAATTTTGTTTCTCATTTTTATCATTTCGTGTCTCATTTTTGTCATTTTGTATCTCATTTTTGCCATTTTGTCATTTATGCCATTTTGTATCTCATTTTTGCCGTTTTGTCTCATTTTTGTCATTTTGTGTAATTTTATGTCTATTTTCTGTCATTTTGTTTCTCATTTTTGTCATTTAGTTTCTCATTTTTGTCATTTTGACTCTCGTTTGTGTCGTTTTGTGTAATTTTATGTCTAATTATTGTCATTTCGAGTCTCATTTCTCTCAACCAAACCGTCTGAAGTAAGTGTTGAGATTCATTGCAGCGTCCTGAAGTTTCCTCTGCATGTGAACATCTAAACTTTTCCATTCAGAGCTCCATTGTTGGGCTGGGATACGTGCAACCTCGGCTCCCGGCGTTTTTAAAGAAAACTGTAACCACAGTTTCTCCTCCTTTGTTCCGCTGATTCAGGCGGCTTCACATCTGTTCGGGACCCGGCAGTGTTTGTGAGAACATGAACGAGGCTTTTATTCCTGCAGCCCTGAAAGAGAAATGAAAGCTGCTGCTGAGAGGAAGCCGTCACGGGAGCGTCTGACGAGTGTCTGAGCTGCTGCATGTTCCTCTTATTGACTCAATCAATCATACGGCTTCATGATAACAGCAGCTCAGACCTGCTCAAGTGGTGATTGACTTTAATTACTAACAGAGATGTGAGGAGCACAATAATAATCCCTCAGTCCCTCCACTGCTCCTCTTCCTCTCATCATGCATTTATAGAACTGTTTAACCCTCAGTGATGTAGAAAAGAAGAACCTATGAACTAACGTCACCAGATCAATCATCTGTATTGATTGTTTAGACCAGGGGAGTGAGAATCATCTTAGTCCAGGTTCCACATCCAGTCCAGTCTGATCTCCAGTTACCAGTAAAACCAGCAAAACCACAGCAGAATAACCTATAAATAACCACAACTCCTAATGGTTCCTTTATTTTAGTGCTGAAATGTTCACATTTAAAGAATTATCTTTTTACTAAAGATCATGAACATCCTGAGATTTATGAAGAAAAACAAATTCAGTTTCATCAACATTCAGCCTCAGTTTATCATTTCCACATTACAACTTCCAGATCACAGAGTATCGACAAAGGAACACAACATTTAGTCACCTGGAACTGAACCAGAGGATTTACTGGAGGATCAAAACCACCAAAACATCAAAAACAAGACAAAATATGACAAAAATGAGACAATAAACGACAAAAAATGAGACAAACGACATGAAACAAAACAAAAAGGAGACAAAAAATTTGACAAAATGACATAACGCGCAAAACAATGAATAAAGCAAAACACAAACGTGACAAAAAGGAAACAAAATGACAAACATGAGAAACGACAAAAACATGAGACAAACGGCAAAAGTCAGACAAAAAAAACAACAAAAACACGACAAAATATTACAAAAATGAGACAAAACGACAATGAGACAAGTGACAAAAACGATGCACAAAACAACGAATAAATCCAAACACAAAAGGACAAAACTAAGACAAAAAACACAATCGAGACAAAAAGGAAACACAAAACGACAAAAACATGAGACAAACGGCAAAAGTCAGACAAAAAAATAACAAAAACACAACAAAATATTACAAAAATGAGACAAAACGACAATGAGACGCGACAAAAACGATGCACAAAACAACGAATAAATCAAAACACAAAAGGACAAAACTAAAACAAAAAACACAATCGAGACAAAAACATGAGACAAACAGCAAAAGTCAGACAACAAAACAAGACAAAATATGACAAAAATGAGACAAACAACACGAAAACCAAAGCAAAAAGGAGACCAGAAGTTAGAGAAAAAAGTTACAAAGCGACAAAAAAAATGGACAAAGGACAAAAACGGTACACAAAGTGATGAAAAAAGCAGGACACAAAATGACAAAAAATCTGACAAATAAACAAGCAAGACAAAAAGAAAACACAGCACGACAAAAATGAGAAACAATTTTATAGTTTTACTCATTAACAATCTGCAGTTAATGTCTTCTCTGGAATTTTTACACTTTGAGGACCGGATTGGACCCTCTGGAGGACCACTTTTGGCCCGCGGGCCGCATGTTGGACACCTCTGGTTTAGTGTGTGAGATAAAGAAGAAGTAAGTGGTTTATTAAAACAGTTTGACTTCACCTAGTATCTGTAGATTCTGTGGGATGTTATAATTTTCTGTTTTAATGTTCGTCCTGTTCTACCAGCACTCTGAACATTTCCTGTTTTATTTGTCACTACCAGGGCTGCTTTATTCCTACAGCACCAAGACGCTTTACATTAAAATAAAGGCATTAAAGGACCATAAAGCAGTTAAAAATATTCAACACAATAAAATAAAATTACATCCTAAAAGAAAGCCCTTAATAATATAACATTTCTATATGATTTCTGTATTTCCATTTTAAAGCGTCCCTGCAGGAAGTCAGAAAGTGCTTCATCAGGCAGTAACTGAGGGTCGGTTTTAGAGATAAACATTCTTTCAAAGCAGTAAATATAAGGTTAGATGACTTTAGGGGAAGTTAGTATCTGCTGCAGACATAAAATGACCAGCAAGAGGCAGAAAAGGATGAGTGAATAGTGAAACAAATGACAAAAATGAGAAACAAAATGTCAAAAATGAGAAAGAAATGACAAAAATGAGAAACAAAATGACAAAAATGAGAAAGAAATGACAAAAATGAGAAACAAAATGACAAAAGTGAGACACAAACTGGATCAGCAGTTCAGGATTGGTAAAGTTCTCTGTGCAAGTGGGAATCAAATGAAACAGAGACACACATGGGTCTGATGTTTCCTGATCCTCCATCCCTCTGTTCAGTCTGTTTCTGTTCTGCTGGAAGTAATCTTACGTTATTGGCTTTCTTGCCTAATTGCTCGAGCAAATACTCAGAGACCAAAAAAAATTTCCTTCCACCGTTTGTAAAAGTGGCACATGTTTAAATAGAGAGTGCTTGCAGACATCATTCATTGACTGGGCTTTAAAATGTTTAATCTGCTCTTCTGAAATTAAATTCCTCCCAGAATGAGGCCTATTATGATGATGGAGATGTTTACATTTTTATCCTGAATGAGCTGCGGCTCTGATGATCGTTTCTGAGTGTTAATATCAGCTGTAATACATCAGGCAGTCGACATGGAAACAGATGAAGCCGGGCGGCCGGACGGAGTGTATGTGTGTTAAAGCAGCTGTTAGTTTACACACCATCGCATGTTGGGAGGCTCAGTAATCACTTTCTGTTAGAGATGCTGCTGCTCAAATATGCATGCAGCAGCAGCGACACCACATCTTTAATTAAACGGGAGTAATCTGCTGTTATTCCAGCATGAATTCTTCATGATCGTTCTGCTGCCAATTAACACACCAACGTCAGACCCGACACGTTGCAGCATCAGACTCGAGACATCGCAGTCATAGACCCCGACATGTCACAGTGTTGGATCCCGACACGTCGCAATGTTGGACCCCGACACGTTGCAGCATCAGACCCCGACACGTTGCAGCACCAGACCCCGACACGTCGCAGTTATAGACCCTGACACGTTGCAGTGTTGGACCCCGACACGTTGCAGCATCAGACCCCGACACTTTGCAGCACCAGACCCCGACACGTTGCAGCACCAGACCCCGACACGTCGCAGTTATAGACCCTGACACGTTGCAGTGTTGGACCCCGACACGTTGCAGCATCAGACCCTGACACGTCGCAGTTATAGACCCCGACACGTCGCAGTGTTGGACCCCGACACGTTGCAGCATCTGACCCCGACACGTTGCAGCACCAGACCCCGACACGTCGCAGTTATAGACCCTGACACGTTGCAGTGTTGGACCCCGACACGTCGCAGTGTTGGACCCCGACACGTCACAGTCATAGACCCCGACACGTTGCAGCATCAGACTTGAGACGTCGCAGTCATAGACCCCGATATGTCGCAGTGTTGGACCCCGACACGTTGCAGTCATAGACCCTGACACGTCGCAGTGTTGGATCCCGACATGTCACAGTGTTAGACCCCGACACGTTGCAGCATCAGACCCCGACACGTTGCAGCATCAGACCCCGACACGTTGCAGCACCAGACCCCGACACGTCGCAGTTATAGACCCTGACACGTTGCAGTGTTGGACCCCGACACGTTGCAGCATCAGACCCCGACACTTTGCAGCACCAGACCCCGACACGTTGCAGCACCAGACCCCGACACGTCGCAGTTATAGACCCTGACACGTTGCAGTGTTGGACCCCGACACGTTGCAGCATCAGACCCTGACACGTCGCAGTTATAGACCCCGACACGTCGCAGCGTTGGACCCCGACACGTTGCAGCATCTGACCCCGACACGTTGCAGCACCAGACCCCGACACGTCGCAGTTATAGACCCTGACACGTTGCAGTGTTGGACCCTGACACGTCGCAGTGTTGGACCCCGACACGTCACAGTCATAGACCCCGACACGTTGCAGCATCAGACTTGAGACGTCGCAGTCATAGACCCCGATATGTCGCAGTGTTGGACCCCGACACGTTGCAGTCATAGACCCTGACACGTCGCAGTGTTGGATCCCGACATGTCACAGTGTTAGACCCCGACACGTTGCAGCATCAGACCCCGACACGTTGCAGCATCAGACCCCGACACGTCGCAGTTATAGACCCCGACACGTTGCAGTGTTGGACCCCGGCACGTCGCAGTGTTGGACCCCGACACGTTGCAGCATCAGACCCCGACACATCGCAGTTATAGACCCCGACACGTCGCAGTGTTGGACCCCGACACGTCGCAGTTATAGACCCCGACACGTCGCAGTGTTGGACCCCGACACATCGCAGTTATAGACCCCGACACGTTGCAGCATCAGACCCCGACATGTCACAGTGTTGGACCCCGACACGTTGCAGCATCAGACCCCGACACGTCGCAGTTATAGACCCCGACACGTCGCAGTGTTGGACCCCGACACGTCGCAGTTATAGACCCCGACATGTCGCTGCGTTGGACCCCGACACGTCGCAGTTATAGACCCCGACACGTCGCAGTTATAGACCCCGACACGTCGCAGTGTTGGACCCCGAAACATCGCAGTTATAGACCCCGACATGTTGCAGCATCAGACCCCAACACGTCGCGGTGTTGGACCCCGACACGTCGCAGTTATAGACCCCGACACGTCGCAGTTATAGACCCCGACACGTCGCAGTGTTGGACCCCGAAACATCGCAGTTATAGACCCCGACATGTTGCAGCATCAGACCCCAACACGTCGCGGTGTTGGACCCCGACACGTCGCAGTTATAGACCCCGACATGTCGCTGCGTTGGACCCCGACACGTCGCAGTTATAGACCCCGACACGTCGCAGTTATAGACCCCGACACGTCGCAGTGTTGGACCCCGAAACATCGCAATTATAGACCCCGACATGTTGCAGCATCAGACCCCAACACGTCGCAGTGTTGGACCCCGAAACATCGCAGTTATTGACCCCGACATGTTGCAGCATCAGACCCCAACACGTCGCGGTGTTGGACCCCGACACGTCGCAGTTAGAGACCCCGACATGTCGCTGCGTTGGACCCCGACACGTCGCAGTTATAGACCCCGACACGTCGTAGTTATAGACCCTGACATGTCGCTGCGTTGGACCCCGACACGTCGCAGTTATAGACCCCGACACGTCGTAGTTATAGACCCCGACACGTCGCAGCCTATTGCGAGAACTTTTATTCTTCATGAGCAGAATCATCATTATGTTTCCACATTAGCGGCGGGCTTCCACCAGGCTTCTGGTGAAGAGGAGTTTGACAGCTGGAAGCATCCCATCACCTTCATTGTTTCACACCTTTTAGCTTTTACACCTGAAGCTTCACAGCTTCTGGTTTTACTGTGACACCAATCAAGGAACAGCAGGGATGTTACTGGAGATGTTATCCTGAAAAATACCTCCAATAAAGTATTAATAGGTAGAATTTGGGTCGATTTCCTCACAGTTCTGCTAAACTTTGCTGTAACGTCTCAAGTGAACTTTAGCCTCTTAAGACCTGCAGCCACACATATGGACATTATTGTTTTTTCAAAAAGAGCGCACTGTTCATAATAATAACAATAATTATAACAATATTGATACTAAAATATAATAAATATAATAGTCAGATATTAGATATTATCTGATTATTACATTTGGTTTCTAGACTTCATTTCTCTTTGTTGTAATAAATAGATTGCATTGATTATTGAAAGTCATGTTCTTTTTCCCATTTGTCATGGTGGAAATTTGCCTGGTGGAGTTTTTGAACTTCAAGGTTTATGTGGAAACTCGGAACCTTTGTGGGGTTTGATAATGTAATGATTCTGGTTGAGCCGGATGCAGAACGTTGTAGAATGTTGAACGTGTTGACGAATGATGATCTGTAGAGATGAGGAGTTATAGTTTATATCAAACTTATGGAATATTTCAGCATAAGATGGAAGGAAGATCTGATTTACATCTGAAACGAAGATGTTTCTATGTGTTTGGTTTCTTTTATGTTTCACATCTGGCGTCTAAAGACAAAGAAACAAACACAAAAGTTCATTTCTAAACAAGAAAATCCTGTTGGCGAGTTCTGGCTCCTGTAGGAGACTTCACGTGGTTCCACATTGAAGTTTAATGAAGCATAAATAACTGCAGGTCATTTCAGACCATCTGCCAACATATGACACGGCGACACATCATGTATGTAGCATGTATGTCACGTGTGGATGGATCGCTGCAGGTCTCATGTCTGGAACTAACCAGCAGAGGATTCGTGTTTCCTCCTGTCAGGGCTGAAGGTTGCTGATTTAAATAACAGATTTCTTCCTCCTCGTCGCTCATTAGCAGCTAATTCTTCCTCCTCCTCCTCCTCTTCTGTCTTCGCTGTATGAGCCACACTTTGACTTTTATCATCAACACAAACTTCTGCAGTGAAATTGGACTTCTTATTGGACTCACCTACAGCCATTAATTAGGAGTCTTTCTTTAATTTCAGTAATTATTTCCCACCTGCGGCTCCTCGGCTCGGCTGTATTTAGGATCTGAATCCTTTTCCTGTTTCAGAGAAAAGAGCAGGTGTCACTAATAGCATTAATGACGCCTCCTTTTAGACTAAACGTCAGATCAGAGGCTTCTCATTCACTCTGGTTTCCTCCTAAACATCCCACATTTATTCACCTTTTCCTGTGGAATCTTTGTCCCGTTACCTTCCCTCCGTCCCGTTTATCCACTTTCATCTGCTGAATCGATGTTAATGTGCTCCGTGAAATGTTAACTCGCTGCCAGAGCGGCTCTTCCTGATTAAATGCTGACAGAGGAGCATCTTACTTTGCTAGATTTCGGGATTTATTCATCGTCGGGCCGCAACGTGTTTTCCATTTCAGTGTGGTGTGAATTTAATAGAGCAGGGCTGTGTGGGCTGGAAACGAGATAAAAGATTCAGTTTGTTATTATCTTTAATTCTGAAAATATTCTGGAACAATTTAAACATTATTTACCAGTTTTCTATCTCTTAATTATACAGATTTTATTGTTAGCAAATATCTGTAAAATTGAATCAGAGACACAAAATGAACACAGATACATTTTAATTCAACGCAAACAGACATAAAACCACATATTAGACACACAGATGACTATTAGATGCAAAATGGCTGCAAAGAGACGCAAAAAAATAATAATAAAGAGAAGCAAAGTGAACATCAATATGCAAGGACACACAAAATGACCATAAATAGATTAAAACTGACTAAAAGAGATGGAAAAATGAGCACAAACAGACACAAAACAACAGCAAAGAGCCTCACAATCACCACAAAGTGCCTCAAAATGACCACAAAGTGCCTCAAAATAACCACTTAGACACAAAACAATGATAATAAAGAGATGCAAGATGAACATCATAATGCAAAATGACCATAAAGAGATTAAAACTGACCAGAAGAGGTGCAAAAATGAGCACAGACACAAAACAACAGCAAAGAGACACAAAAAGAACCCAAAGACATGCAAAATGTACTGAAAACAAAAACCAAGAGCACAAGTGGACCACAGGGAGAAAAAAAGCAAATATAAAGAGATGAACACAGACACGTTTTAAGTCAGCGCAGACATAAAACCACCGTCTTAGACACACAAAATGAACTATTAGATGTAAAATGGCTGCAAAGAGATGCAAAACAGTGACGATAAAGAGAAGCAAAATGAACATAAAGAGATTTAAACTGACTAAAAGACGATAAAGGAGGAAGAGGAGGAGATCCACTGTTATTCACAGCTTAACAGTTAAAACATTATTTTCCAATTTTTATCTTCTAGGATACATCATTTTTCTTTCTAAAAATGACAAATATCTGTAAAATTACAGTTGATTTCTAACTTTATAGTCAAACAAACATTAACAACTTTGTATTTTTACAGGTGTGTGACTCTAGAATCATACCGTGATATATTTAACATCCTTTTGCTGCCAGGTTTTATTTTTTTGTTTTACTGTGATATAACAAGGACTTCCTGTGTAGGACCCTAAACATCTCAGAGAGCCTCCTAACAGAGATAAAATCCTCGTCTGGTCTTTATTTTCCTCTCCAGGACTTGTTCTGTTCCTGCTTCCTATAAAATGTCGTTCTGTGATCCTGAAGCTACCAGACGTTAGAGACCACTGCGTCCGTTTAGCTGCTTTCGGAGTATTTCTGCAGTGAAACTCTGTTCTGTGTTCGTCACTTTGTGTGTCTGTGTGAGTCCAACCAACCAATCACAGCGCCGCACAAACCTTTTGGGTGTTTTGGTGAGGCAGTAAATTCCACCCACACTCGTCTGAAAGCCTCCAAATTCCTCCTCTGCTGTAGTTTGGTGCCCTCTCGCCTGTGAAGCTGCCGAGTTCCTGCCAGTCCCAGCTTGTCCATTTCCAATGAGGGTCAGCTGTGAGGGAGGCAGCAGCAGATCGGATCCAGCTCCTGTTTTCTCTCCTCCCGCTGAGGTGAGGAGCGCCGGCTTTAACCCTGAGTGGGAGGACGAGGAGAGGAAGCCGGGCTAATTATTTATCATTCAGAGCGAGCTGGAGGAACAGGCGTTCCCTCAGCCCCGCCTCCTCAGCCGCGGCCTCCAGGTTGCCTCCATAATGAAACCCGGACCGAGAGCTTCTCCTGCTAAAACCTGCCATCCTCAGATGATCTGCAGCCAGGAGGTCAAACGCTGTGAATGTGAGCGAGGTGTCCCAGCGAACCCATTACCACGCTGATGCTGAGAGGAACCAGGCGCTCACCTCCACACCGTCTGCTCTCATTAGAACAACCGGCAACAAACACAGCTGGCAGCCCAGAGAGCCCTGAGGCTAAAGGTTAGCAACACCGCTAACCTCCAGCCTCGATCCACCTCCTCCCTCCGTCTCCAGCAACACGGACGAGAACCGGCTGTTATTCTCTCAGAGTTGGAGGAAAACTACTCTAAAAGCAGAACTCTGCGGGTGATGTCATCTTTCTCTGGTTCAACATGAAACTGTCTTCGGCTTTAAAATGCTCTGAGTTCAGTTCAAAGATAAACTTGAGCTGCTGGAGACTCTCAGGACTCATCATGGACATGTCTGTTTGTTGTTCAGCTCTTTGTTTCCAGTCTCTGTGGGACAGTTTTCACTTTCTTGGTTGTTTTTTTGTTGTTTTTTTTTACTCAAGCAGGAAGAAAGAGCATCAGAATGACCACAAAGAGCCTCTCAATCACCACAATGAGCCTTAAAATGACCGCAAAGAGCCTCAAAAGGATCAGAGACTCAAAATGACCACAAAGAACCTTAAAATGACCACAAAGAGCCTTAAAATCATCAGCTGGAAATGAGTCATTTCAACATCAATAAATCAGTTGTAGGCACTTATTGTTTGTTTTGCAGCGTGACGCTGACTGGAACGACTGTGAAAAAGGCCCATTAATTAAATGGAATAATAAAAACTCAATAATTTAACAGATTGTTTTGCATTATTCAGTCTTAAAACATCAGATTTAATTAAAGAAATCCTGATGTCACAGTAAGAAGTGAGAAGTTCCACAGACGTCTAAGCAACTGAACAAATGAACTTCCTGTGTGGCTGTTCATTAGTCAGATCTGGCTTTAAAACACTTTTGTTTGTTTCTGCTGGATGTAATGAGTGGATGCAGAGGTGGAAAAGAGTCCACCTACAAAGCAGCAGCAGTCTGGATGTAATGAGCTTACTTATTTCTGCGTTTTGTTCTTGTGAATCAAACGGTAAATGAAGTTGTTGCTCTAATGATCAGCCCACCATCTCTCCTTTATCTCATCAAGTCAACGGCTCCACTACAAGTTTGCTTGTAATCAGTGGAGTCAATGAATATTACATAACCTCGTCTTAATATTAATACTAGTAGTTTGTTTACTGTTCATTAAAACGCCACCAGAGCTTTTTAAAACACTCAAGAACTTTATGCATGAATGAATTAACTTCATGGTGAGTACAAACACATTCTCACCAGGTTCACGTATGGACTGAAATGTAGAGTCACCCAAACTCAGCTTTTATTTCACCCTGGTCACAACCTGGACATTCTGAATCAGTTTTGATTGGTTCTCAGCAGCTCCTAGTCTTACATTGGTCAATGTGAATCCGTGCAAGAGCAAAGACATGCAAAATAACAATAAAAAGCCGCAAAAGGAACACAAATAAATGAAAAATGACAGAACAATGCACACAAAATGGCCATAAAGAGATTAAAGCTGACTAAAAGAGGCACAAAACAACAGCAAGAGACACAAAAAGAACCCAAAGACATGAGAAATTTACTGAAAACAGAAACCAAGAGCACAAATGGACCACAAGGAGAAAAAAAACAATTATAAAGAGAAGAAAAATGAACACAGACATATCTTAATTCAGTGCAAACAGACTTAAAACCACCTCAAAATGGACTATTAGATGCAAAATGGCTGCAAAGAGATGCAAAACTGTGATAATAAGGAGAAGCAAAATGCACATCAATAAGCAAAACAACAGCAAAGACACACAAAATAAACATAAAGAGATTAAAACTGACTAAAAGAAAATGAGCGATTCAAAACGGGCTCAACGAAACTCCAAATCACCACAAGGAGCCTCTAAATCACCACAAGGAGCCTCAAAATGACCATAAAGAGCCTCCAAATCACCACAAAGAGCCTAAATCACCACAAAGAGCCTCAAAATGACCACAAAGAGCCTAAATGACCACAAAGAGCCTCAAAATGACCACAAAGAGCCTAAATGACCACAAAGAGCCTCAAAATGACCACAAAGAGCCTAAAAATGACCTTAAAGAGCCTAAAATGAGAACAAAGAGCCTCAAAATGACCACAAAGAGCCTAGAAATGACCTTAAAGAGCCTCAAAATGGCCACAAAGAGCCTAGAAATGACCTTAAAGAGCCTAAAATGAGAACAAAGAGCCTCAAAATGACCATAAAGAGCCTAAAATGACCACAGAGCTTTAAAATGACTACAAAGAGATTCAAACCACCTCTTAGACATACAAATGGACGGCTGGATGCAAAATGACTGCAAAGGCATGATAATAAAGAGAAGCAAAATGAACATCAAAATGACAGTGAAAAAGATTCAAACTGACTGAGGGATGCAAAATTAACACAAACAGACAAAGCATGAGCAGACGTTTCACCAGATTTCTCTTAAAAATGTAAATTTTGGTATTTATTGTTTATTATTCAGTGTAAAGAAGCCTTCAGTGTGACGTTTTATTCTGAAAATCCTTTCCTGGTTTTCCTGGAGAGCCTCTTTGATAGGAGGAGGTCGGGGTGGATGGACGAGCCGACAAACTCCACACAGCTGCTAGTTTCACTTTCAGTTAAACTTTGAGTCTAATAATAAGGAGGTTGTTTACCTGCAGACCTGAGACAGTCTCTCTGATTCCTGATCCAGTCCCCTGTGCCTTCATAAAAATAAGAACGCTGAGGATTGTGGGTAATTCCCTCCTGCACAGCGCTGCCGAGGTTCAGACAGGAAGTTTTAGAGACCCTGCAGCAGTTTGTGATCACTGATCTGGACTCTTCAATATGCTGTAAAAAGTTTCTACTGTCAGATACTGCATTTTAACATGGATGGATTCAGAACGAAGCTCTCAGTCACAGGTTTGTGTTTCTAATAATAATAATCATGAGAAACACATCAAATCTAGACCATTAGTTCACCATCAGTGACTGAAACATTAAATCCAGACCACTAGTTAACCATCAGTTAACCATCAGTCAGGTCCCAGTTTATTTATATCAGACTTAGAAGAGCAGAAGTAGTCTTAGCTGCTCTGAGCTCTACAATATCCTCCATTGTTTAATACTGATTGAAGGGCTTTAGTAGAAACTAGGATTTATTTTGTAGTTGCGCAACTGACTTCAACAGTGATCTTTTTTATTTGTTTTTTATCCTGCCAGCAGTTTTACTCTACAGTTTTGTACTTTAATGTGTAAAATGTAATTTAATGTCTACAGTGATGGTCTTTGTGCTCATTTTGAGTCTCTTTGTGGTCCTTTGCACATTGTTTAGTGTTTTTTTGGAGAATTTAACCTGTAAAATATTTGATAGATTAATCACTATAAATGTAGTAATTAGTGGCATGTACAAAGGAATTCAGCAGTATAATTACAAAAAACTAAATCAGACAAATAAGAGTGAACAAACATATGATTTAGGAGACAGTAAAAGCAGATATATAATCAGAAATGCTTTCAAATTTCACACATTTAGAGTTATTTGTGCCTTTTATAAACCAATCAACTGTATTGTCGGCGCTCCATCAGCTCACACTGAGAATATCCGCATATTATGGATGGAAATAGCAGGATGGCAGCGTTCATCAGAGAACACAAATATCCAATCTATCTGCTGCGTCTATATAAGGAGAATACCACTATCAAACCCGACACCTTTCACACATTTTATCTGTTTGATATTTATTCTGACGTCTCCAATAAACACCTCAGTGATTCATCGTCACGCCTCTAACTGTCTGCTTTTATTTTTCCCTGAGGATAACAGGAGTGAATGAGCTTATATAGTTATTTTGAGTCTCTCTGTGGTCATTTTGAGTCTATTCAGGTCATTTTGAGTCTCTCTGTGGTCATTTTGAGGCTCTTTAAGGTCGTTTTAAGGCTCTTTGTGGTCATTTTGAAGCTCTTTGTGGTTATTTTTAGCCTCTTTAAGGTCATTTTCAGGCTCTCTGTGCTCATTTTGAGTCTTTTTGTGATATTTTTTGAGTCTCTCTGTGGTAATTTTAAGGCTCTCTGTGGCCATTTTGAGTCTCTTTAAGGCCATTTTAAGGCTCTTTGTGGTCAGAGTCTTTCTGTGGTCATTTTGAATTTCCTTGTGGTCATTTTGAGGCCTTCATGCTCTTTTTAAGGCTCTTGGTGCTCATTTTGAGTCTCTTGAAGGTCATTTTGACTTTCTTTAAGGCCATTTTAAGTCTCTTTGTGGTCATTTTGATGCTCTTTCTAGTTACTTTAAAATAAGTATATCAGACAAATAAGAGTGAACAAACACGAGTTAGGTTCCACTGAAAGCAGTAATAAACACCTCAGTGATTCATCGTCACCCCTCTAACCGTCGTCCTCTGCTTTTATGTTTCTCTAAGGATAGTAACTGTGAAGGAGCTTAAACACAGATGATAAAGTGACTTAAAAACAGGATGTTAAAGGGGCTTTGGTCAAACATCTGTCTGCTGGATTACTGACAGAACATCCATAAATACTTGTCTGGATTATGTTACCATACTTACACTGATGATGTTGTTAACCTACATATGTGGCGTTGTGTTTTTCAGGTTATTATTGGGTTTGTTTTGTTGTTTTCTGCTGCTGCTGCCTTTGATGGGTTTGTCTGTAGTCATAACTGCTCTAAATGAGCCGTCAAGGAGGCAGTTTGCAGTAAACCGTGTTCAGAAACGCCCACATCCACCACTGTGTTCGCTTTCTATCCTCTTTTATGCTCCGTTCTGCAGATAAATCCAAGCTGTCCGATGTTTTAGTCGCTGGCCTTCCTCAGCAGTAGGGCAGCTGTTTCAGATTCGGGTGTTTTTTAACCTGAGTGGGTTCGTTTTATGTAACAGAGTTGGTAAAATGATTTGTAACGGAGTAGAAAAGGGACAAATATGAGAGGACAGGTCTCTTTGAATATTTATGGAGTCTTTTTGTGGTCATTTTGTGTCTCTGTGGTGATTTTAAGGCTTTATGTGCTCATTTTGAGGCTCTTTGTGATCATTTTAAACCTATTTGTGTTCATTTTGAGGCTCTTTGTGGTCATTTTGAGGCTCTTTGTGACAATTTTAATGCTCTTTGTGGTCATTTTAGGCTGTTTATAGTCATTTTATGGCTCTTTGTGGTCATTTTGAGGCTCTTTGTGACAATTTTAAGGCTCTTTGTGGTCATTTTAGGCTCTTTATGGTCATTTTTTGACTCTTTGTGGTCATTTTGAAGCTCTTTTTTGTCATTTTGAGACTCTTTGTGCTCATTTTGAGTCTCTTTATAGTCATGATGAATCTCATTCAGGTCATTTTGAGTCTCTGTGGTGATTTTAAGGCTTTTTGTGGTCATTTTGTCGCCCTATGTGGTCATTGTAAATCTCATTTTACATCTCGTTGTAGTAGTTTTGTATAGTTAAAGTTCAGGTAAAGGACAGAGAAGGTGTCTTTTTAGACCCAATGGGTCAAAAAGCAGAAAATACTGACAACAAAATGTATGTTGTATATCGACCCTTTACATCAACCGGTCCAAAGAGAAGGGGGCCAAGTTACAAAACAAAAAACAAAATTTTGTGAAGAATACCAAACCAACACATTTTTAGACATTAAATAGTTTCCAGGTGATTTGAGCAGGTTTACTACTGCAGGTAATTTATTCCTCAGATTCATCTCATCCTGTGAGCGTATTTTTTTAATATCTTCTACTTTCTGTATTGTACTTTCTCATTTTATCATATCTGGAGTTTGGGTTTTTATATTTTGGAGGTTTTAATTTCACAATGCGAGCCTAGTTTGAATCACTTGGTAGTTTTTTGTGTATTTTTGGTGTTTTGGTTCATTTTACATCTTTCTATAAGGGTTTTGAGTCCCTTTCATGTTGTCACTGATGCATTTAATTCTAAAATATCAGTTTTAGCTGCTTTCAGGCTGTTACTATTCTGTGTTTCTGTCCTGGAGATGCTTTCAAACATCTGGTCTCTGTTTCTGGGGTTTTCCGTCATTATATTTTCAGAATGTTTAGGATCGGCTTCCATCAGTTTGTCAAACATGTAGAGACGATGATCTGTTGGACATGATGACGTCTGAAGGCTATGACAGCGTGGGAAAGCAGAAATATGACAGCGACACACAGAAATTATGAATGAAGACTGACAGTGACGGAGAGCAGAAACTCCATTTATAAAAGAAAATACAAAATACAGAAAACGGGAATAAAATGGTAGAAAATCCCTAAAAGACGAGTTAAACGAGTTTAAATGCAGCTCCTGTTTCCTGCTCTCAGCTCAGAAAGACAAAAAGCTGGAGGAAGACGACCCTCTGTTCTGGAAATTAATTCTGTTTATTCAGCCTCTAAATATCCGTGATAATAAAGGGAATCTATTAGTGCGCTCCGTGTTGACTTAATGTGCCACAGTGTGCACAGACTAAATAGAAATCAGTTCTCAGGTCAAGTTTACCTCCAATTATCCACAAACGTGTCATCTTTCAGATCTGTGACAATTATCAGCTGAACAAACTTCATGTTAAAACTGTCTGTAGTGTTCCACTCCTGATGGAGTTTACACAGGAAATATACACTGTCTGTCCAAAATAAGAGTCTCCACCTGGATTTAAGCATCTAGGATTTTACTGTATGATCAAAACGACAAGTCAGACAAAAAAAGGCAAAAAACAAGAAAAAAAATTACAAAAATGACAAACAAAATGACAAAAAATGGGACAAACGATACAAAAAAGAAAGACAAAAAATTAGACAAAAAGTTTCAAAGTAACTTCTAAAAATGGACAAACGACAAAAACGAGACAAAAATACAAAACGACGCACAAAACAGCGAATAACACAAAACAAAATGACAAAAATAAGACAAAAAGCACAAGCGAGACAAAAAGGAAACACAAAATGACAAAAATGAGACAAAAAGCACAAACGAGACAAAAAGGAAACACAAAATGACAAAAATAAGACAAAAAGCACAAGCGAGAAAAAAAGGAAACACAAAATGACAAAAACGAGTCACAAAACAACGGCACGAGACAAAAGTCAAAAGCTTGAAAAAAACAGGCAAAAACAAAACAAAATATTACAAAAAGGAAGCACAAAATGACAAATACATGAAACAAACGACAAAAACTAAATAATACAAAATGAGACAAAACGACCAAAGAACAATGAACAATCTAGTATTTTCTAAGTCCTGACTTAGACCCATCGAGAACCTGAAGAACCAAGTCTGAAGGACCACAAATTTTAAATTTGTATGAAAAGAATTTTTAAATTGTATGTAAAGAATTTTTGCTGCGTTCGACGTCTTTAGTCGTGAGTTTAATAGTGGAAAATAGTTTTGATGTGAAAGCATTTTTCACTCACATCTATTGAGAATCAATGCAAAGACGTAACTAAAGTTCTGCACAGCGTCTTCTGTCTCTGAATCATCAAAGTGAAATCTTTAATTTTTCACTCTTTCAAGGACTCCAGTCAAAGTGCTCCTCATCTTTGTTTGTGGCTGAAAGTTTTTTGCTAATTAGCTTTAATGAATTATCAGGAATGAAAGCAGAGAGCAGGTAGGAGGAACAGACGGCCTTGATGACGCCACCGAAACTTTAGTTTCTCGAAGAAAAGAGATGATTAAAAGTTGATTTCTAATAAATACTTGAATATGTACATCCAGCAGGATGTGGGTGAGCTGAGATATGACGGCAGTGATTATGGATATAGGGAGAATATTAGAAACCCAAATGTAAAACAGAATATTTGCCTGATTTAAGAAGATTGTGTGGAAGAAATGTTGTTTTTTAGAAGTCAAAGGTTAAAACAAAGAAAAGCTGCAATAATTTGCCTCCCACATTTTTAATATTTCCAGTTTAACGTGGGAGACGTTGACCTCGTGTCGGCTCTGGAGGAAGGGTCAAAATGTCTCTAAAACCATCAGTGAGCATCCTCTGATGACCACGAATAGGTACGGAATATTTACTAGAAATCTCACTAGTTGCTGAAGCTCTGAAGAACTGATGAGGAGAACATCTGCTGCGAAGCTACAGTCCTTCAGAGGAAGTCAGGAGCTGCTTTCTGCTGGTTTCTCGTTCATCTGATTGTTGTTGGATGGGATGGTTTCAGTTTTCAGACAGAACACATAAGTTATTTTAGATAATAATATGTAGAAAATGTTGTTTAGCTCAGTTTTAGGGCCAATAAACATGACAGAATATGTATTATGACTCAAACTCTGGGTAGTAAATAGAAAGAAGACACATTTTTTGGACAATAAACAGGCCATAAATACCAGAAAAACAACAGAAAAGTTGAGTTTGGTTCTACTTTAGGAACATTGAGTAAATGGTTTCAGTTTTCAGAGGGAACACACCAGTCATTTTAGATGATAATATATAGAAAATGTTGATTAGCTCAGCTTTAGGAACAATAAACGCAACAGAACATGCATTTTTGTTCAAAATGGGATCAGATTTCCTTAAATAAATAATAAAAAAAAAGCTTTTATCCATCAACTCAGTTTAAAATGCAGCTACACAGATGGTCATGTTGAATATAAAGCAGCAGGTTGTAGGATCGTCTGACCATTTAAAGCTGAAAACCACAATTATAAAGTAAAGGAGGAAGTCAGGTAATTAGTTATAAAGGGAGGAGGTCTGGGTGGACGGACGGGTCAACAACACATTGAACTTTAGCTCAGGAGGCGTCTGAGAGTTCATGTTGACACATTTTTAACTACGACTGTTCCATCACTGCAATCAATCAAACAATGCTGTCACTTCTTTAAAAGGTTCATTAGTAAGAATAGTTTTCCTTTATTCTCAGTGACGTTTACAACCAAAAGTACAATCAGAAATGTGCAAATGTAAAATAAAAGCATTTAGTTAAAAAAGGCAGCTTTATTGCAATAGTTTTCTGTGAAGTTTCTCCTGCAGCCTGAAGCTCAGGTAAAACTCAACCTGCAGTCATTAATAGTTCAGTTTTCCACTATTTAATTAAGTTCCACAATCAGTTATTCCGTTTGAGTAACAAGGGAAAATTCATCTTCTTAAATGTGGATATTTGATGTTTTTTTCTTGTTTAGGACTGTAAACTGAATCTTTAGGATGTGGAGAAAACAAGACATTTAACCCTCCTTTTGTCCTCATGTACGGGCACCAAAAATATTGTTTGCTCGAAAATCCAAAAATTCAGCAAAAAAATCCCCCAAATTTCTGAAAATTTGCAAAACCTTCAGGAAGAACATTCCAATAATTCCTTAAAAGTTTTATTTTTAAAAAATCTCCGAAATTTGGTAATAAAAATCTTGTAAATATTTTCAAAAAATGACTAAAAATCTTTGAAAAAATCCTGAAAATATCTAAAATGATTCCATATATATCAGTAAAACTTGTAATATTTTCTTTAAGAACATTCACAGAAAAATCAACCAAAATCCAGTGAAATTCACTGGATTTTGGGTGATTTTTTTTGTGAATGTTCTTAAACATTTTTAACATTTCTTTTTTTCCACCAAAAAATGTTCAAAGATTTCCCAAAAATGTTGAAAATGTGGACATCAAAAGTTTCACTCTGAAAATATTTTTTTTTCCACATTTTCAAATGTTAAAACGGGTCAGTTTGACCTGCAGGACGACACGAGGGTAAAATGTGGATATTTGATGTTTTTTTTTTTTCCTTGTTTAGGACAGTGAACTGAATCTTTAGGCTGTGGACAAGAGAAGACATTTGAAGACAATCACTGATCAACACTTCTCACCATTTTCTGACATTTACAGACCAAACAAATAAGCAATTAATCAGAACAGTAACTGACAGATTACCAGTATTTAAGTGCAGCTCTAGTTGGTCCTTAATCTCCTCGTTTGGAGAACCAGACTCCAGCGTTCATCGTGGTTCTGTCATCTTTAGGACTTTCTCTCTGTTGTTTATCTGAGATAGTTGTTATTTCCAGAGCTGTGAATCCTCATTAGATTATAAAAGCTGCATGGCGTTTACTGTCTGATCAGTTTCCTTCCTTCATCATATCCGATGTTCTCAGTAAACCAGAGCCGACACCAGCTTGGCCTCTTGGATCTTTAACCCCATTTCCACTCTGATGTGGAAGAAACAGAAGAAACAAAACACAACTTTATTTTTATGAAGAAATCTTCCTTAAGAGCTCCTCATGACTGAAACGTTAATTATTCAGACGTCCTGCTGCTGCCAGTGGAGGTCTCAGTTCCATTTCAAACTGGGCTTTCTAAATGTCAGATATCTGAAGACGTCTGCTATTGATGAGAATTAGTTGTGGATTAACAGTGTTTTACAAACAGAGTGTAATATAGATCAGCTGGTGGATCGTCTTCATCACTTCTCCTCAGTCGGAGGTGTGAACTTCATCACTGTGGGTGGAACAGATGGTGCAAAACAACTAATCTAAGGCTTAATAATGAACTAAACTACTAATTAATATTTAACCAAACTAGCTAACAACACATTATTTGTTATTATTGTCATCTTTAAAAATGACTGATTCAGATTCAGGTTAGCAGAACTAAAAAGTCTTTCAGGGACGTGTTACTGCTATAAATAAAATCTAGTTTGTTGATAAAGATAAACATTTATAGTTGAGTTTAGATGAGGACTGTACAGTGGCTCAGCGGTTAGCATCGTCTCCTTGCTGCTAGAACATCTCCAGTTCGTGTCCCGGCCTTCTAGGGTCTTTCTGCATGGAGTCTCCATGTTCTCCCTGCTGGATTTTTCCCAGGTTCCCTGTGATAGACTGTTACCTGTCCAGGTGAACCTTCACCCGAAGTCAGCCCTCATTTGTTAAAGATTCCTGTCTTGTTTATACTGTTCTGTGTCTTGTTTTAGTCGTTTTGTGTCTCGTTTTTGTCATTTTGTGTCTCATTTTTGGCATTGTCTCATTTTGTGTCTTGTTTTTGGTGTTTTATGTCTCATTTTTGTCATTTTGTGTCTTGTTTTTGGTGTTTTGTGTCTCATTTTTGTCATTTTGTGTCTTGTTTTAGGTGTTTTGTGTCTCGTTCTTGCCATTTTGTGTCTCGTTTTTGTCATTTTGTGTCTAATCTTTGCTGTTTTGTGTCTCGTTTTTGTTGTTTTGTGTCTCGTTTTTGTTGTTTTGTGTCTCGTTTTTGACATTTTGTGTCTCAATTTTGTTGTTTTCATGTGTCTCGTTTTTGTTGTTTTGTCTCGTTTTTGTCATTTTATGTCTTGTATTTGTCATTTTGTGTCTCTTTTTGGTATTTTGTCTCGTTTTTGTCATTTTGTGTCTCATTTTTGGCATTTTGTCTTGTTTTTGTCGTTTTGTGTCTCATTTTTGGCATTTTGTCTCGTTTTTGTTGTTTTGTGTCTCATTTTGTGTCTTGTTTTTGGTGTTTTGTGTCTCGTTTTTGTTATCTTGTGTCTTGTTCTTGTCGTTGCAGTCTGGATCCATGGATTTGTTAAAGATTTCTGTATCATTGCCAGATAGCGGCAGAGCGGCACTGTAACCATGACAGCAAGTGAACACTACATGATCACATGATTGTGATCCTACTACAAATCCATCTCTGAGGACTCATCAGGACTTATCCGTCAGAAATGATCCAAGGAACAACTGATTAAATTGTGGGGTGTTTCTGAGTTTTCCTTACATATTTACGTGAATTTCCAGACTTTTTAGCAGCGTCTTCCTCATGTCAAGAAACCGCTTCTTAGATAAACACTTCCTATGCCACTGGAATGGTGTCAAAAATAAAAGCCCATAGCATTGAAATATGCCCCATCAAAATAAAAGCATGGGAGGAATGGTTATTTTAAAACTAGCAAAACAAAGGCTTGCTAAAAGTGAACTGATCAACAGACCTTTATAAGATTAATTTACATGCAATTCGGTATAAATACATAACATGCAACATGCGTGATACACGCCTGTGCTCAGCGCAAGGTCATTTTGTTTGTGGGTACATCTATATTAAATGGACACATTCTATCGTTACGTGATTTCTGATCATCAATAACTAATAAACAGATGCTGCATTTCTGCCATACGGGGGAATGAGCAGCCTTGGAGGAGGACTGAGCTCTCTGAGGGCTTTTCTAGTTGTCCAAGATGCCTCAAAACTCACCCAAAATGACTTGAAAAGGATCCAGAATTACAAAAGATTTTCCAAAAATGATCTAAAACAATGAAAATTTGCTCAAAATGACATTAAAATAGTCTACAATGACTGGAAAATGATCCAAATCAGTCAGAATTTCTCTCAAATAATTAAAAATGATCCAGAATGACTGAAAATTTGCAGAATGCCACTAAATTTGTCCAAGATGCTGTAAAAATCATACATAAATGACTTGAAAACGATCCAAAATTGCAGAAAATTTGTCCAGAATTACACAAAAGTTGTCAGAAGTGACAAAGATCTTCCCAGTGACTCAAAAATTGACCAAAATATCTAAAAAAATAAATAAATAAAAAAAATTTTAAAAAACTAAATGGCCACATTCTATGGTATCGTGATTTCCGATCATCAATAACTGATAAACAAATGCTGCATTTCTGCCATAAGGGGGAATGAGCAGCCGTGGAGGAGGACTGCTCTCTCTGAGGGCTTTTCTGGTTTAAGTATTGTATTCTACTCATATCTTATTGCTTTTCTACTTTTTATTTGCTGCATTTCTTATGTAATTGGAACAACATCTACACAAGAATTTCCTTCAGGATTAACACGGTTTTATCCGATCTTATTCAGTGTCTCTCATGTGGTTCATTAGTTTGAAAAACACTTAATGAGTGGAGTTGTGGAGTGAATTCTGAGTTTCTCTGTGAACGTTAAGACCTGCTGCTGTCTTCAGACTCTGCTGAGGAAGGCTCTCCTTCCCTACAGATGAAGATGTCCTTCCTGTCCGTCTGTAATTGTCTGATTTTTATTCTTCTGCCCAGTTTATCTCCGGCAGGCCGAACTCTGAGCAGACCTCGCTGGCAGCTCTGGAGGTGTGAGTGTTTTAGCAGCGTTAGCGTTAGCATCGGTCGGTGTGTAGGCAGGACCTGTGTGGGTAGCAGGGCAGCGTCTCATTGGCTGCCGGCAGGTGTGTTTTCTGAGTGGCGGCTCTCTAATGAGCGCCGGTGGGAATTGGACCGCGGACCTGAGCTCTAACTGGGCCGCGGGCGGGATCGCCTTCATCTCCCATCATGCCCCCCTCAACGCCTCGTCCAGCTGTGGCTCACGCTGCATTCGAGACGTCTGGGAGTAGTCGGTAAAAGTCAGATTCCTTCAAGTGAAACGCCTCCCAGCTGCATGTTCGGATATAAATACAGCCCTGATGTTGTCAGGCTCAGCTGGAGGAATAAACACAACAGAAGGTGCGTTTCACCTCAAATTCTGAATAGTAAATAGAAAGAAAATCAATTCTGGCTCAGTGTACGGACAGTAAACAGTCCAAAAATACACCGTTAGACTCAGCTTTCAAGGAGCTACAACCAATATGGGATAGTGAGTAGCAGGAAAACTACAGAAAAGTTCAGTTTGCAGGAGGGAACACGTCATTTTAGATGATAAGTAAAAAACATTGATTAGCTCAGCTTTAGGGACAAAAAAAATAGCATAATGTGCATTTTGACCGAAATTCTGGATCATAAATAGAAAGAAAATTCATTTTCTGGACAATAAATAGTCTGAAAAGACCAGAAAAAGCACAGAAAAGTTGATTTTGGTTCTACTTTAGGAAGGTGGAGTAAATGGTTTCACTTTTCAGAGGGAAAACATGAATCATTTTAGATGATAATACGTAAAAAACACTGATTAGCTTAGCTTTAGGAACAATAAACACAACAGAATATGCATTTTGACTCAAATTCTGGATCATAAATAGAAAGAAAATCCATTTTCTGGACAGTAGACAGTCCAAAAATACCCTGTTAGACGGGGCTTTCAGGGATCTACAACCAGTTTAGGATAGAAAATACCAGAAACACCACTGAAAAGTTGAGTTTAGCTCTACTTTTACTAGTTATTTTAGATGATAATATGTAGAAAATGTTGATTAATTCAGCTTTAGGGGCAATAAACACAACAATATGCATTTTGACTCAAACTCTGGATCGTAAATAGAAAGAAAATCCATTTTTCAGGGAGCTACAACCAGTTCAGGATACAGAATACCAGAAAAACCACAGAAAAGTTGAGTTTGGTTCTGCTTTTGGAACACTGAGTAAATGGTTTCAGTTTTCAAAGGGAACACACAAGTTATTTCAGATGATAATACATAGAAAATGTTGATTAGCTCAGCTTTAGGAACAATAAACACAACAGAAAGTTAATTTTCCTCAGATAGTAACTAATGGTTTGGCTCAGGTTCTGAACCGTCAGCAGCGTCCCATCTGTGGTTCAACTTTCAGAAAGTTGACACTGTAGACAATGAGGAGTTTGGATGGTAGAAGTTACCAAATGTTCTGCTCAGTTCTTGGGTAGTTTTCACTGATTGTAGCCACTCAGATACATGGAGCCAGAATGAGTTTTCTGCAGTGTTTAAAACCCAGAGATGGATTTTCTGTTTTATTCTACAAAACAGTCCAGATTGGTTTGAACTCCAGGTTGTTTCTGTAGAAGACCGGGCGACCACAGGAAGTCGCACATTTTTGAATTATTTTGCTGTTTGATAAAAACCACAAAAGTCAGACAAAAAACCCCCACAAAAAACAACAAGTCAAAGATAAAATATTACAAAAATGACACGCAAAATGACCAAGAACGCGACAAACGACACAAAACAAAACAAAAAAGAGAGAAAAAAATTAGACAAAAAAGTTACAAAGCAACAAAAAATGGACAAACGACAAAAACTAGAAAAAAAATGGCACAAGCGAGGCAAAAAAGACAAAAATAAGAAACAAAACGACAACACAAGCGAGACAAAACAAACACAAAATGACAACGCTAACCAAAACAGTGAATAAAGCGAAATACAAAAAGACAATAAGACAAAAAACCCAAGCGAAACAAAAAGGAAACGCAAAATGACAAAAGCGAGTAACAAAGCGACAAAAAAATAGACAAGCAACAAAAGTGAGACAAAAAAAGACAAAAAACAAATGCTACACAAAACAACGAATAAATACACAATGACAAAAGTAAGATAGAAAACACAAGCGAGACAATAAGGAAACACAAAATGACAAAAAAATGAGACAAACAACACGAAAGAGAACAAAAAAGAGACAAAAAATCGACAAAAAAGTTACAAAGCGACAAAAAAATGACAAAAGCGAGAAACATAATGACAAAAAAGATACAAATGAGACAAAAATACACGATACGACTAAAATGCTACACAAAACAGTGAATAAAGCAAAACACACAATGACACAAATTAGACCAAAAACACAAGCGAGACAAAAAGGAAACAAAATGACAAAAACAAGAAACAAATCGACAAAAACTAGACAAAAGATTACACAAATGACACAAAAAATGACAAAAACGAGAAACAAGACGACAAAAACAAGAGATGAACAACATGAAACAAAAAAGAAAAAATTTGACAAGAAAGTTACAATGCGACAAAAAAATGGACAAATGACAAAAACTAATCAAATGACAGAAAAAAATGACAGAAGCAAAACGAGGAAAAAAGTTTGGACCATAGATACCAACAAATGCTCACATTTAAGTTTGACTTTTGGATTTTAAATACTTAAGAAAGTGTTTTCCTCTCAGTCTCTGGACGATTAAAGACTCTGTTTATCAACCTACAGACTGAATGACCTGCTGAGGTTACCGGAGTTCATCATCATCTGCTGCTGCTGAGGATTCTGGGAGATGAAGTCCTTATGTTCCTGCTTCACATCTTCTCACCTTTTCTACAGGTGAGTGTTCAGATGGATGATGGAACTGATACACACAAAGACACACACAAAAAGACACACACACACACACACACACGCACACACACCCACACACACACACACACACACACAGTGACACACACTCCCAAACAGTGTGACAGGCTGTCAAAGCGTCTTGACACGTCGACTCCTGACAGAATTAGATTTGCTGAAGATGTCTTTCACACACACTGTAACACACACACACACACACACACACACACACACACACACACACACTGTCAGTTTGTGTCACATGATGCCTCAATCCGCCACACACAGAGCTGTCAATCATCCTGACAGCAATATTGTGTGTGTGTGTGTGTGTGTGTGTGTGTGTGTGTGTGTGTGTGTGTGTGTGTGTGTAAGTCTACTATTGTGAGGTCTCCTGTGGACAGTGAGGATATTTGCTGCTGTTTGAGGGTTTAATGTTGGATTCAGGTTCGGGTTAAATCCAGGTTAGGATCAGGTTCAAGTTCATATTAGGATCAGGTCCAGGTTAAGATCAGGTCCAGGTTCAAGTTAGAACCAGGTTCATATTAGGATCAGGTCCAGGTTAGGATCAGGTCCAGCTTCATATTAAGATCAGGTTCAAGTTAGGATCAGGTCCAGGTTAGGATCAGGTTCAGGTTAGAACCAGGTTCAGGTTAAATCCAATTAATCAATCAAAAATGTATTTGTAGAGCACTTTCCAACAACATAGAAGAAGACCAAGGTGCTTTCCAGACAGAATAATAAACAAAACAATACAATTTTTAATTACTATAAAACCATAAAACCCATAAAAACACAAAACTAAGAAAACCATAAAAACCATAAAACCATAAAAACCATAAAACAGTCCTAGGATTCGAAAGCACGTCTAAATAAATAGGTCTTCAATCTAGACTTAAAAAGCTGCAGGTTGGTAATAACGCGGAGTTCCAGTGGGAGTTCGTTCCAGAGTGTTGGGGCGGCTACAGCAAAGCATCGATCACTCCACTGCTTATATCAGGACCTGGGCACATCCAGCACCATCTGCGTCGATGACCGGAGGGCTCTACTGGGGCAGTGGATGGGTAAAAGCTCCGATATGTATAAAGGAGCTAGGCCATGAAGGGCTTTAAAAACAAATGTTAATATTTTAAACTCAATACGATGATGAACCGGGAGCCAATGGAGGGTGGAGAGGATGGGGGTGATGTGAGTGTGTCTGGATGTGCAGGTTAACAGACGGGCAGCTGCATTCTGAACCAGTTGTAGTCGACAGAGTGACGATTGTGTGACACCAAAATAGAGAGCATTACAATAATCAATACAAGAACTGATAAAAGTGTGAATGGCCTTCTCCATGTTGCGTTTAGAAAGGAAGGACTTGACCTTGGTGAGGAGACGTAGCTGGAAGAAGCTAGCCTTGACAACGGAAACAATCTGCCTGGTTAGGATCCAGGTTAGGATCAGGTTATGATCAGGTTCAAGTTAGAACCAGGACCAGGTTAGGATCAGGTCCAGGTTCAAGATGGAACCAGATTCAGTTAGGATCAGGTTCAGGTTATGATCAGGTTCAAGTTAGAACCAGGTCCAGGTTAGGATCAGGTCCAGGTTCAAGTTAGAACCAGGTTCAGGTTAGGATCAGGTTCAAGATCAGGTTCAGGTTAGGATCGGGTTAGGATTTATGAAGCAAAAGGAGATCATCTAAGATTTTTTGACTCTTATATCAACTTTGTCTTTGTCTAATGTCAAAAATTGAGTCCATAGCACCACCTGGAGAATTTCAAACATTTACTACGTCCAGTACATGTCACCCAGAATTATGAAACTTGATACAAATATGTAGCACGCCAAGATGTACAGAAAAGTCTGGCAATCATACCCAAAACCCAACAGGAAGTCGCCCATTTTGAATTATGTGTCATATCTTGGACCATTTTGGACCAGTATTTGTATATTTTCAAAAGCTATAAACTCAAAAGACTAAAATTTGGCTAGGATTTACTCCAGACATGGGTGATCTACATCTAGCAAAATGCGCCACAACAGTCTGAGGGCGGGGAAATGGTGGCTGGCAGAATTTCAACAATTTGACATGAAACAGGAAGTGCTGTGTAACTATCCTGTACATGCTCCAATCTGCCTCAAACTTTACATGTTTGATCAGAGTCTCACCCTCATGACATCCACAGGCCGAAATACACTCTCAGTCGCAGCGCCACCTGGTGGACATGCTTGGATTCTCTGACCAGCAAAGATGCGAGGACCTGATCAACGCAACTTGCAGATTTAATTAAACATAAAATTTCAGAGAAGTTTCATGCTGATGCCTCTTAGTTCAGATGTTTAACTACTTCTTGAATTTCAGTTTTTGTCATAGTTTTATATTTTCCCTGCAGACATCAGTGTGGTTTCTGTCTTCTCATTACCTCTGAAGAACAAACTGTATTTCTTATTCCAGAGTGAGTCCAGAAAGGAAAGGAAAGAAAAAAAAACAGCTGTAGTTGTTTGTTCATATGCCAGATTCAGTACAATCTGATTCATAAGGTGTAGACTCTCAACCTGCTAACGTATAATCAAAGATCTGTTATTACTGCTAATAAGATTAAAGAGAAAAAAGAGTGAAAAATACACACAAACGCCACAGAGGAAGTAATATAGTATGTCTGTATTTCATGGCTGTTAGAGACACCACAGAAAGAGTTGTTTTTTAATAATTACATGTTTATCTTCCTCCAGCACATGCAGCATGTACAGAGCTTTATTCCCTCCGTTTACCTGACAACAATCACCAATTGTCCCTCGACAAAGAAGTAGTGGTTTGTTTACCGCTTCCTAACAGCAGTCATCGTCACGGCCACAATTATTCTCACACTTTAAACTTCTGAAGCAACTTTCTCCTGGCCCATTTGTTTTCAACCCAAACATTTAAAGTAAAAACGATGAACTTCGTTTTTACACAACCAGCGGCTTCATCGATTTGGACGCGCCGCAATTTGAGGAAACACATTCAGATAGACGAGTAAATTAAGAAAACTTCTTCGCCAATTTTACAAGACAGGTGCAGCATTTAGAGAAAAAACAAACCTGCAAATATATAAAACAGAGAAACAGAAAACAACAGAACACAGAAACAAACTGCAGGCACAAAAAACAGAACCAGAGACAGAAACATGCGACAAATATTTTAAAAAGCACAAGAAAATACAGAAACAATCACAAGTCTGAAGACATGAAGTTGAACTATTTGTTATTTGTGTCTTAAGTAACCAATAATAAAGTCTGTCTGAGTGGACATGGACTGACCCAGAATACTTAAGGAAGATTCTTAACCGAAGAGCCAACGGTTCTGTTTTCTGTGAAGCTTCTTGGTCTGCAGATCTGTAGTTCTAGTGAACCGTTGACTTCCTGTCCACCTGAAACGCTCACTTTTACAAAATGCTGCTCAGTCGTTGGATCATTTCTGACAGGTCAAATCTTTAAACAATTCATGGTCTGCAGCGGTGGACAAAACAACAAAAATCAGATAAAAAAAAGACAAAAACAAAAACGAGAGAAAATATTACAAAAACGAGAAACAAAATGACAAAAAATGAGACAAATTATACAAATAAGTTACAAAGCAACAAAAAAATGGCCAAAAGCGAGACAAGAGATTACACAAAGGACACAAAAAGACAAAAGCAAGAAACAAAATAAGAAAATAGACAAAAAACACAAGCGAGACAAAAAGGAAACACAAAACGATAAAAACGAGAAACAAAACGACAAAAACACAAAGCAAATGACATATCCGTGTCAAAAAAGACACAAAACAACAAAAAATGAGACAAAAACCATCGAATAAAGCAAAACACAAAATGACAAAAACTTGAGACAAACGACAACAGTCAGACAAAAAAGACAAAAACAACAAAAACAAGACAAATTATTACAAAAATGAGAAAAAAATTAGACAAACGACACGAAACAAAGCAAAAAAGAGACAAAAAATTAGACAAAAACGAGACAGAAAACGACAAAAATATGAGACAAACAAGTCAGACAAAAAAACAACAAAAACAAGACAAACTATTACAAAAATGAGACACAAAACAACAAAAGGGAGAAAACGACAAAAATCAGACAAAAAAACAAAACAACAAAAATGCTACATAAAGCATTGAATAAAGCAAAACATAAAGTGACAAAAAAAGACAAAATAACAACAAAAACATGACAAAATATTACGAAAATGAGACACAAAATGACAAAAGAACAATGAACAACCTAGTATTTTACTTTCTGATCCAACCAACTTGTCATGGTCTAGAAATTATTTTAAGTTTATAGTTTTACTAATTTACAATCTGCAGTTAATGTCTTCTCTGGAATTTTTACACTTTGAGAACCGGATTGGACCCTCTGGAGGACCAGTTTTGGCCTGCGGGCCGCATGTTGGACACCACTGGTTTAAATGTTATTCATTATCTTCTGTCATCAGCTGAACACCCACCAGTATTACCTTTATATTTGTATTTATTTCCGTTTATTCTGACTTATTGTGATATATTCTTTGCGCATTTATATATATATATATACATATTTCAGTTTATTGAACTCTCCTAGAGGACGATGACATCACAGACAGTCAGATAAATTCCTGTAGCCTTTAAATAACGCAGCAGAGCGACTGAGATTCTGTCCAATAGCGTGTCAATAAGTAAGAAGCCTCTCTGGGATTCAGTCCACATTTCCAGGCTGTGCAGCTCCAACGTGATTTCGTGCAACAACAAAGACAACTCGAGGAACGCTGCAGATAGACAGTGTTTCTGACGGGATGGTTATCGATCCAGACCACTACAGCACGGCGGCTGAAATAATTCCATCTAGTGCAGCTAAATACATCAGCCTGCGCGATATCTGTGAAGGTAAAGCAGAAAATGAGCTTTCTTTATGAAGAAGACACAGTTTAAGTGGGATCAAGGATGCTCTTGAGAATCCTGGTCTCTGTAAATAAAAGATGCCTCCAGAGAGTCTCAGCTGATCTCCATGAATATTCAGCTCAGGCCAGTGGTCACTTACTATTCATCAATAATGTATTTAAATGAAACTGAGAAATGCTGTCTCTCTGCAGACCGACTGGAGGATGGCAGCCAAAGACGTCCTCAGTCAGAGTCCATGTTGGAGCTGAAATTTGTGTTTTTCACTTTCTGTCCATCTGCACAGAAAGTAGACCCGAAGTCCAAACCGTTCACAGTCCAACATAGTTTTATTTCTCTGCTCAAACTGTGTCTTCTGACAAAAGTTGGGTTAACTAGCAGTGTTACTGTTGGAGTTTTCTTTTGGTGAAATCAGTTTGTAAAAAAACAGTCCAGAGGTCGGATTAGAGTGAAGAAAACGAGCCAAATGGATCAAAATGACAAAAAAAAAATGAGACAAATGACACGAAACAAAGCAAAAAGAGACAAAAAGTTAGACAAAATGGACAAATGACAAAACAAGACAAAAGCAACAAAAACGAGACACAAAACGACAAAAAATGGACAAACAATGAGACAAATGACATGAAAAAAAGAAAAATAAGAGACAAAAAATTAGATATAAAGTTCCAATACAACCAAAAGTAGACAAACGATACAAAACGACAAAAACAGTGCTCAAAACAACGAATAAAGCAAAACACAAGATGACAGAAAATAAACAACACAAGCGAGGCAAAAAGGAAACACGAAATGAAACAAAACAAAAATGAGACACAAAACGACAAAAACATGAGACAGACAACAAAAAAGACAAAAGACAACGTAAACGACAAAATATTACAAAAATGGCACCAAACAAAAAAGAGACAGATATTAGATATTAGATAGACAAGATAGATAGATAGATAGATAGATAGATAGATAGATAGATAGATAGATAGATAGATAGATAGATAGATAGATAGATAGATAGATGGATAGATATTAGATAGATAGATAGATAGATAGATAGATAGATAGATAGATAGATAGATAGATAGATAGATAGATGGATAGATATTAGATAGATAGATAGATAGATAGATAGATAGATAGATAGATAGATAGATAGATGGATAGATATTAGATAGACAAGATAGATAGATAGATAGATAGATAGATAGATAGATAGATAGATGGATAGATATTAGATAGACAAGATAGATAGATAGATAGATAGATAGATAGATAGATAGATAGATAGATAGATAGACAGATAGACAGATAGATAGATAGATAGATAGATAGATAGATAGATACATAGACAGATAGACAGATAGACAGATAGATAGATAGATAGATAGATAGATAGATGGATAGATATTAGATAGACAAGATAGATAGATAGATAGATAGATAGATAGACAGATAGACAGATAGATAGATAGATAGATAGATAGATAGATAGATACATAGATAGATAGACAGATAGATAGATAGATAGATAGATAGATAGATAGATAGATAGATAGATAGATAGATAGATAGATACATAGACAGATAGACAGATAGACAGATAGATAGATAGATAGATAGATAGATAGATAGATAGATAGATAGATATTAGATAGATGGATAGATATTAGATAGATGATAGATAGATATTAGATAGACAGATAGATAGATAGATAGATAGATACATAGATAGATAGATAGATAGATAGATAGATAGATAGATAGATAGATAGATAGATAGATAGATAGATATTAGATAGATAGATACATAGATAGATAGATAGATAGATACATAGATAGATAGATAGATAGATAGATATTAGATAGATAGATAGATATTAGATAGATAGATAGATAGATAGATAGATATTAGATAGATGGATAGATAGATATTAGATAGATACATAGATAGATAGATAGATAGATACATAGATAGATAGACGGATAGATAGATAGATAGATAGATAGATAGATAGATAGATAGATAGATAGATGGATAGACAGATGGATAGATAGATAGATAGATAGATAGATAGATCGATAGATAGATAGATAGATAGATAGATAGATAGATAGATAGATAGATAGATAGATAGATAGATAGATAGATAGATAGATAGATAGATGGATGGATGCAGTCAGTCTTCTGGAATAATAATAAATAATAATTAATATTAATCATCCCTCTGTTTGAGGTTGACCTCGCTGTTGCCATGGAGACCAGGACACACAAACACAACACAACACCGGATGCTAAATAGCTGTGTTTGTGTGTGTTCATCTGAGACGAGCAGGAGGGCTCTGGACTGGCAGCACATTAGTGTGTGTGCATTAATGAGACACACACACACAGACTGTTGTTGGTGTGTGTGTCTGCTGTGGTTGGATGTTGGAGGCGGAGCCGGCTGATTGATTGATATTTTCCAGAGGCTGCCATGGTAACAGATGTTGAGCAGAGACAGAGTTTAGAACATCTCCTCCTCTCTGCTGTTGCTGGTTTCTCCTCAGATAGAAGATTTCTGAGGATAGAGATGTTTGGAAGCAGCTCTGTGTGCTCCGAACCACCCATCAGCTGATGTTCCACCAGGTGGGAACGCATCTCCACCAGGTGGGAACGCGTCTCCACCAGGTAATAACGCATCTCCACCAGGTAATAACGCGTCTCCACCAGGTAATAACGCGTCTCCACCAGGTAATAACGCGTCTCCACCAGGTAATAACGCGTCTCCACCAGGTAATAACGCGTCTCCACCAGGTAATAACGCGTCTCCACCAGGTAATAACGCGTCTCCACCAGGTAATAATGCGTCTCCACCAGGTAATAACGTGTCTCCACCAGGTAATAACGTGTCTCCACCAGGTAATATTGTGTCTCCACCAGGTAATAACGCGTCTCCACCAGGTAATAACGCGTCTCCACCAGGTAATAACGCGTCTCCACCAGGTAATAACGTGTCTCCACCAGGTAATATTGTGTCTCCACCAGGTAATAACGCGTCTCCACCAGGTAATAACGCGTCTCCACCAGGTAATATTGTGTCTCCACCAGGTAATAACGTGTCTCCACCAGGTAATAACGTGTCTCCACCAGGTAATAACGCGTCTCCACCAGGTAATAACGCGTCTCCACCAGGTAATAACGCGTCTCCACCAGGTAATAACGCGTCTCCACCAGGTAATAACGCGTCTCCACCAGGTAATAACGTGTCTCCACCAGGTAATATTGTGTCTCCACCAGGTAATAACGCGTCTCCACCAGGTAATAACGCGTCTCCACCAGGTAATAACGCGTCTCCACCAGGTAATAACGCGTCTCCACCAGGTAATAACGCGTCTCCACCAGGTAATAACGCGTCTCCACCAGGTAATAATGTGTCTCCACCAGGTAATAACGCGTCTCCACCAGGTAATAACGTGTCTCCACCAGGTAATATTGTGTCTCCACCAGGTAATAACGCGTCTCCACCAGGTAATAACGCGTCTCCACCAGGTAATAACGCGTCTCCACCAGGTAATAATGTGTCTCCACCAGGTAATAACGCGTCTCCACCAGGTAATAACGTGTCTCCACCAGGTAATATTGTGTCTCCACCAGGTAATAACGCGTCTCCACCAGGTAATAACGCGTCTCCACCAGGTAATAACGTGTCTCCACCAGGTAATATTGTGTCTCCACCAGGTAATAACGCGTCTCCACCAGGTAATAACGCGTCTCCACCAGGTAATAACTTGATGTATTGAAGAAAGCTCTAATATCCAGATATTTTGACACTGACTGTTTGGGAAACAGATTCTCCAGATGATTGTCGAATAGTTGTGACCAACCACCTACCAACGTGCTGATAGACCCTTAAAGGTTACCCACAATGACCATTTTTACCCTAAACTTGTCCAGAATGAATCAATAATTGTGCAAAATGAGCCAAAAGAGTCTAAATTATGCCCCAAAACTCACGCAGAATGATCAGAAACATCTCCTAAATTACTCAATGTTTGCCCAAAATGACAAAAACTTCACCAGAAGGACCCAGAATTGCCAAGAATGACCAGAAAGTTTAAAACTTATTAGTTGAAGTTGCTCTCTTTGCAGCATTTTGCAGGAATTTTAAATGTTTTTGTGCTAATTTTGTGCTTTTCTGGTGATTTTAAGTCTTTGCATTGAGGTGATGTGTTGTTTTCTTGGGGTTTTGTTTGTTTTTGTGGTTATTTTGCATCATTTTGTAGAAATGTTAGATCTGTTTGTGCTAATGTGTTTTCATGGTGACTTTATGCTTTTTTGTGGTGGGTTTTGTGTGTTTTTGTTGTGGATTTGCATCATTGGGGTGGTTTTGCTAGGTATTGTTGTGGCTGATTTGTGTAAATGCTATATATTGAAATAAAATAAGATGTTTTTTGAAATTTTAGAACTTTTTGTGTTAATATTGTGTTTTTTGTGGTGGTTTTAAGCCTTTTCACAGTGTTTTGATGTGTTTTTGTGGTGATTTTGCATCATTTTGTAGAATTTTTGGACGTTATTGTGCTAAAATTGTGTCTTCTGTGGTGACTTTAAGCCTTTCTGTGGTGCTTTTACATGCTTTTTTCACGATTTTCTATCTTTGGTGTTGATTTTGCATCATATTGTGGTGACTTTGCATCTTTGATGTCATTATTGTTTTGTTGGGGTTTTGTGTGTTTTGTGGTGATTTTGCACCATTTTGTGTCAATTTTTAATCTTTTTGTGGTGATATTGTTCCTGCTGCGGTGACTTTTAGTCGTTCTGTGGTGGTTTTTCATGTTTTTGTTGTGATTATACATCATTTTGTAGAGTTTTTGGATGTTTTTGTGTTAATGGTGTGTTGTTGTTTTTTTTGTGTGGTGACTTTGAGCCTTTTCACAGTAAAAGCGAACTAGAATCCAGATGTTGGACATATATAAACGGACTGTATAACCCACAGAGGCTCAGAGTGAGTGTCAGCCTTCCTCCCTCCCTCCATCTCCTCCTCCTCTTTGTGCAGCAGGTCAGCCGGCTAACGGGTTAATTAGCTGGATGAAGAGCTGTGCAGAGGAAATGTCAGGCTCGCTGGCTGCGGTTTGACTTCCTGGACGGCAGGTTGGAGGTCGACGGCGCGTTTACTGAACCTTTTCCCTCTTACCTTTTTCAAAATGTCACCAGGAACCATTAGCGTGGGCTCCGCCGGGAGACAGCGAGGCGACCCTGAACGCCTCCCAGGCGACCGTGAACGCCTCCCAGGCTCTGCTGCAGGACGACGGTGCGTTCAGGGCCTCAGGACAAACGTAAATATCAGCTGACAGAGAAACTGCAGACACACTCCTTTAGGAACCTTCCAGCTCCGTCTGATCAGGAAATAAATCAGACGACAGCTTTTTACTGATTTTAAAACTTCTGGTTCACGCATGAGTCCAAAACATTTCAGTGAAAACTTCCCTGGAAAAACCTTCCTGTATTTACATCACGTTTAGTCTAGATTTATTCTCTCAGAGGAGGAATTTTAAGGACCTTCTCACAGTTTCTTTTAGTTTCATGTTTGAACACAAAAATATAAATCTGAAGAGCAGGTTTTTATTTCATGTCCTCAAAAGATGAACCATCGGATATTTTTACTCTTTGTCTCATGTCTGGAGTTTTAGGACTTTTAATACCTTTATTTAATTAGTAAATTATTAATTTAATAATTTTTTATTACCTTCAAGAAATTTTTTTTCTGAATGTGAATTTTAATTTGTAAACTATTAATTATTTTTAAATAATTATTTTTACCTGGCAGAAGTTTTTTGACATCTAAATATCTTTTTTTTAATCAGTAAACTATTTTTAATTTTAAAATAATTATTACCCACAGAAGTTCTCGGACGTGTAAATACAATTTTTAATTAGTAAATTATTATACATTTTTTTTTGATTAATTATTATTACCCACAGAAGTTTTTTTGACATGTAAATGCCTTTTTTTAATTAATAAATTAATTTAAAATAATTTTTATTACCCACATAACTCAAGAATGTCTAGAATAATAAAATGATGAAATAATAATTATTTTTTATTTGATTTCCAAAAGTCACGGTGAAATCACAGAAGGAAAAAATGTCAATATTTTCATATTAGTCTTAAAAAATAAAAACAGACCAAAACTATGAAATATATGAAACATCTGTATTTTTACAAATGGTATGTTTTTATTTACACCATTTTGTAAAATTGCATTTTATTTACTGTATTTAAATCAGCTAAAATAAAATTATTTTGCAGATATTTGCTGTTATTTTTTAAAAAGGTAGATAATTAACTTTTGTTTCACACTTTTGTAACTTTTGTTTCCTGTTTTGTCTAATGCAGATAATATTTGTTAACATTGTTTTAAAGTAGTAAGTTCCAGATATAAATATGGTAAATTATTCAATTTTACAAGATGTTGTAAATAAAAAAAATACTATTTAAATATATAGATGTTTGTTGTGGACATTATTTACAATTTTGGTCTTTTTTTTTTTTTTTTTAAGGATTAATATATTTTATTCTGTCATTTTATCGTGACTTTTTGGAAATCAAATGTTGTAATCTCATCATTTTATCCTTCCAGACATTCTTGAGTTCTGTGGGTAATAATAATTAATTTTAAATAATTTGCTGAATTTAATAATATTTTATAATTTTCTAACTTTTAAAAAATTTCAAACAACTGTATTTAAATCAGCTAAAAATATCATAATTTTACAGATATTTGTAATTATTTCAACAGTTTTTACAGTTTTTTTGAACATTGCATTTAATTTATTTGACTTTAGTTTTTTTTTTTTTTTTTTTTACAACTTTAAAAATCAGATTAAATTCTCTGAATCTGGGTGTGGAAAAGGTGTTGTAGTGAATTATAAATCCACATGGAAACAGTTTATTCTTTCTGCTACACAAAGCTGCTTTTCTGAGATTCTTCTTTCAAAGTAATGGATGAATATTGTTTTAAAGCCTCTAATGTGTTCTTGTCTTTCTAATTGATGAATATTGTGTTAAAGCCTCTGGATGTTCTTGTCCAATCAGCTCCTGCTGCTGCTGAATGAGGCCGATTGCAGCTTCTCTGCTTTAAAGGAACTCATTAGGAACCTTTCAGCTGATCTTCACATCAAACATTATTTCAGATTCTTCCACCGAGTCTCCAGAACACACAATTAAACACCAGCAAGTAAATTTGATGCTCATTCATCTGATAGTTGTTGAGACTCAACAAAAACTCATCTTCAGAACAAACCATCCACATGTTGGGATGTTTCCTCAGATGTTCACTACCTTAGAAATGTCCTTATTTTGGAAAGAAAAGCTGTTGTTTTTTTTCACTGAAGATGACATTAAATGAATGATAAATCCAGTGTAGACATTGTTAATGTGGTAAATGACTATTGGAGCTGGAAATGGCTGATTTTTAATGGAATATCTCCATAGGGGTACAGAGGCTTATGCTAATATTAGCCACATTAGCCTGCAGCATGCTAACACAAAGGATCCTCCTTTAGTTTGAGTTATGCTAATGTTAGCCATATTAGCCTGCAGCATGCTAAAACTAAGGATCCTCCTATAGCTGAGGCTTATGCTAGTGTTAGCAACATTAGCCTGCAGCATGCTAACACTAAGGATCCTCCTATAGTTGAGGCTTATGCTAATGTTAGCCCCATTAGCCTGCAGCATGCTAACACTAAGGATCCTCCTATAGCTGTGGCTTATGCTAATATTAGCCACATTAACCTGCAGCATGCTAACACTAAGATCTTCCTATAGTTGAGGCTTATGCTAATGTTAGCTACATAACATGCTAACACTAAGGATCCTCCTGTAGTTTGTGGACCATCAGGCTGTTCAGCTCTGCAGCCTTTCTGGGAGGTTTTGTGTGTTTCTGTGGTAATTTTGCACCATTGTGTTGAAAGTTTTAACTATTTTTGTGCAAATATTGTCTTTCGTGGGGACTTTATGCTTTTTATTTTGGTTTTGTGTGTTTTTGTGGTAATTTTGCATCATTTTGAGGTACATTTAGATCTTTTTGTGCTCATATAATGACTCTTGTGGTGACTTTAAGCCTTTTCGCTGCAAAGTTAGATGTTATAAACAACATTTTACACGTCTTTCAGGAGTTTCCAGACGTGGCGAGCTGCACTGGACATCCCTGATTAACAGGAATTAGCTTTAATCTCAGGTTTATGAAAGTACACAATGCAGCGCTCCCAGAATGCTTTACACGGCTGCTTGCGTAAAATAATATAAATAATACATAGTTTAAAGTCGATTTTCTTACATTGGTTTTAGTCCATCTACATCCTGAAGGTCGTAAATCACCTCCAGTCAGATTTATTTACATTTTATTCCTAAAAACAGCCCAATAATGGATTTATTCTTTGTCGACTGTATTTTCTGATTTATTGGTTAATAAAAAGAGACCTTGATGACTTTGTAAAGTGTAAAAATTGCAGGGGAGACATTTCATCTATTATAATCATGAAGTAAAATACTAGGTTGTTCGTTGTTCTTTTGTCATTTTGTGTCTCATTTTTGTAATATTTTGTCTTGCTTCTGTTGTTTTTCTCTTATTTTTTTTGTCCAACTTTTGTAGTTTGTCACATTTTTGTCATTTTGTTTCTCGTTTTTGTCGTTTTGTGTTTCCTTTTTGTCTCACTTGTGTTTTTCGTCTCATTTTTGTTCATGTTTTTCTTTATTCGTTGTTTTGTGTCTCGTTTTTGTCTGTCCATTTTTTTGTCGCTTTGTAATTTTTTTGTCTAATTTTTTGTCTCTTTTTTTGTTTAGTTTCGTGTTGTTTGTCTCATTTTTTTTTACTATTTTGTGTCTCATTTTTGGAATATTTTGTCTTGTTTTTGTGTGTTTTGTCAGATTTTTGTCATTTTGTGTCTCATTTTCTTACAAATTGAAACAACAGAAACAGAAGTCATGATGTTTGACATGGAGGAGGACCTTCAACCTTCTGTTTTATAACCTCCAGGAGATATTTGGTGTTTTCTGTGTCTCTTCATCTCATCACAGCTTTGTGTTCCTCCTCTGATTCTGGTTCTCTTTTATTTATTTCACAGCTATTTTTTATTTGCAGCTCTGCTTCCTGTTAGCGTTTGTTGCTACAACACGCCGGTTTCCCCTCAGGGATCAATAAAGTTCCATCTGATCTTATCGATAGATGTTTACTGTCGCCGTCTAATTAATTTGGCTCGTTAGCAGCAGGTAGCCGCTGCAGATTACAGATTACCGTCGATTCATCAAAGCAGAGCTGAATGTTAAACAGCCTAAGCTCCTCTGTTCTGCCCAGGACCTCCGACCTCCAGCTCCAGGAAGCCTCCTTATCTGGAGAAGATGGAGCACTTTGATCCCTGTGTCCTCCAGAGATGACTCCAGAGCAGGTTAGTGTAGCTTAGCATAAAGACTGGAGGTGGAGGGAAACTGTTGATGGGATTCTTCTTCTCCTCACCCTGCTCCTTCTTCTCCTTCTCGTTCTTCTTGTCTTCCATCTTCTCCTTCTCCTTATTTTTCTTCTTGTCTTCCTTTTTGTTCTTCTTGTCTTCCTCCTTCTACTTCAGCTAATTAAATCTGCTGCAGCATTAATTAGTGACCTCCACTCCAAATTAATGCTTCTATATTTGTAAAAGTGCACTAAAGGATGGACTATTCATAGGTTTAGCTGCTTTTAGTGGAGTGAAGGATCTGAATTCTGAATGTTTCACTCTTTATTTTATTTTTCATCCAAACATGCAGGTCCTTGAACAGTTGGATTAAAAAGTGTTCTCAGAAGAACAAAGGAACAACCACTTCTTCTTTCTCTTCCTCTGAATAATGACGTGACCCCACAGGTTTATGAAAAGCCGAGTCCAGAGTTTCAGCTCTGTGAAGGAATTAATAAATAATATGAAATGACTGTAAAATAAAACAGCAAAACACTGAACAGCCCACATTAGATTCAATTAAATGTTTTATGTAGATTTAGTAGCAAACCAGGTTCATCTAAATAATTAATAATCCTGAGCGCTAATATTTACATTAGATAGGTTGACTTCTCCTTGTCCTTCTCTTTCTTCTCCTTTTCCTTCTTCTTCTCCTTCTACTACTACTTGTCCTCCTTTTCTTCTTCTTGACCTTGTTCTTCTTGTCCTGCTCTTTCTTCTCCTCCTCTTCCTTTTCCTTCTTCTCTTCTTCTCCTTCTCTTCTTCTATTTTTCCTTCTATTTCTTCTCCTTCTCCTCTTCCATCTTCTTCCTTCCTCCTCTTCCTAAATGTTTCATGTATATTTAGTAGGATCATAACTAACCAGGTTAATCTCCATAATTAATAATGCTGAGTGGTAATATTTACATTAGATAGGTAGACTTCTATGAATTATGATGCTGTTGGGTCTGATCTATTTATATCGGTATATTTATAATTAATCCTTACATTAATTGAGGTTATTCTCCATAATTTATAGCACTGTATGGAAGTCAGGTAGAGCAGCGTTTTACATCATTTCTGTGGGTTTTAATTCAGAACATGTAAATGAGGTTAAATCACAGCATAAGCAAAACTAGAAACTTTAACCTGGATATGTTCCTTCCATGACACCAGTTAATGGCGTTTGTTACTGGAAACGCTGGTTTTAATTAAAACCAGAAAATTAAACCTGGTTCATGACACCATTTAGCACCGTTTATTACTGGAAGCACTGACTAAATATCAATAACAATATTTTACCTGTTTTATCATGAATGGTGGGAATTTATTCATTTGTTTTAATTTGAATAAAAAGTGCTGGACAGAGAAAAACATCTCCTCCTCCTATTTTTTCTTCTTTTATTCCTTCTTCTTCTTCTTCTCCTATTTCTTCTCCTCCTCCTCCTCCTCCTTATTATTATTATTATTATTATCAGTAATAAATATTTTCCTGGTGTTTCATGTCCGGATCTTCCGTTTCTTTCTCAGCTAGTTTTGTCCTTAAAGCTGCTGCTGCTCTCTCCAGGTGTCCACATACTTTTGGCCGTCCTATATTTTAGAACATTCCAGAATATAAATGTGAGCGTCAGGACCTCAGGGGTCCGCCTGAGCTGCAGGTGTCTGAGGAGAAATTTTAAAAATAATCGTTCCGTCAAATGAGTCATTTGTGCGCCGAAATTGCAAATCACCGCCGCAATTTCTCATCCGGGGCTCCTGATTTTGGGCCTTTCTTCTGCATATCGTCCCGTTGAATTGCTTCATTCATTCGCTCGCATTAATAATTCAATAATTCCGTTCAATAATTAATATCCTTATCAGCTTCCGTTCCCCTCGACACCTCCACTCTGGACCTCTTGGATTAGTTCAACTTTGTTCAAACTTTGATTGGCTGTTTCCTGCAGCGGTGCGTTCTGGGACTCGTAGTCGACTGCGGCCTCTCCTTTTAAAACCAACGGAGCAGAAATTATTTCAGCTTCTCTTTGTCTGATGATTAATGATGATTAATGATGATTATATCTGGGATTAGAATGATTCTTGTTGTTTTTCTGCCAGCAGAATTAACTTCATTTCCTAAACACCGTCTGCTCTGAGCTTTGAATAAAAAAGAAACGCTTTAAATGATGAGGAATAATTTAGAAACAGAAAACGTTTTCCTCTTTAACTGGATGAGAAACAGAAAATATGGAGCAGTCTTTACTTTTATTTAAACATTCATGTCTTTGTGACGTACACAACACAATATGGTACGATCAAAACAACAAAAGTCAGACTAAAACAAGACAAAACACAAAAGACAAAATATTACAAAAAAGACACAAAATGACAAAAGCAGGAAACAAAACCACAAAAACATGAGACGAATGACACAAAACAAAACTAAAAAGATACAAAGAACTAGATGGAAATGCAAAACAACAAAAACGTGAAACAAAACCACAAGAAACAAAATGACAAAAACGTGAGACAAAATGACAAAAGTCAGACAAAAAAAGACAAAAAACAACAAAACAAGACAAAATATTACAAAAATGAGAAAAACCGGAAACAAAATGGCAAAAAATTTGACAAAAAAAGACAAAAACAACAAAAACAAGACAAAATTTATTATTTTATTTTATTATTATTATTATTATTTTTATACCATTTTATAACGTGTTTCCATCTATCTGGTTGTTTTATGTTTGTTTTTAATTATTTTTAATTATTTTTAGACCTTTTTATAACATGTTTCCATCTATCTGCTTGTTTTATGTTTATTTTTAATTATTTTTATACCTATTTATAACGTGTTTCCATCTATCTGCTTGTGTTATGTTTATTTTTTATTATTTTTTATACCTTTTTGTAACATGTTTCCATCTGTCTGGCTGTTTTATGTTTATTTTTTATTATTTTTATACCTTTTCTAACGTGTTTCCATCATTCTGGTTGTTTTATGTTCATTTTTTATTATTTTTATACCATTTTAAAACGTGTTTCCATCTGTCTGGTTGTTTTATGTTTATTTTTTATTATTTTTATACCTTTTCTAACGTGTTTCCATCATTCTGGTTGTTTTATGTTCATTTTTTATTATTTTTATACCATTTTAAAACGTGTTTCCATCGGTCTGGCTGTTTTATGTTTATTTTTAATTATTTTTGTACCTTTTTATAACGTGTTTCCATCTGTCTGGCTGTTTTATGTTTATTTTTAATTATTTTTATACCTTTTTATAACGTGTTTCCATCGGTCTGGCTGTTTTATGTTTATTTTTAATTATTTTTATACCTTTTTATAACGTGTTTCCATCTGTCTGGCTGTTTTATGTTTATTTTTTTATTATTTTTGTACCTTTTTATAACGTGTTTCCATCGGTCTGGCTGTTTTATGTTTATTTTTAATTATTTTTATACCTTTTTATAACGTGTTTCCATCTGTCTGGCTGTTTTATGTTTATTTTTAATTATTTTTATACCTTTTTATAACGTGTTTCCATCTGTTTGGCTGTTTTATGTTTATTTTTAATTATTTTTTAGCATTATCTGTCCGGTTGTTGTGGTTGTTGTTGTTTTTCTCAGTCTTTGTGCTTCTTTAGTGTCTCTTCTTCATCTGTTCTCCTTCTTTAAAGCTTCTTCTGGTCTTTTTGTGTCTTTCTGTCTCATATTGTCTCTGTTTTGTCGTCTCCATCTGACGTCTCTTTTTTTTTGACGTGTCTTTTAAAGTCTGTCTGCATCTTTGTGGTTCTTTTTTGTCTCCTTCTTGTTGTTTTGTGTCTTTTGTGGGTCTTTTAAAGTAATTTTATTGGCCTGTGTTCATATTGTGACTTTTCTCGTTATTTTCTGTCTTAATGGATCTTTTACAACCACTTCCTGTGTCCTTTTGTCTCTCTGTCGATTGTCTGCATCTGTCAATTTGTTTTGTGTCTCATTGTGGTTGTCTTGTGTCTCCTTTGTGTGTTATTGGTTCTTTTTTGTGTCTTTTTTCACAGATTCTGTCTCTTTGTCGTCTGTTTGCGTCTCTTTCCAGTCATCTTGTGTCTCATTAAAGTTTGTTTGTTTCCTGTTTCTGGTCTTTTGGATCTTGTAGTGGTTCTTTATTGGCTTTTTTTAGGTTGTTTTGTGTTCATTCGGCATCTCTTTTTATTGGTTTCTGTCTCTGTGTGGTCTGTTTGCATCTCTTCCTGGTTGTTTTGTGTCTGTTTATTGTTGTTTTGTGGACCTTTGTGTTCATATTGTGACTTTTGTGGTTATTTTGTGTCTTAATGACCCTTTTGGCACCACTTCCTACTGGTTTTTGTCTCTCTGTGGTCTGTTTGCTTCTCTGTCCAGCTGTCTTGTGTCTCACTACAGCTTTTTGTGCAAAACTACACACAAAGCTGTAGTTTTGCAGCTTTTTGTGGTCTGTTTGCATCTCTTCCTGGTTGTTTTGTGTTTATGTGTTGGTCTTGTGTCTCCTTGTGGACTGTTTGAGTCTTTATCATTGTTTTGTGTGTCTTTTGCATTTCTGCGAGTTGTCTCCTGCCTCTTTGTGGTGTGTTTGCGTGTCTTTGTCGTCTCTGTTTGTGCTTTAATGTCTCTAAATGACCTCTGACCGGTGGGTGGTTGTGTTTCCTCAGTGGATAAAACCATTCGCTGCTGACTGACAGCGGCTGATGACACTCTGTGAACCTGACGTTTAATTATCCTCTGGGGCGTCACTAAGAGTTCATAAATAAATAATTAATTGTGAATGTTATGCGTCGGGATGAGACTCGACTGCATGCGATCAATAATGATGAGTTGGTGGAAACGGGACACGGTAAACCTTCCACAGGTTCATCCAGCCTGCTGCTGAGTGGAGCTGATGGAGGTTCATAGGTAGTTTAACCCTACAGAGCCCACAGTAGCGCTACGAGGACATACTCATCTCTGATTGGTGGATGTTCACAGGTAGTTTAACCCTACAGAGCCCACAGTAGCGCTACGAGGACATACTCATCTCTGATTGGTGGATGTTCACAGGTAGTTTAACCCTACAGAGCCCACAGTAGCGCTACGAAGACATACTCATCTCTGATTGGTGGATGTTCACAGGTAGTTTAACCCTACAGAGCCCACAGTAGCGCTACGAGGACATACTCATCTCTGATTGGTGGATGTTCACAGGTAGTTTAATGTGCAGGGAGATGCACTGAGCACCTGTTCAGACCCAAACAGTAAGAATAAAGAATAGAAATACATGAATATATACATACATATAGAGAGAAATAAGCAAAATAAATATAAATAAAAGTGTCAAAATAACATATATATAAAATCTGGGGAGTCAGACGAACATTTCACACATTCACCGGGTCTCAGAGCGCTTTTTGGTTGCAATGATGTGTGTGTTTTTGTAGTTATTTTGTGGTTATTTTGTGTATTTTGTGGGGGGGGGTTGTCTCTTAATTGTTGTTTTGTGTATTTTTGTGGTTATTTTGTGGGGGGGGTTGTCTCTTAATTGTTGTTTTGTGTATTTTTGTAGTTGTTTTGTGTATTTTGTGATTGTTTTGTGTATTTTGTGGTTGTTGTCTGTCTCTTAGTTTTTGTTTTGTGTATTTTTGAAGTTTAACGTTTACCAGATGTATTTCCCATCAGTTTAGATTTTCCATTTCTACTATCTGAAGGTAGGAGAGAATTCCAGACCTCTCTGGCAGCAGGAAGCCACTGACTGACTGTTACTGGGTGTGAACTGGAATAAAGACGAGCTGAAGACGTCGGCCGTGGGTTGGTTTCTGCAGCTGACGGAGCTGGAAGCAGCCTTGAGGGTCACATCGGAGCCCAATCCCCTTCAGTGTTTCTGCAGCAGCTGTGTGTCTCCATCCAGGAAAACCTGATTGGAACAGATTCCAGAACGCAAAAATGAAACGCATTTGTCTGAGACGACGCTGAGAGCAGCAGAGGACAACATGATGTAGTCAGAGAGTCGATGATCTGCAGCAGAAAGGAAACGGCTTCAGGTAAAGGAGAGAAAACCTGGAACTTTCACCAAACAAACAAACAAACAGCAGCAGTAGTTTAATTCCATCAGTTACTGTTAAATACATCAATATTCTACTAAGTTATTAAAGTATTTAATGGCTTTAAATGATCAGATTTTTTGTGTTTTTGTTCATGCAGTCGCTTCGAAATAATTCATTCAACAATAAAATGTTGTCTTTGGGTTTTTAAAAAAAAATGTTATAACTGCAGTTTTGTATTTAACCCTGGTGTCGTCCTGCAGCTCAAAATTGACCCATTTTAAAGTTTGAAAATGTGGGGAAAAAAAATCTATTTCCACAGTGAAACTTCTGATGTCCACATTTTCAACATTTTTGGGAAATCTGAACATTTCTTGGTGGAAAAAAAGAAATGTTAAAAATGTTTCTAAAGAACATTCACACAAAAAAAATTCTTCAAAAAGATTTTTATGTGAATATTCTTAAATATCAGAAGTTTTACTGATATATATGGAATCACTTTAGATATTTTTAGGACTTTTTTGGAAGATTTTTACTCATTTTTTGAAAATATTTACAGGAATTTTCTTGACAAATTTGGGGGATTTTTTTTAAATAAAACTTTTAAGGAATTATTGGAATTTTCTTCCTGAAGGTTTTGCAAATTTTCAGAAATTTGAGGAATATTTTTGCTGAATTTTTGGATTTTTTTTCAATCAAGGAAACAATATTTTTTGGTGCCTGTGAATGAAGACAACAGGAGGGTTTAATACACAAAAACAACTAATTTGAGTTTAAATAAAAATATTAAGTTGATGTAATGTAATTAAAATCAAAATAAAGCGTGAATCTTTAATGTTTTATCTAAATCAGTAGGTGTTTATCTAGTAATCTGTTCTGAGTTCTTTTATAAAGTAACACACAGAACTTTTTAGTTTGAGACGTGAAGATCTGTGTGGAAATCCAGGAACTTCTTTGGATAAACTGAATATTTAACATGAAATGATGAATATTCTGGATGTTGTGTTTGCTGTTTCAGAGCCTCGCTGAGTCCTCCAGGACCTGGCAGGGTGAAGCTGTTGTGGCTAAATCACGGCAGAAGGTAAAATAATGTGTAAAAATGCGTTTTTAGCTCCTTTTGACTGCTGCTTTGGGATTAGGCCCGAACAGATGCGGGGAGCTGAGGCGGCCATATGCAGAATGATAATCCATATGTGTAATATCAGAGAGCAGTAAGCAGCTTTGGATCCGCCACATGCCGCTGTCACATGAAGTCCCGCTCCATCCATAGGCTCCATTTTGTTGCTGCGCTGCTCGGAGACGAAGCTCCGCTGCGTCTGCGCCGTTCTCCGCCTGTAGGTGGCGCTCAGAGCGCAGGAGAGACGCAGCTTCTCTCCCTCTGCGGCCGGACGGAGCTGAGAGGCAGAGAGAGAGATGACAGGAGGAACATTTATTTACTGTACAGAGTTTCAGTGCTGGAGCAGAAACACAGAAAACACACAATCTGCGCATTTCTTCCGTTTTACGCGCAGCCGCTTGGTTTGGAGACGTTTGGAGAGGTTTGGAGAGGTGGAGACCTGCTGGAGACCTGTGGCTCCTCCGGCCCACAATCACTCCAGAACCAACCAGAGTCCAAACCAAACCTCACTACAGCCCCACAAACGGGCAAATCTGTTAGAAAAAACAGAAAATGTTGGGAAATCCACGAAGTTGTTGGGGAGGAAGCTCGCTCCGCCTCCGCTCCCCGCTGTAGAGTAGAGAGGGGGAGGAGAGGGGAGGAGGGGGGAGGAGGGAGGAGAGGAGCGCAGTCGTTTGGATTCACTCCACTTTCTCATCACACGGTGCAGCCGCTCGACCTGCTCCGGAGCGGACCGGGAGGCGGACAGAGTTTGTGGCGGCAGAGCAGCGGCCGCGCGTCGGGCTGGAACTAAGCGGAGGACCGCCGCCGGTGACTCCCGGAACCTACCGGACCTCCGTGCTTGTTTCTGGGGCGTTTTTTCGCCGTCCGGTGCTCCGTCCACATCCCGCTCCTCCACCCCACCTCCCAGCGCGCCTTCAGCGGAGGATGCTACCAGCCTCCCGGTGGTAACGGAGTATCACAGTGACCCCCACCCAGCTGCTCACCCTCCGGACGGGTCTCCCCCCCCCCCCCGGCTGGACTCCAGCCGCTCCTCCGGTGAGGACGAAGCCGCGGCGGTGACGCGCAGCGCTGGTCACGACTGGAAAGTGGACAGAAATTGTGAGAGATTTTGGAGGAATAATTGTCCGCCTGGATTGTGTGATTTGTGTCCAGATCTTTTTGTGGATTTTTAATTTCGGGAGTTTTTTTTTTTTTGTTTGTTTTCTTTGTTTTTTTTTCCTGGAGCGGCTCCGTCTGGACGCCGAGGAGGAGCGGAGCCTGTAGCCGGGCTGGAGCGCTCAGAGCTGGGGAACCGCGCGGCTCTTTCCCGGTCCAGGTAGGAAGTTCTCCCCGCAGATCCGCACACCGTCTCCTCTCATATGTCTCTAAATAAGCACAGAAATGTGGAATATTTGGTGTTTTTGCGGCTGAACGCGGCTGTCGGGCTGCAGCTTTACGCACAGAAACAGTCCGAGGGTTTGACTTGAGGTTCTGGTTCTGAGGACGAGCTGTTAATTAAAACACACGGACTGGATGGAGGAGAATCTGAGGCGTTTTCAGCTTATTTTAAAACACTTGTTGGTGAAATGAAGCCGTTGAATGTTCCTCTGCTGCATCTAATCTGCTCTGATGGCTTTTTATTTGTATTTTTTACCGATGTTCCACTCCACCGGTATTGATCCGTATCGATCCGCTCCGTCCTCAACATTACCTCCGCGTCCGTCAGGAATAAAATACGGCTTCCTGCGGGTCACTCCGGCTTCCCTAACCTTCCCCAAACTGAAAAATCACTACAGTAATCCAGCCTAATGCGTGTCGGAGGCAGTCTATAGGAGCATCTCCATGATCTGAGGCTCCGGGATTCTGCAGGGTTCTATAGGGTTCTACAGCGCCTCATTACAGTCACAGATTTATCTGGTTTTACAGTAATCAGAGATTCACGGTGTCTGGCTTGTGAGGCTCGTGAGCACCTGTAGCTCCAGGTTCAGGTCCACCTGGACCCTCTGGAGAAGGTTTCTGCTGCTGGAGCTCAGAGAAACCAGAAACAGGATGCAGAGTTTCAGTGAGCTGGACATGTCAGTGGAGGGGAATCCAGTCAGTCCAGTCCTTCTGGTCCTCCTCCTCCTCTGAGAGAGAGAGAGAGGGGGAGGGAGGGAGGGGAGAGGGGCGAGCTGCTCTACATGATGGAGGGAGGGAGGGGGGAGGAGGGGGAGGAGGAGGGCGAGTTGTATTTACATGCAAACTGCATCCTCCTCGCTGACAGAGCTGCAGGAGGAAACGCTGCCGCTGGTCGGGTTCTAGCAGGAGGAGCTTTAGAACAGCTGACCTCTGACCTCCTGAAGACCAGGTTCTGAAACCTTCTCATGGTTTCATCTGGGTCGGAGCTGCAGCAGAACCCGGGCAGGTCTAATTCCTGCAGCACAACCTGGACGGTCTAATTCCTGCAGCAGAACCCCTGTGAACGGGGCCGGTCTAATTCCTGCAGCAGAACCCCTGTGAACGGGGCCGGTCTAATTCCTGCAGCAGAACCCCTGTGAACGGGGCCGGTCTAATTCCTGCAGCAGAACCCCTGTGAACGGGGTCGGTCTAATTCCTGCAGCAGAACCCCTGTGAACGGGGCCGGTCTAATTCCTGCAGCAGAACCCCTGTGAACGGGGCCGGTCTAATTCCGTCGTCCTGCAGATGCACAAACGGCCTCTTGAGCTTCGGCTTGTGGTTTCTGGTTCCTAATTCCGGGCAGCGGATCGGTTTCAGATCGGGGCCCCGAGGGTTGAGGTTTTGCGGCTGGTTTGGGTCCGCCGTCACCCGAGTCCCCGGCAAGGTCTGAGGTCTGACGGGGAGCTCTGGGAAGCGTCTCCGCCTCCTGTAATCTGGACGAGCATCGGTTCAGTTCAGAGCCGATAAAAGCAGCAGAAGTTCTGAGGAGGGAGGAGGAGGACGGCACGTTTCTGTGTTTAATCTGTAGACATCCTTAAAATGGGAGGAAGTGGGTTGTTGTCGTGTGAAGCAGGAGGACAGGCGTTTTCATGGTTTCAGCTCAGGTGTGATGATGAGAGAATAAAAAGTCACAGAAGACAGACGGTAGTCGACTCTGGTGAGCCTCGAGTTTCTAGTTTCTGCTCTGACTCTACAACCTGCCTCCTAAAACCTCCTCACTCTCATGTTTCATGCAGACGAAGACACAATAAGGTGGTTTTATCCGCATGAAACATGCAGATAAATCCACCTTGTTGTGTCTTCATCTGCATGTTTCTTGTGGAGCTCCGGCCTCCTTTTGAGTCCGTTAGGATGAGGTGAGTGGAGGTGGTTTCCTTCGTTCATTAGAAGCTGGTCGGTGTTTCCAAACCTTCTGGCCCAAAACCTGAAACCAGTAAAATCCCATCTGAGTTAAAGCAGGAAACTACAACCTCCTCTTTCTCATGTTTCATGCGGATAAAAGCAGCAGAAGTTCAGGTGTGAGGCAGAGGAAGGAGGTGGACTAGAACCGTTCAGCATTTAATTTGTAGAAGTCGTTAATGCCGTCATTAAAATGGGAGGAAGTGGAAGTGGGTTGTTGCTGTATGAAATGGAAGCGGGAGAACAGGTGTTGAATTACGGTTTTTCCTGACAGCTCAGGTGTGACGATGAGAGAATAAAAAGTCACGTTAAAACACAAAAGACAGACGGACACTTCAGAGCCGGTTAGTCCACTCTGGTTCTGAGGACAAGTCACTGCTCTGGCATCTCAAGGAAGGTTCGTCAGAGAGGAGAAATATTCTGCTAATCCTGTCAGGTGACTCCAAACCTTTTGGCTCAACCTGGAACCTGTAAAATCACATGTGAGGAGGTGAAAATATTCAGCGTTAAAGCAGGAAACCACAGCCTCCTCATTCTCACGTTTCATGCAGATAAAGCAGCAGAAGTTCTGGTCTGAGGGAGGTGGACTAGAGTCCGTCCTGCGTTTCATTTCTAGACGTCGTTAAAATGGGAGCTGCTGCAGTGGAAGTGGGTTTTTGCCGTGTGAAATGGAAGCGGGAGAACAGCGAGGCTCGGCAGGAAAACACGTCTTCTCACGGTTTCTCCTGACAGCTCAGGTGTGACGACAAGAGAATGAAGTCACATTAAAACACAAAAGACAGACGGATGCTTCAGAGCCGGTTAGTCCACTCTGGTGATCCTCTAGTTTCTGCTTTTTGAATAACTCAGCGCTCTGGTATCTCAGATTCCTGCAGGAAGGTTAGTCAGAGAGGAGAAATATTCTATTAATCCTGTCAGGTGACTCCAAATCTTTTGGTCCAACCTGAAACTAGTAAAATCACATGTGAGGAGGTGAAAATATTCAGAGTTAAAGCAGGAAACCACAGCCTCCTCCTCATCCTCCTGTTTCCTGCAGATGAAGCTACACTAAGGTGTCCTCATCCTCATGTTTCCGTGGAACTCAGGCCTCGTTCTGAGTCCATTAGGATGAGCAGAGTGGAGGTGACGGCTCCATTTGCTTTTCTTCTGTCATTATTTCCTCTTTTTTCCATGGAATCGGAGCTCGGATTGCGTCTCCCGCTGCAGCCTCGCAGCTCGCATCAGCGTAGCGGCTCCAACGCCGTGGATTCCCGTCGCAGAGGTTTTATATCAGACGTGCAGCGCTGCCGTTCTCCCGTTAACGAGGCGGAGAGTCGCAGGGGAACCGAGGGCCACGGGGATGTTCCTCTCCCAATAACAGAACCCTGCAGGGGAGCAGAAACCACACACTCCAGATGTTAGTCATTCATTTCTCCTCCCAGTTAACAGAAACGGAGGCGTGAAGTCCGTTAAACGTTGCATATTTATGTCTGGAGACGTCTTCAGATGAGTCCTGATCAATAACCGAAGCGGTCAATCGGCCCGTTGAAGCCTCAGCAGCTAAAATGAAGCTCGTTGTAGATTTTTATTGCATAACAGAAGCTAAAGTTATAAAAAGCTTCCAGCGTCTCTGCAGCGTTCTGAGGTTTTATTTTCAAGGATTTGTTCATTGCAGCGTCCAGAAACCGTCCTGGAGACACGAGTTCACGTTAAAAAATCTAAAATGAAGTCATGACAGCAAAGAAATCCCACGTTTTAGAGCAAATATTTAGCATTTTATCTGGAAAATAGCAGCAGGAGAATCTTCTGCAGCACAGAAATGTGTCTAATATTTAAGGTTTACACACAACACATGCTGCAGTTTAATGTGAATAATTTCATAATTTTCAGCTTTTATGAACATGATTCTATCCTATTGGAGCTGCTGTTTATCCAAGTTTTAAAGCTAATTTAACATCCAGTTTAAAGTCTCATGTTTTAGAGCAAATATTTTACATGTTATCTCAGATAATAGCAGCTGGTGAATCTTCTGCAGCACAGAAATGTGTCTAATATTTCATTGAAGCTTTATACACATCAGTAAACATCAGGTAGTTTAATACGAAGAATTTCATCATTTTTCTCTTTTTTTCAGCTTTAATAAACAGGATTCTGTCCTATTTGTGCTGCAGTCTATAGACATTTTAAAGCTAATTTAACATCCAGTTTAAATCTGTGATGTTGTTATTTAAGACCAACAATGAAATCTCACGTTTTAGAGCAAATATTTTGCATTTTATCTCAGAAATAGCAGCTGGTGAATTTTCTGCATCACACGGATCTGCTGGTAAATATTAGGTGGTTTATTATTCATCATTTCATCATTGTCTATGATTTCTAAAGGAGATTCTTCTCTTTTTTCAGCTTTAGTAAACATGATTTTATCATATTTTTGCTGCTGTTTCTAGACATTTTAATGTTAGTTTAACATCCAGTTTAAACCTGTGAAACTTCACGTTTTACAGCAAATATTTTGTATTTCATCTGGAAATATAACAGCTGGTGAATCTTCTGCAGCTCCAGTATAAAATAACACACAGATCTGTCTAATACTTAACTGAAGCTTTACACACAACACATGCTGCAGTTTAATATGAAGCATTTCACCATTTTCTGTGATTTCTAAAGGAGATTCTTCTCTTTTTTCAGCTTGAATAAACACGATTCTGTCCTATTTTTGCTGCAGTTAATAGACGTTGTTTAAACGGTTTATTTTCAGCAGTTAGAGCTCCGTGTTTTTAATAGCAGTGTGTTACAGACGGCTGTAAATCAGAGGAGCAGTTCGTGTTGCAGTGCTAACGTCTCCGTTTGTGTCCGACATGTGGAATAAATATGTCACCGTGGATTTAAAGCTCTTTGCCGTTCGTCCATAATCCCCTGCTGCTGCCGGAGGATGGGAGGTTAGCGGCCCGGCCCAGCCTGGCCCGGCCCAGCCTGGCCCGGCCCGGCCTGGCCCGGCCCGGCCTGGCCCGGCCCAGCCCGGCCCGGCCCAGCCCGGCCCGTCAGCGTTTGATCCCCAACCACTCGATCCACAGCGAGATTTTCAGGTGAAACTCAGCTGAAACCATGAGAGCAGTGAGTCAGCTTCCTGAGTGACGGCCAGCCAGGCGTCTCCGGTTACACAAACTCTCAGTCCTGATAACTTTCCCTGCAGGGAGGTATTTACTGAAGGCGTCCAGGCCGACAACACCTGCTGCAGGTACCAGACTCCTCATGACTCAGGGTTCAAACTCCTGCCCTGGAAAAAAACAGAGTTAAAAATACACAAAATTTAAAAAAAATTAAAAAAAACAGAGAAAAACACAGAAATACCGTCCAGATAACTTTAGACTCACACAGACAGAACCCCGTTTAACCCTATTTAATGGAACAATGTCGTCTCGTCGTTTTGTGTCTCATTTTTATCATTTTGTGTCTCATTATGGTCATTTTGTGTCTCGTTTTTGTCATTTTGCTTCTTGTTTTTATAATTTTGTGTCTTGTTTTCATTATTTTGTGTCTCTTTGGAACAGTGTCATCTCTTTTCTGTCATTTCGTGTCTCATTTTTGTCATTTCATGTCTCATTTTTGTGGTTCTGTGTCTCAGTTTTGTTGTTTCGTGTCTGTTATCTCGTTTTGTGTCTCAGTTTTGTTGTTTCCTGTCTCATTTCTGTCATTTTGTGTCTCGTCTCTGTTGTTTTGTTTGTAATTTTCGTCGTTTTGTGTCTAGTTTTTGTGTCTAGTTTTTGTGTCTTGTCATTATTGTGTGTCTCCTCTTTGGAACAGTGTCGTCTCATTTCTGTCATTTTGTGTCTCGTCTCTGTTGTTTTGTGTGTAATTTTCGTCGTTTTGTGTCTTGTCATTGTGTGTCTCCTCTTTGGAACAGTGTCGTCTCTTTTCTGTCGTTTCTGTTGTGTCTGTTTTTTGTCGTATTGTGTCTTCTTAATGCAGTTTCAGGTGTTGTTTAGGGTTCGAACATAAATAGATGCTCATCCTGTGACCAGGTTAACCCTCTAGAGCTCAGCGTAGTGCCGGCGCTACCATTCGTCTCTGAGAGGTGGTAGATGTGACACCAGATCAGATAGATCCATCATTCTTTCTGCGTAGAAACTGGGGAGTCAGACTGATATTTCTCACATTCACCAGGTCCCAGAGCTTTTTGGTTGCAGTGATGGGTTTGTAAAAATACACAAAAGACACAGAACAGAAACCTGTATAAATCAGACCACAGGATGTTGAGCAACTTTTCACTAATCTGAGGAGGTCCCCAGTTTACAACATCCTCGACCAACGGCGTTTCGCGGTTACGTTTGCGACGTTAAAACAAATTTTGTGCGGGAACTAGTTGACGAAAGTTGAATACATGGTCACGCGGCGCTATCAGACGGCTTTGTTTCCATTCTCCGGTTGTGGCGAAAGTTGATGTACGTAGATCCATAGTAACGGAACTTCCTGTATTTGTGAGAAAAATATAAAACGTCTTTTTTTTTTTTTTTTTTTTTTAGGTTTATTGCACTTTTAAGCAATTTATTGTCATAGTTAAGACGTAACTCAACACATTATTAAAACTTGGGATGTAAAGGTTAAATTGATGTAAAGGAAATAAAAATACTCCAAAAAATTCCACTACAGCATGTAGAAATGTAAGAGTATGTGCTGGTGCACAATGATGGGTCTTAAAGGGTTAAATGGGAGTTATTTTATTTTTTATTAGTTTTTATTTCTAACTAAATTCATCCGTCATAAATAGTTAACCCTTCAGATCTATTGACATCTTTTATCCTCGACTCCAGCAGTTTAAACCTCCAGAAAATGATCGTAATTAAAGTTGGTCCTCAGGTTTATGTGTCGGGTTCTTTATGTCCGTTTGTCGACTGCCTTTAAATAGAACGCCTCATACATCCAGAACACCAGAGATCTCTTTTTTGGTCTTTTAATGGCTTTATAATATTTCTAAGTACGTTTTTTTTTGTTCTTGATAACATTTGGAATGAAAAACTAGTTCTGTTATCAACAATAGTGAAATTCTGTTTGAGGAAAAACAAATCTGAAAAGGTTAGGGCCCTGAAGCGTTTTGAAGATTATAAAATGTTATAGAGATCTCAGTATCATCCAGAACAACCCGAACTAAACTGTAAAATGTTTTAGAGCTAAAAGCCTCAACGAACTCTGGTGAACAACACGAGGACAAGACATTTAAACATATCATGTTAGTTTTAAACGAAAAATCATTAAATATGAAGAAAAGTAAAGATGTGGATCGTTTATTTAGAGATGTTAAACATTGAAGATTACAGGAGGGTTAAACATTCAGATAATTACAGGATTTATTCAACATTTGTCCAGTTTTAAAGTGATTTTATTCAGGTTCAGCTGCTGAAATGTGTTTAAAATGAAGAAATTAGCTTCTTTTGTTTTGAAGAGATGAAAAGTCTGCAGCGAACACCAAACGTTTTGATCGTCTAATTGTGCCAGAAAGATGATTAAATATCTTTCTGGAACTTCTGGGTTTTTATAGATTCTCGAGCAGAACCTGAAATCTGAGAGTCTTTTTCCTGCTTTTAGGATTTCAATGCTTTTAGTCGCCGAGTTTCAGAGCAAAATCAGAACATGAGGCCGGACCAGACGGAAAAATATCCACAAGTTTATCCACTAATGGTCGACTATCGAGTTCAGCTTCAGCTGTTTGAGTTTTCATAGAATATTTCCAGGTTTCTTTGCTCCTCTGTGACAGTAAACTGAATATTTTGTCTTTGGTTTTGGGAAACGCTGATGGACGTTTTATTTTAGCTTCGTCCAACTATAACGACACCAAACCTCCAAACAGAGTCTGGAATCAGGAGAAATTCCCTCCAAGCTCATTTTCTGAGGAATTATCAGGTGTTCTGATGTTAATTTTCCAATCTTCTCTCCTTTCAAACATCTGTGGGGAGTTTTCTCTGTCGTGTTTGTTAGAGAATTAAACCTGAACGTTTGTCTCCAGACGACACGTTTAAACATCGTCTTCGTCTCAGCCGCTGGTCTTATAAAACATCCTTAATCTCAGTGAGAGTTTTCCTGGTAAAATAAAGATTTACTTAAAAATAGAATAATCCTCTAGAAGGGCGGCGGCGTGGATTGAACTGACCTGAATCCAGAGGAAGTTCTGCTGCTGTGTGGTGAGTTTAAAACCTCCTGATTGAGTCGATAAAACGTTTGAATGAACCCAAGCAGCTGCAGTTTTTTACCTTTTTTTGCCATCGTACATGTTGAATCATGCTTGTTGTTGGTTAAACCAGAAGCTTTTAGTCTGATAAACCAGCAGGTTGATGTTAGTTCAGCGGTTAATTTTTAACTTTGCAAGCAGAGAACCGAAAAAGACAACAAACAAGGCCAAATCGTGGTCTTTGTTTGTGAAGTTCTGCTCTGAAGCTATTTAAAGTGATGTCAGCTTTACCCAGACTTAGCAGAAAGCTGTTCAGGGATCAGTGAAGTGTTTCTGATTCTGACTGAAATGACAATAATCAGCCACAAAACCACAAAAACGAGACAAAAAATATTACAGTAATCAGTCAGAAAATGACAAAAATAAGACAAAAAAATGTCAAAAATCAGCCATACAAAGACAAAAATTATTCAAAAATTAAAAAATTCAGCCACAAAATGACAAAAAACTGCAAAAATCAGCCACAAAATGACAAAAACGAGACAAAATTTACAAAAAAATCACAAACAACAAAATAAGACAAAATATTCCAAAAAACCCACACAAAATGACAAAGACAAAAAATTACAAGATCAGCCACGAAATAACAAAAAAGACTAAAAAAAAAATTATATGAACAATTCTGACTGTTGATGGTGAAACTTAATGGAAACGTAAAGAAAACTTGTGTTTTAGTCCATAAATTGTAGTTTCTAGTTTTAAAGCTGAGGTTGACTGGGATGAGGATCCTTCAATGAAAGATCTCAGAATCATCTGGTTCTTTATCTACAATAAGTGAATCTGAAGTTGACTTTAATCTGGACAAAAATGACTCAAAAAATACTTTAGATGGAGATTTTGTGTCTTTTTGTGGTATATTCACCTAGTTTTGTAGTGATTTGTTGTTGTTTTGTGGCAGTTTGGACCCTGTTTGTGTTGATTTTGTCTCTTTTTGTGGTTGTTTTGTGTATTTTGTTGTAATTTTGCATCTTTTGTGCCAATTTTGTGTTTCTTTGTGGTAATCTTGGCCCTTTTTTTGGCAATTTTGTCTCTTTTAATGGAAATTTTCTGCCTTCTTTAGTTTCAGTCTGAAGGTAGAACTCTGGTCATTAATAAAGTTACTGCAGATGAAGAACCAGATGATTCTTGGTGGTGATTTTGATCCATTTAGTGGAGATTTTGTGTCTTTATGTGGTATTTTCATCTATTTTTGTGGTAATTGTTTGGTGTCATTTTCTGGTAGTTTTGGCCATTTTGGTCGTAATTTTGCATTTTTGTGCTGATTTTGTGTTTTTCTGTGGTAGTTTGGACCATTTTTGTGGTAATTTTGCATCTGTCAGCGGAAATTTTGTGTCTCCTTGTGGTATATTCACCTTTTTGTGGCGATTTTGGGTCTTTTTGTGGTGGTTTTGTGTTTCTTTGTGGTAATTTTGGCCCTTCTTTTGGCAGTTTGGTCTCTTTTTGTGTGTTAATCCGATCAAACAATGGCATTGAATGGGGTCATTATGGTGTCGAGCAAACACACCTGAACATCCACCTGAGATCTGAACACATCAAAGCTGCTTTTGATTTTCTGTGTGTGTGTGTGTGTGTGTGTGTGTGTGTGTGTGTGTGTGTGTGTGTGTGTGTGTGTGTGTTATGTTTAATTCATTGTTTAAAACACGCCTTGAGGCTGGACAGAAACTGTCCAAACCAGTTCCCCGTCTGTCTGCAGGATCGTCGTCATGTTTCTGCTTAGGACCGGTCTGACTGGGTTCCTGTGATTACTGGACTCATTAGTGCAAATAAACAAGGTTATTAAAGTGTCTATGTAACAGATGACTTCATGCTTCAGACTCACGTTTAGTCACTGAAGCTCATTTAATGAACAGAGTTTTTATCAGCAGCTCAAACTGTTCAATTAAACACTTTAAAGCTGCAGAAATTACTGATTTATTTGAGATGAAATGCTAATTTTTTATTGCAAAATGAGAGATCCCCCGTAAAACGACAAAATGAGACTAAATGTCCTAAAGATTAGCCAAAAAATAAGACAAAATATTACAAAAATCACCCACAAAACGACAAAAAAATGACAAAAAGCCAGAAAATGACAAAAAAAGTCAAAAAAGAGCCACAAAATGACAAAAAAGACAAAATAATACAAAAATCAGACACAAAATACCAAAAAACAACAAAAATTTGTTTAAAAATCAGCCAAAAAATGACAAAAAAGACAAAATATTACAAAAATCAGCCACAAAATGACAAAAATACGACAAGAAATGTGAAAAACAGCCACAAAAAAGACAAAAAAATTATACGAAATATGAATAGTAATAAGGCTAACCTAAAAAATCTGTAAAAACCAAGATGCAGTGTTAATAAATATACTTTATTATGAATAAATATACTTCAAAATGACCAAAATGAGAGGTTAAAAGTTTTAAAATGAGTCTGAAAACAGACCAGATTTACCTGCAGGATGCTGTGTTTCTATTTAATGGACTAAATGTATGGTCAGTAATTAAAATAATGTTTCAAATCAGCCGTAGAATGGATGAAATGTTATTTTCACTCATGCAGCTGTAGAAGAACTGTGATTTAAACGACCTCTGGAGCTGTGGGTGCATTTTTTTTAGCTTGTCCTGAAGGTTTATTATCTCTAAATTCTGCTGTTTGTGTTTCTGAGAGGCAGGAAACACATTTATTTAAGGTTTGGTTCATTCTGTAGAAGCAGCAGCTGTAGTTTAATCTGATTGGACGCTTTACAGCTGTGGTCTGATGTGATTGGTCCGCCGGGACGCTTTAGCCCCGCCCCCTGAGCGGCTGCAGGTCAGAAGCTCCAGATTGTGTCAGAAGTTTAAAGTTGAACTGGATCTGAGGACGGAGGAGGTCAGTGTTCTGTTAGAATCACTAGTTCTACGTATTTAGATTCAGATTTAAGTCCAGGATCCTGTTTTCTGTCTCCGGTTTGACTTTTATCGAGCATTTTGCAGCTTAATTAACTGATTAGTTTGTGGTTTTTGCATCAATGTGTTGATTTATCAGGGATTTAATTCACTGGATTTAACCAAAAACTGATTTTTTTGTTCCTGTAATAACAGAATCTTAGCTGATTTTTAGATAGATTTCTTTTTAAAGCAGATTTTAAAGCAGTTTAGTGAATTAAAGAGTGTAAAAACTGGCTTTTTATGCTTCTTTTGGTTGATATTTGAGGATAATTCTGTATTTTCTCAGTGATTCTGATCCGTCAGCTCTCAGATTCAAACAGTAAAACTTTAACAAGCAGCTGGAAAACAGAATCTGTGAAATCAGAGTTTTAGACGAGTTGAACAGATCAGCAGGAAGAAAGATGCAGGATTAAAATCTAAATTCACTGAAACAAACAAAAGCTCTTCATTCGTAGCTTTATTCCTTTATTATATCTGCTGTCAGGAACCTACATCTGTGAATTCCTGAAGCCGTCGGATGGATGTAGTGGAGATAAACGTGATATTTTATATGTTTTAGCTTCCCGACTTTCAGTTTTACTGTCAGATAAACAGCAAATAAAAATGTTTGAAGTTTAAAACTCTGATTAGTTGTTTGTATTTTCTGTAAAATCTATTTAAAATTCCAGAAAAGTTTTTATCAGAGCTGAAATCAACGAACCGATGGAGGAAATTAACCAAAAATACATTGAACAGGCGATTAAGTTTGTTGTTTTTGTGCAAGAAATGTACAAAACTGAATATATTAGTTTTCAGTTGTTGGGTTTTTAGGGTTATTAGTTCAGCAAAGTGACGTCATGTTGGGATTTTACTGTATTTACCCAAATAAAAAACACTAAAAGTGACTGTTTTAGTGATCAGATGCTGTTATAACTTAGTTTCAGGTGATTTTGTAATGTTCTAACGTTGCAATTTTAATAATTTATGGTATTTTGTGCCATTCTAACTTCATTTCAGCTGATTTTCTAGTGTTTACTGGTTGGGATTTTAATAATTTCTGTATTTTTTTTGCTGTTAAAGCTTCGTAGCAACTGATTTTTATCGGTCTTTTTAATAATTTCCTGTGTTTTTTTTACCATTCTAACTTAGTTTCAGCTGATTTTATTGTCTTCAGGTTGCGATTTTAATAATTTATTGTGTTTTTTGCAGATATAAATTCATTTCAGCAGATTTTATTGTATTTTCAGGTTGCAAACTTAATAATTTCTTGTATTTTTTTGCCATCATAGCTTCATTTCACGTGATTTTATGGTGTTTTAAGATTGCCATTTTAATAATTAGTTGTATTTTTTTGCTATTATAGCTTAATTTCAGGTGATTTTAATCGCTCTTCAGGTTGCAAACTTATTAATTTTTTCTTTTTTTGCTGTTATAACTGAATTTCCACTGATTTTAGCATGTTTCCAAGTTGCATTTTTAATAGTTTCCTGTATTATTTGCCTTTATAACTTAGTTTTAGTTGGGTTTAATCTGTTTTTAGGTTGCAGCTCTAGTATTTCCTCGTGTTTTCTGAAGAATCCCTCTAGTTTATACATCCAGGATGGTCTGAAGTCGGTTAGTAAACGTCCTGCAGGGTTGACAGAGGTTAAACGTGACGTCCTGCTGCAGGTCCAGATCATCAGGACTCTGAGTAGTGAGTCTGTCTGTGGGACGCCAAGAGGACGTTGTGTTGCTTTGTGATGTGGAGACGAGGACGTTGTGTTGCTTTGTGATGTGGAGACGAGGACGTTGTGTTGCTTTGTGATGTGGAGACGAGGACGTTGTGTTGCTTTGTGATGTGGAGACGGCTCGTTGTCGGACACGCCTCTCTCTCCTCCGCTCCCCTATTGTCAGTCATTGTCGCTCGCCCACCGCAGCCGGAGGATCCTCACACATGGAAATGATGGAAATATTCCGTCTTTGTGATGCAGCAGAGCGCACTGCCTCTCCGTGCACGGACACACACACTTAAACCACACACTTAAACACAACACACACACGGTTTTATCATTTTCAGCTACTTTTTGTTCCATTGCATGATCTATTTTTAATAAAAACACTATAATAATCTAAAATGTTTCCCCTGAAATGTAGGAAAAGAAAAATGTTTAGTGTGTTCTGGCCTTTCCATGATAAAACTGAGGCTAAACATGCAGTAAAACGAAAACTATGAGCTAAAATATTTAAATTCTGTGTAGTTTTATCTTTTTAAGCTACTTTTCTTTACATCTCATGATCTATTTTTAATAAAAAACATTGCAATAAAATGTAATATTTCCCCTGAAATGTAGGAAAAGAAAAATATTTAGTGTGTTCTGGCTTTTTGACGGAAAAACACTTAAGCACACACTTATAAACACACTTCTACACACTTATAAACACACTTCTATACACTTATAAACACACTTCTACACACTTATAGACACACAGAGCGGCTGGTCGGTGAGAAAGTTTCATTCTGTGGGAAAAAAGACGAACTGGACGATCTGTGGTCCCCCGAGGAGACAAAAAACACACAAATCCAACACACAACAACACAGTAACACACTGCGCTGTGATTTCGCTCCACATTTTGACCCTGACATGTTGTTTTCTACATGCAGCTTTTCTCAGGACCTCAGACTTTTTATTTTTAACCCTCCAGAATTAAACTAAACCCGCTGTGTTTCCTCCACCTGAGAGTTTCCAGAATATCGCTGCTGACAGCGTTTTATGGTGAGATACCTGGAGAATTCAGCGGTTTGGTAATACAAAAATATTTATTTTTCTTTGATTTAAAGGATAATATTTAAAAAATCTGGAAATATTTTCATATCATATGATGGAACATCTGGATGGCGTAAGAAAAAATGACAACAATGTGCCACAAAAAAACAAAAATAAGATAACAAAATGTTGAAAAATAACAAAAATAGCCACAAAATGACAAAAAATTTACAAAAATCATCTACAAAATGACAAAAACAGCCACAAAATTACAAAAAAGGACAAAAAATGACAAAAACAGCCACAAAATGACAAAAATAAGAATAAGCAGATTTTATAGTGTTTTCAGGTTATGATTTTAATAATTTGTTGTACTTTTTTACCATTATAGCTTAATTTCCACAGTTTTAATCTGTTTTCAGGTTGCAGTTTGATAATTTCTTGTATTTTTGGCTGCTAAAGTTTTGTTTCTGGTGATTTTATAGTATTTTCAGGTTGCAGTTTTATTAATTTCTTGTATATTTTGCAGCTAAAGCTTTGTTTCTGGTGATTTTATAGTGTTTTCAGGTTATGATTTTAATAATTTGTTGTACTTTTTTACCATTATAGCTTAATTTCCACTGTTTTAATCTGTTTTCAGGTTGCAGTTTGATAATTTCTTGTATTTTTTGCTGCTAAAGTTTTGTTTCTGGTGATTTTATAGTATTTTCAGGTTGCAGTTTAATAATTTCTTGTATTTTTTGCTGCTAAAGTTTTGTTTCTGGTGATTTTATAGTATTTTCAGGTTGCAGTTTAATAATTTCTTGTATTTTTTGCTGCTAAAGTTTTGTTTCTGGTGATTTTATAGTATTTTCAGGTTGCAGTTTAATAATTTCTTGTATTTTTTGCTGCTAAAGTTTTGTTTCTGGTGATTTTATAGTGTTTTCAGATTGCAGTTTTATTATTTTCTTGTGTTTCCTGATGAATCCCTTTAGTTTACACATTCAGGATGGTATAAAGTGGAACTGGGCAGTTTAAAAATTGAAGAATAAGATTGAAGATGAAAGGTTAGAAATTAAAAATGTAAATATTAGAGAATTAAAGACGACATCACACCAAAGAACAGTCAGAGAGAACATCTGAAATGAACATTAAATAAACACAGAACAGTTTCTGACTCAGATTCAGACGGTTGTTGAGCGTCGCGTCGACCGGCTGGACGTCGGCCAGTAAACGCTGGTCTCGTTTCCACGGCGACGTGCGAAACGCCGGCGGGGCTCGAGGGTCGGAGGTTTGAGGCGTTTGGCAGCTCAGAGAGAAAAACGTGAGAAAAGCGACAGTTTCCAGTCCGAGTCAGGAGGTAATGAGGTGGAATGAACTGGAATACTGTGACTCTGAACGTCACAGGACGGCTGGTATCGGCTCCAACTGAAGGAAACTCATATCTGCCAATCATTTATTTAACCGTCAAACACTTTCTTCTACCACTAAACTCGTTTCAGCAGCTTAAGAATTCTGAAACTTCCATGATCTGATTTGTAGCCGCTCATTTCACACGTTAACCAGCTCTAGACTTTTATGAAAGCTGAACCATTGGAGGAAAATGTCGTCTTCTTGCTTTTTTTCTGACAAATGTTGAAATTTAATTCAGTAATTTCTGTCTAACTGCATGAGAAACCAGGAGGAGCCGGACTGTTGGACAAGGAAGATAAAAATCTTCAGTTTTCAGTCATTTTTAATCATTCTCCGCTCTGAACAGATTTAAGTAATTTTGGTAAATTTTTCAGTCATTTTGGGAAGATTTTTGTCATTTCTGACAACTTTTGTGTAATTCTGGACAAATTTTCTGCATTTTTGGATCATTTTCAAGTCATGTATGAATGATTTTTTCAGCATCTTGGACAAATTTAGTGGCATTCTGCAAATTTTCAGTCATTCTGGATCATTTTTAATCATTTGAGAGAAATTCTGACAGATTTTGGATCATTTTCCAGTCATTGTAGACTATTTTAATGTCATTCTGAGCAAATGTTCAGCGTTTTAGATCATTTCTGGAAAATCTTCTGTAATTTTGTAGGATCCTTAGTGCTAGCATGTTATGTGGCTAACATTAGCATAAGCCTCTGTACCCCTATGTAGATATTCCAGCTAGAATATTCATTTACCACATTAACTATGTCTAGCTGGTCCTTGTAGTGCCTTCATGTGTGGGTTCCTCTAAAATCAAGGACGTGAGCAGGAAATAAAAAACAGAGAAACTCTCTTCAGATTAGCCTCAGCGACCTGCAGCCCAGAAACTCCTGCAGAACACAATCCAGAGAGTGTCTGAGATGATTTACTGCCAAGAAAAAACGAGTTGGGAGCCAGAGAGAAGAACGAGGAGGAAGAAAGAGTTTCCATCAAGGAGTCTGTCGCAGACTCCAGGTTCAAGTCCAGAAACATTCAGACTCTTATCAGCTCCAGAGTGAAAAATGATTTCTGCAGGGGGAATCTGAGATCTTCTGTAAATAAAGGTGAAGCTAACACAACGTCAAGGCTGCTCCTGTACAGAGAAGAACATTTTAATGATAACCTGGCTGCTACAACAGAAGCAGTGGTTCTGGTCCTTTTTGTGGTGATTTTGGTCCTTTTTGTGATGGTTTTGGTCCTTTTTGTGATGGTTTTGGTCCTTTTCATGGTAGTTTTGCTCCCTTTTCTTCTCCTGTACAGAGAAGAACATTTAAATGATAACTCTGGCTGCTACAACAGAAGCAGTTTATCCAGACAGAGGTATCTGCATTAGAGGAGACAGCTAGAAGTCCTCAAATCACGCTCAGAATCTCAAATTACAGCTTCACATAGTCGTAAAACCAGTCGAACACACGGTTTTATGTCTTAAACTGCCTTTAAACAGAGACGTAGCATCAAATACATCCCACTCCCAACCTCAAAGTGACATTTAAAAGGTTTAAATTTGACTTTATTATCATTGCAAACAGCTTCGTATGCTAGAGGACAACAGAAGAGACTTAAATATCTGGAACCAGCAGCTTACAGGCCGTGAAATACACATAATAATTAGAATTTAACACATTAAATAATAAATTTGCTCCGTTTATTTATATTTGACTGTAACTCACATTTATCAGATTTATTAGACACAGATGAACAGAAACCAGGTTTATTCTTCAGACTATAGTTTTCTATATATATTTGCTGGTTTCTGGAGCCAATTTATTGCTATTTTTTATAAATTTTCTACCGTTTGAACTGGATGTCATTGGATTTTGAATCGTGTTTATTAAACAAAGAAAGCAATTTACAAGAAATCAGATGGTGGGATGCAGCTAAAAGGAACTAGAGGTGACCTTTTTCACATTTTACTTAAGAACTTTAAGAACTTTGGATTTTAGATCGAATTTGTCAGATAAAGAAAGCAATTTGCAAGAATTTATATATCTTGAGTCATTCTGGAACTTTTTTTGGAGTAATTTTGATGGATTTGGGGTCATTTTGGCAAAGTTTTTGTCATTTTCTTACAGTTTCATTGTAAATTTGGAAAAAGTTTGAGGTATTTTGAGCAAATCTTGAAACCAGTTGATTATGGGAAAATAAGAACAAGAACCAGATTCTGTGTTCAGACTGAGACACTTGGATGGATGTAAAACTGATCTGGTGTCAGTTTTTGTATCAGAATTCAAATGTGCTTTTTATTAAAAATTGATCAAATGACATGAAATGGGGGCTGCACAGTGGTGTAGTGGTTAGCACTTTCACCTTGCAGCTAGAAGATCCCTGGTTCGCGTCCCGGCTTTCCCGGGATCTTTCTGCATGGAGTTTGCATGTTCTCCCTGTGCATGCGTGAGTTTTCTCCGGGTACTCCGGCTTCCTCCCACAGTCCAAAAATATGCTGAGGTTAATTGATCATTCTAAATTGTCCGTAGGTGTGAATGTGAGAGTGATTGTTTGTCTCTGTATGTAGCCCTGTGACAGACTGGTGACCTGTCTAGGGTGTCCCCTGCCTTCACCTGAGTCAGCTGGGATAGACTCCAGCCCCCCCATGACCCTAGTGAGGATTAAGCGGTGTATAGATAATGGATGGACATGAAACGGCTAAAATTACACAAAAATTGTACCAGATTTTTCAATATTTATCTAAAATGGCTGAAAAACTGTTTAAAATTGCATTAAATTGTCCCACCAATATTCAAATTTGTCCACAAAAATGATGAAAACCTTCCAAAATGACTCGGAATTTCCTGAAATTATTTCAAAAATGTTTGAAAGGACCTGAAATTTTGTCAAAAATGACTCAGAAATTGTCAAAAATTGGTCAAATCTTCATTAGTTCTCGACTGTGACACCTGGATGGATGTAAAACTAATGATACTTTTACTTCTTTTAGTGGAAATTATGTGTCTTCTTGTGGTATATTCACCTATTTTTGTAGTGATTTTGTACCTATTTGTGCTGATTTTGTGTTTCTCTGTGGTAATTTTTGACGATTTGGTCTCTATTTGTGGAAATTTTCCAGCTTCTTTAGTTTCAGTCTGAAGATAGAAGTTTGATCATTAATAAAGTTACTGCAGATGAAGAACCAGATGAGTTTTGGTGGTGATTTTGCTTCTTTTAGTGGAGATTTTGTGCCTTTCTGTGGTAAATTCACCTATTTTTGTGGTGATTTTGTGTCTTTTTGTGGTAGTTTGGACCATTTTTTGGGGATTTTAAGTCTTTTTTTAAGCCTTTTTTTTTTAGTGATTTGGTCTCTTTTTGTGGTGATTTTCCAGCTTTTTTAGTTATTTTAGTGTCAGTTTTTATCAGAACTCAGATATGTTTCTCCTCCTAAATGTCATGGTTCTATCTGCTGGACTGATGAAGTTCTGAGGCTCAGAAATGATGGAAAAAGTCCATTAAAAAAGTGATAAATCTGCACCCACCTCTATGGGACTCTGGAGATATTGACAGTTTGAAGGTCTGATTGTTAATAAAGTTTGTGTCTGAGGGTTCAGGTGGAGGACTGAGTGGATTTTCATGGATGATCTATAGAAACATTGAGAACTGGATGAGGAAGTGATTTTAGCGGTTGTCTTACGTCTTTATTCTGATGGTATGAAGCCGTTCGTCAGTCTGAGCTGCTTCTCTCTGGTCGCCTGCAGCAGCTTTCGGTTTGTCTTCCTGTCAGATGGCAGCAGGAGGAAGCCATCACTCTGAGTCCGGCCTCAAATCTGGCCACCCATAGGTCCTAGCAAGCGTCCGGACGTGTTTAGCGGCCCGAGGAGGCGGAACCGACGATCAATTCCTGAACGGCTCTGACATAAATCTGAGGAGGAGCTTTCTGCTGGGTGGTTCTGCCTCCACTGATCTGTGTTCTGTTGTCCTTTCAGAGAGCTGTCTGGAGTCATGGCGCTGCCCAGGTGGGGGGTTCTGCTGGTTCTGGCCGTTGTCCTGCTGGCCTCCTGCGGCGCCGCGCCCACCGACATCCTGTACCGGGTTCCTGAGGAGCAGCCGCCCAACACGCTGATCGGCAGCCTGGCGTCGGACCAGGGCCTGCCCGACACCGGACACCTCTACAAGCTGGAGGTGGGCTCGCCCTACCTGAGGGTGGACGGCAAGACGGGCGACATCTACACCACCGAGATCCCCATCGACCGCGAGACGCTCAGGGACTGCCGCAACCTGTTCCCGGGCGACAAATGCTTCCTGGAGTTTGAGGTGTCGATCACCGACATGGTGAAGGGCATCGGCTCGGGGCCGCGGCTCATCGAGGGCCGCATCGAGATCCTGGACATCAACGACAACACGCCGCAGTTCTCCTCGCCCATCCTCACGCTGTCCATCCCCGAGAACACGCACATCGGCGCCCTCTTCTCCATCCCCGTCGCCACCGACAAGGACTCCGGCGACAACGGCATCGCCGAGTACACGCTGACCGCCGGGCCGGACGCCGACCAGCTCTTCAGCATGCAGGTGGTGGTGGACACGGACGAGAAGCTGCCGCAGCTCATCGTCATGGGCAACCTGGACCGCGAGAAGAAGGACTCGTACGACCTGAACATCCGGGTGGTGGATGGTGGGAAGCCTCCCAGGGCCAGCAGCGCTCTGCTCAGGGTCACCGTCACCGACCAGAACGACAACGCCCCCAAGTTCGAGAGGAGTCAGTACGAAGCCGAGCTGCCGGAGAACAGTCCGCTGGGACACTCGGTGCTGCAGGTGAGTCACACCTGGACAGGTGACTGTCTGGACGCTACTGGGACTTAGTCCGTTCTTTATTGTCTGGAAAAACCCATCAGCTGTTTGGTCTAAATGTCAGAAAGTCATGAAATAGTAGTGTTGTCCAAGAAGACGTCCTCAGAAACCAGAAATATAAATGTGCATTACCGTCCCAAAGTTTGGGGTCACCTAGAAATGTCCTTATTTCTGAAAGAAAAGCAGTTTTTTTTTCAATGAAGATAACATTAAATAAATGATAAATACATGTTAGCACATGAATAAAAGTGGGAATTTTCATGGAAAACATGAAATCGTCCAACCCTAAGGCGTTGGAATGACAGAATTTAGACTTTTTTCTCTTTAAAAATGACTGAAACGATTTAATTACCAGAATCATTCGTGATTAAACCAATAATCGACATCTAATCTAATCTATTAATTGTTGCAGCTGTTAACCATTTAATTAATTTAACTGGAACTCCATATTTTAATCAATACCAACCTTTTTCTAATTCCAGCTTCAAAGAGTCAGAATTACGTCTTCAACCATCATGGGGAGGATTAGATGGTTTAGCACATCTGATTAATGGATAAACCATTTGATTAGTCGATGATTAACAGCCTTTAAATGAACCGCTGAGTCATGAAGGGAAACAGAAGGTGAATGTTTAAACGACTCCACCCACTGGTTGTGGATGTTTTCAGGTTAAAACAGTTTAAGGAGGAACGTCGGTGATAATGGAAGTTCTCCAGTTTTAACCCAGAGTGTTCTGATGGGAAACAGAAGGTCAGAGTTTCCTGCTCTAAATATATCAGTCCTCAAGTATTCACCATGTCCCATTGTGACGGAGCTTCTCCATGATATGTAGTTAATATTAAATCAGCGCTGTCTGTCTGTCTGTTGGTGTTAGCTCACATGCAGCTTTACAGTCCAGAGATAAGGTTCTTCTTCCAGACCACTGGTTCAGTAACTCCATTAAACTACATGATGCTGTCAGGACAGAACGGACCAAAAACCAGGTTCAGGTTCTCAGCTTCATGTGTGGAATCAAGGATTCTGTGGACAACGGTTTCCTAATAACAGATTTTGGGTCTTTTTGTGCTGATTTTGTGTTTTTCTTTGTGGTAATTTTGGCCCGTCTTTTTGGCGATCTCTTTTTGTGGAAAAATCTGTTTCTCAAAAAATGTCCACAATCACTCAAAAACTGAATACATTTCGGAAAAAAATGTTCCAGATGACACAAAAGTATCCAAAATTACTCAACAGTTATTCAAAATTACTTGATAATTGTAGAAACTGCCTCAAGAAATATTCAAAATAACACAAAAGTTGTCCAAAAAATCACACAAAATTATCCAGTTACTCAAATCTTTCTAAAGTTAAGGGCAAAAGCAAGACAAAAAAAGACCAAAAACATAAGACAAAATATGACAAAAATGCCAGAAACGTGAAACAAACGACAAGTCAGACAAAAAAAGACAAAACAACAAAAGCAAGACAAAATATTACAAAAATGAGACACAATACGACCAAAATGTGACAAAACAACAAAAACATGAGACAAATGACAAAAGCGAGACAAAAAAAAGACAAAAAACGAGACAAAATATTACAAAAATGAGACAAAAACACCAAAACAACAATTAACAATCGAGTATTTTACTTTAAAATAGAAAAACCCCCACAAAAACCAGACACAAAATGAGAAAAATGAGACACAAAACGACAAAAATGTGAGACAAACGACAACTCAGACAAAAAAACACATAAAACAACAAAAATGAGACAAAATATTACAAAAACGAGACACAAAACGACAACAGAACAATGAGCAATCTAGTATTTTACTTTATGATCCAAACAACTTGTCATGGTCTAGAAATTATTTTAAGTTTATAGTTTTACTAATTTATAATCTGCAGTTAATGTCTTCTCTGGAATTTTTACACTTTGAGGACCGGATTGGACCCTCTGGAGGACCGGTTTTAGGCCATGGGCTACATGTTTGACCCCCTGAAATAAAGGATTCTGGCGAGCAACAGTTTGCTAACACTTTTACCACATTTCCTCCACATTTTGTTAATAATAAACGCTGTTAGTGTGTAGGAACCGAGCTCTGCTGCTGCTGCTGAGAGTCAATCTTGAGTTTTTATTGTCGGTCCGGCGCTGCAGAGGAACCTTTAACCCGGCCGCTGATAACACACATCTGCACATAATATGCTGCTCAATTATCCGTGTGGACAGATGGCGGGGTGGAGGTGAGCAGGCCGTGGGATCGCAGTGTGTCGTCACATATTAACCACTGATTCAGCTTCACCTCCGGGGCCTCGGCCGGCCGGAACACTCGGTCCGGCTCGGTGACTCCACAGCATCGCCACTTCTTCCAGCGCCTCCCTCCCCGACCAGCCAGCCTTGCAGCCTTCCAGCTCGCCGTGCATGACTTAATCTGAGTCAGTCATGAGATTATCCACGGGGCTTATTGGTATTATTGCTCTGGATGTGGCTCATTGCATTTCAGAGAGCCGCAGAATTCATTTCACTTCCGTGCGTTTGAGGAGCGATGCTTTAGAGGCAGCAGGATGACCGTCCTGACCTGCTTAAATCGTCCAATGGTGGCGCAGGCGTGTATATCCCCGGCTTTTGACTCGCTGGTTAAAGGACACGCTGCTGCGCTCAGAATATTTTAACCTATTTTCTGCTAGTGCGGTTAAAAATCCAGCCTTTACTTCCAGTCAGACTCAGTGAACATCAGAGTCTGTTTGTCTCATTACTGTCTAAATATTTACTACACGAAATAATATCAAGAACTTCAGCTCAAATTGTTGCTTACTTACGTCTGAATATTTAATCTGACTGAAAGAAACTACAAGAAGTCGAGTTTCTCCACTGCTTCTGACTGCATCTCATCAGCTTCCTGTACAGATAAGGTGCTAATTCTTTATTTTATTCATCCACAATGAAAGGATTGGTTGAAGAACTGGTGGATTTCTTAAACAACTAAAGGGTTTTTTTTGGGTTGGTTAAGAACTCTGCCAGTTCTTCAACCAATCAGAGGATTGATTGAAGAACTGGTAGTTTTCTTAACCAACTAAAGGTTTTCTGTGGTTTGTTAAGAACTCTATCAGTTGTTCGACCAATCAGTGGACTTCTTGGTTAAGAACTCTACCAAAGATTTTCTTTGGTTCGTTCAGAAATCTACCAGTTCTTCAACCAATCGGAGGATTGATTGAAGAATTGGTAGAGTTTTTAATCAACCAAAGAAAACCAAAAAAAAAGCAAAACAATCAATTGGTAGATTTCTTTGGTTTGTTAAGAACTCTAGCAGTTCTTCAGCCAGTCAAAGGATTGATTGAAGAATTGGTAGATTTTTTAACCAACTAAAGGTTTTTTTTGGTTGACTTTGGCCCTGCGCAGCTAAAGAAGCTGAGAAACACAATGAGAAGCAGTGAAAGCTGTTTTAATACACCCAGTAAGTAACAATAAAAGCTGAAATCTCCTCTAAAGCTGGATCTTTTGCAAATCCTGTAATTCAACTTGAATTTTTAGTTTCTGCTGAATGTTAGTTTATTTTGAAAAACTCCCAAACTAAAATGCTTCTTCATGTGGTCGGATCAGGTTGTGATCATTGTCAGATTCAAATGTGGTTCTTGCTTGTGATTGGTGCAAAGAGATAAGTGACATCACTGCTAACTAAGCCCCGCCCACTTCAGACCAGCAGGAAAAGCAAACCAAAAAGAAGCCCAAAGTGTATAAATAAGCAGAAGTGCTGAGAGTTTGTCAGATTTCTGGTGACTTCTGTGGAGAAGCAGATTGAGGATCATCAGTGATTAACTGATCAGATCTCTGAGCGATTCTTCTGTCTTCAGATGTGGAGATTATTAAAGACTGCAGAATGTTTGAGAACTCTGACAGATCCCTCGAGTCTAATCGCTAAATTCCCCTAAAAGGCAATCAAAGCACATGATGTAAGAGCGAGCTGATTAATGAGCTGAAGGAGGCAGCCCAGAATGGTTTGAAGGGTCCACGCTGAACTACCATGTAATTATAATGTAATTTAGTCAACAATAACCGTGACAGGATATAAACAGTGATGGATTATCTCCCTGGAAATGTCTGCCAGACGCTTTTCGGATCCATCTGAGGCCAGATTGGAGGCGGTGGAACCGGCAGAACAGTGTCCAGGAAGCAGCTGGTGTCGCTGGTTAACTGTTAATGGAAGATAAAGAGTTTTATTGTAGTTTTAGTGCAAAAAAGTACCAAAGAAAACCAACATCCAGCCCATTGATTGGTTGAAGAACTGGTTGGTGTCTTAACCAACCAAAGCTTTTCTTTGGTTGTTTAACTGTCTGCTGTTTTGTTTTATTTATTTTATTGTGTTTTTATCCTCTGTAAAGTGACCTTGGGTGTTATGAAAGGCACTGCCAAATAAAATGTATTATTATTATTACCAGTTCTTCAACCAATCAGTGGACTGGATTTTGGTTTTCTGTGGTTGACTTCAGCCCTACATGGCTAAAGGAGCTGAGAGACGTCCAGATCACAGTGTCTACAAAGGATCACAACATTTAGTCATCTAGAACTGAAGCATAGAGGATTTTACTTTAAAAAAAGACAAAAACAAGACAAAATATTGCAAAAATGAGACACAAAGCAACAAAAAACAACAAAAAGAAGACAAAATATTACAGAAATTATACACAAAATGACAAAAACGAGAAACAAAAGAAAAACATGAGACAAGTGACCAAAGTCAGGCAAAAAAGACACAAAATTACAAAAATGAGACAAAAATTAGACACGAAACGTCAAAAAACAACAAAAACAAGACAAAATATTACATAATTGAGACAAAATGAGAAAAATGTGACACAAAACAAAAATGAGACACAAAACAACAAAAACAAGACAAAATGAGAAAATGAGAGCTGATTAATGAGCTGAAGGGTCCACGCTGAACTACCATGTAATTATAATGTAATTTCGTCAACAATAACCGTGACAGGATATAAACGGTGATGGATTATCTCCCTGCGAGACGCTTAAAGGCAGTGGAACCGGCGTCCAGGAAGCAGCCTTGGCCGCTGGTTAACGGTTAACGGGAGATAAAGAGTGTTTGTACCTGCTGGAAGCTCGACTCGCCGGCCTTGGAGAGCAGCCAGAGCAGCTCCGACTGTTCAATACACAATTCTCAGAAGCTGTCAATAATTCACCGCTGTTTGGTGATGTCTGCCGCTTAAAGCCACACCGGGGGAGAAGAAATCAATGGGCAGGAGAAATTATAATTTCACTTTCATGCTTTCTTTAACCTTAACCTCTGCGCCTTGGATCAGTGGCTTCCACAGTCGCCGCTGCCAGTCTGTCACAGTGTGTGATCCTGAGCAGACAGGAAACCAGATATTTATTCTGTGTTGGAGAGAAACTCCCTGAGAGAGTCTGCAGCCGTCTGCAACAACCTTTAATCCTCATTTCATTCACTTAAACACCGAATCTTTCCTCACAGACAAACATGTTCTGGATCAGCTCCAAGCCGTGTCACGTTCATACGCTGTTCAGTGTTGACTTCTTTCTCTTTTTGTTGTTTTGTGTCTCATTTTTATCATTTTGTGTCTTGTTTTTGTCATTTGGGGTCTCATTTTTGTCCGTTTTTGTCTAATTTTTGTCATTTTCTGTCTCATTTTTTTCTGTTTTTGTCTAATTTTTGTCATTTTCTGTCTCATTTTTGTCATTTTGTGTCTTGTTTTTGTCATTTGGGGTCTCATTTTTGTCCGTTATTGTCTAATTTTTGTCATTTTGTGTCATGTTTTTGTCATTTGGGGTCTCATTTTTGTCCGTTTTTGTCTAATTTTTGTCATTTTCTGTCTCTTTTTTTCTGTTTTTGTCTAATTTTTGTCATTTTCTGTCTCATTTTTGTCATTTTGTGTCTTGTTTTTGTCATTTGGGGTCTCATTTTTGTCCGTTATTGTCTAATTTTTGTCATTTTGTGTCATGTTTTTGTCATTTGGGGTCTCATTTTTGTCATTTTGTGTCTCACCTTTGTCATTTTGTGTCTCATTTTTGTAATTTTGCATTTTGTTTTTGTTGTTTTGGGTCTCATTTTTGGCAGTTTTTATGTAATTTTTGTAATTTTGTGTCTCATTTTGTAATATTTTGTCTTGTTTTTGTTGTTTTGTTTCTCGTTTTTGTCGTTGTCTCATTTTTGTAATATTTTGTCCTGTTTTTGTCGTTTTGTGTCTCGTTTTATAATATTTTGTCTTGTTTTGTCGTTTTGTTTCTCGTTTTTGTGTCATATTTTTGTGGTTTTGTGTCGTGTTTTTGTGGTTTTGTGTCTCATTTTTGTAATTCAGACATCAAAGGTAGTTTCTAAATCACTAGAAGTTCCTCCCAGGTTCTACTTTTCTGTGTTAATAGAGCTTTAGTTGGTGGTTGTCTTGCTAAAGTTTAAAGCGACGACCTGCAGCAGGTTAGCTTAGCTTGGCATAAAGAGTAGGAACGTCTCCAAAAACATGAGTTCCTGCCCCAGTAATACCCTGAAACATACAACCTCATAAAAACAAACCCTTTTTACCAGTTAAATGTGAGTCAGTGAGCTTCAGAGATGCCGGTTGGTGGGTTTGTGTTACCTTTGGTCAGAGCTAAGCTAGCTGCTCTCCATCTTTGTGGTTTCATTTTTACCCTGCAGACAAGAAAGTGGTATCTTCAAACACTTGGCAAAGCAGTGAATAAGTACATTTCCCCAAACTGCTGCTTTAAAAACACTGGCACCGCTGCATGAATGTGAAACAGATTCCTGTCCTTGGCCCAAACACCGTGAGTTTTATTTTGGTTTTAAAAGGCTCATCCCACAGGCACGTCTCTTCATCGGGGTCTTTTTAGGGAAGCCAGTGTTTCTGGACTTAAATGTTGTTTTGCAGAGTTGCAGTCTTGGCTCCCATCCAGCTCACTTTTAAAGGAATAATGGCCTTACAATGTAGAAGCCCTGATTACAGTGCGAGTCCCAGGTGAAGGCTGCACTAACGCTGAACCAGCAGCAGATCAGTTGTTCAACCACCGCATCATCTGGAGCCTCACGCCAACCCACATTCCAAACAGCGGCATCAAACGAACGCAATTAAGAAGTATTAGATGAGCAGATAGAAAGGCGTCCTAATGAGTCCATCCTAAGTGATATTCTGCTGACTGCTCGTACCTCCTAATTGACTAATTACCTCCATTTACTTTGGGTTCGGACACATGAAGCCGGATCCTGGCTCTCGGTCCTCGCCGGTCTCCTAATGGGCCCCGAGGAGCCGGAGCTTTTCTGATAATGAGGAGAACATTAACATTCACTCATCTGCCCATTAGACGCCAATGACCCGCCGCACGGCCGCTGTGTGGGAGTTGGGCTTTGATCGTCTATTATGTTTCACACAGCAGAAACTCCTCCCCCTCAGGAAGCATAAAGGCCTTTGTGGTGTCGCATTAGTGACGGTCATGACTCTGTGGAAGACAAAGAAGCCAAATAGCCATTTAAATGTAACTGAGACTGTAATGGGAGTGCGGGGCGTTCAGGCGGCCTCCGACTTCTGACACTCTGATTTATTATTCTGGCTGTAATTGGCAAAATAGAACTCCAGACTTTTATTGTGAAGGTGTTAAATGGAGAATATCATTAAAGTTTGCAGCAAAAACACCCACAGATTCTAGACTGTTTAACTCAAATGTTTTGTTACCAAAGAGAAGCCGTCTTAAATAGAAACTGGCTGCAACCAGAGTCACAAAAAAAAACAATAAACAGGTAAAATACTGTGGTGTGAATGTTTAAACCCCCCAAAGAACTGCCTGAAAGCATACATATGTAGATGAACCTGCAGGGATCCTTTTAATGACGTGAAAAAAGGAACGTTAAAGAATAAATAGAATAAACAAGGTCTCACAATACATACTTAAAAAGGAAAATAATTATTAAAATGTACCTCTCCGCTGTCAGGAGTCCCAATAAATAGATCCTACCATCTCCAGAGGCAACTGCAACGAAGAAAACGCACAAATATTCTCAGTAATATGCTTACCTAAGACTGAGCTCAACATGTAAAGACAATCAGCATAAAGACCTTCAGCATCAGAGCATTCAGTCTGTATTAAGTGGACACAACCAACAGGTCACAGACTGGGGAAGGAACCTGGAGAACCCCATGATATGAATCTTTGGTAAAATCAACATAGAGAGAACAATCGACCAAATAGTACAGCCTGAAAATACTTAGTGTACAGAGAAAATGAAATGAAGAGATGTTAAGTAAGATCGTTGTTCCACCATGTTGTATTTCCTGCTTCTTTGAACAAACTTGGTGAAATGTGAGGTTCAAAGTTTGACTGAAAACCTTTTTTTCTGTTCTTGCAGGTTCGAGCCAATGACGCCGACACTGGCAGCAACGGAGAGATTGACTACAGCCTCCACCAGGCGCCGGAGACGGTCCAGAGGCTTCTGCGTATCGACCGCTCCTCAGGCGTCATCTACGTCAAAGGTCTGGTGGACCGAGAAGAAGAAAATTTCCTCAAGTTCTTTGTGGTGGCCAGAGATCGTGGGCCCACCTCCAAGAGCTCCAAGGTCCTGGTGACCATCAACGTCAAGGACCGCAATGACAACCAACCTGCCATCGAGATCCGCGGCATCGGCTTGGTAACACACCAGGACGGTGTGGCCAACATCTCCGAGGATATGCCCATCGGCACACCGGTGGCGCTGGTGCAGGTGTCGGACCGCGACGAAGGGGAGAACGCGGTGGTGACGTGCGTGGTCGCCGGCGACGTTCCATTTCAGCTCCGGCCTGCGAGCGAGTCGGCCAACGATCGGAAGAGGAAATACTTCCTGCAGACGACGACCCTGCTGGATTATGAGCGCGTTAAGGATTACAGGATTGAAATTGTCGCTGTGGATTCTGGGAACCCGGCGCTGTCCAGCACCAACTCCCTCAAAGTCCAGGTCACGGACATGAACGACAACACGCCCACCTTTTCCCCCGCCATGCTGGAGGTGGACTTTGCAGAGGGAAACCACCCGGGTGATAAAGTTCTGGATGTCGTGGCGACCGATGCTGACAGTGGCACCAATGCAGAGCTGGTCTACAGCATCATCGAGCTCTCGGCCACTAGGCTGTTTGAAATCGATGCCGTCACCGGGGAGGTTCGTGTGAAAAACCTGCTGGATCGGGAAGAAACGGAGCGCTACGAGTTCCGGGTGACGGCAGCCGATAAGGGCGTTCCCAGTAAAACTGGCACCGCTACAGTGGTGATAAATGTTCTTGACCGCAACGACAACGACCCCAAGTTTATGCTGAACGGTTACAGCTTCTCTGTCAACGAGAACATGCCTCCGCTCAACCCCGTTGGTGTAGTAACTGTCACTGATGCTGATAAGGGCGAGAATTCCAGAGTGAGGCTGTTTGTGGAACCAGATAACGGGAAGTTTGTCGTCCAGAACGGGACAGGAACCATCCTGTCCAGCATCTCCTTCGACCGCGAGAAGGAGAGCACCTACACTTTCCGTCTGAAGGCCGTGGATGCCGGTGAACCACCTCGATCCTCCTACGTGGGCGTCACCATCAACGTCCTGGACGAGAACGACAATGCCCCCTACGTCACCAAGCCGGCTAACTCCTCCTACACCTACCTGACACCCGTCACCCCGCTGGACACCCGTGTGGAGGTGGTGGAGGCTGAGGACATCGACGCCGGGCCCAACGCTGAGCTGTACTACAGCATCACAGGCGGAAACCCGTACGGACTGTTCGAGATCTCACCCAGCAGCGGTGAGATCACGCTGGCGCAGGAATTCACCGGAAAGCACAACGGGCTCCACCGGCTGGTCGTGAAGGTCAGCGATAAAGGCAAACCTGCTCGCCACACCACCGCTCTGGTCCACGTCTTTGTCAACGACACCAAGTCCAACGTGTCTCTGATCGAGGCGCTGGTCGGCCACAGCCTCTACACGCCCCTGGACAGGGACATCGCCGGAGATCCCAACTACGCCCTCGCTCAGCGCAGCAACATCCTGTACGGCAGCCTGGCGGGAATCGCTGGCGTGATTCTGGTTATTGTGGCCGTGGTGGTCATCAGACACCGGCTGCAGAAGGACACTAAGAGCGGCTACCAGGCCGGCAAGAAGGAGAGTAAAGACCTGTACGCTCCGAAGCAAGGACCTAAAAACGGCAAGGGGAAAAAGAGCAAGAAAGGAAAAGCTCCAAAACCAGCCAAGCCGCTGGAGGAGGACGAGGAGGCGAGCCTCCAGAAAGGCCTCAAGTTCAACCTGATCAACGACAACGTCAACGACAGTCCCAGAATCCACCTGCCCCTGAACTATCCTCCCGGAAGCCCCGATCTGGGCCGCCACTACCGCTCCAACTCCCCCCTGCCGTCCATCCAGCTGCAGCCGCAGTCGCCCTCCGCCTCAAAGAAGCACCAGGCCGTTCAGGACCTCCCCGCCACCAACACCTTCGTAGGGACGGGTGACAACAACTCCACGGGCTCCGACCAATATTCGGATTACAGCTACAAGGCCAACCCACCCAAATACAGCAACAAACAGGTAGGAGACTACGCAAACACGGCAATGTACTACAGGGACATCCAGTGGACCAACCGGGTGTGGTAGTCACGCTGGGACTGATCTGGCACTATTCATCCACCAAAGCTTCACTGATTCCCTGCACTGCACCCACTTCCAAACGGCTGTTTTGTTTTTGGATTGGTTCTGTTCATCATTTCTGTTCTGTTCTGTTCCGTTTTTTGGTTTTCACCTCAACATGGACACCACAAACCACAATATGGATTACGATAGACCAAATATGGGCTTACCAATATTTAGCAAAAGAAACCCCCCAAAAAAATGGACTCTGTTGGGGTTTTTTGCTGTGAAGTCATACAACCAAATATTTCATTTCTGCATATATTTATTGAAGAGTATTTGTTAAATTACTAAACAAAATGTCATATTTTCTAGAAGTTTGGTATCTGGATATATTTTAGTGTTTTCATTGGGAATCCCATATGGGTCTATCTTCAGCGTTTCTGTGTTTTTCATTTGTCTTATTTGTGTTTAGTTTCACCTTTTCACCGACGGTTAAATGAAGGAGGTTTTTGCTGTTCTTACTATTCACAAGTGTTTTGAATTTGCCATTCATTGAAAGCTTCATGCTGACATCCTCATTAAGTCTGAATGTCTTTTCTGTTGTGTTTTTTTTTCCGGGAGAGGTCTAAAGCTGCTCTTTATGGCCGGATCAGCTTGTTGAAGTGTGACAAAGAGTGACTGTGAATTCCTGAGTTTCTTTTCTTTTCTCTCTTGTACCCATTTTTTATTGTTTCTGGGCTTTCTTTGGCCGGGAACTAGCCGGGCTGAGCGGCACTTTAGAGTGTTTCCATCCAGCTCGGACCAATTTAAGGTCATTTCGGCTCAGTCAGGGAGCCGAGCAGCGAAAAAGGAAAAGAAAGGAAGGGAATAAGAAGGGCGAGGGGGTTGTAAAAAGCCGCTACATTAGAAAGGAAAAGGTACACTAAGACTAAATACAACCATTTCTTAACCTCCGCACTTGCTGTCAGGTCAGCTGAAATACGACTTTTAATTTTGCTGTGTTCCCGATCAGCGGGGCTAGAGTCGATTGTTTGCACAGATTAATGGCAGGTAATTTTCCAAGGCGCCCGCTTTCGCCTTCTTCTACCCAGAGTGCCTTGCTCTTTTCTATTTAACGTACAAAAAAAAAGAAGGAGGCGCTGCGTGTTAGCAATGATGGACTGATAAAGTAAAAAAAGTCACGTGCACTGTGAAACCTGTGAAGACAATCAGACGAGGGGTGATGTTCTGTACATAAATGTGAACTGATGCTGTGTTTCTGTCTGTAACTGTTGTAAAGACTGAATACCTGAACCAAAGACTCGCTCAGACACTGCCGCCGTCATACGTGTGGCGTGTCTGCGGTTAGCGTGTAGCCGCTAAGCTGTAGTCGGATTGAAAGCCTCATATCGACTCCTCATAGCACACCTGCTCACTCATGTACTCTTCTTCTTCTCTGGGGAAATAAATGTACGCTGTTCTCATTGTTTTCTTCTTTTTTTACGGTTAAAAGCAGATTTTGTTTCAATAAACATTCAATGTTGAAGTGGCGCTCTGTGCTTTCACTGGGTTTGGGCCGAACGCTTCCATCCTCATTTCATCACTCACTCAAAATGACCAAAATTAGATAAAAACTGACAAAAACAAGAAACAAAATGACAAAAATTAGATAAAAACTGACAAAAATGATAAAAAATTAGATAAAAACTAACAAAAATGAGACACAAAATGACAAAAATGACATAAAATGACAAAAATTGCATAAAAACTGACAAAAACGAGACACAAAATGACAAAAATGTCACACAAAATGACCAAAATTTGATAAACTGACAAAAACGAGACACAAAATGGCAAAAACTGGACACAAAATGACAAAAACGAGACACAAAATAACAAAAACTGCATGAAAACTGATATAAAGAAGACACAAAATGACAAAAATGAGACAAAACGACAAAAACGAGGGAACATGTAGAAAAGAGTTCCTCTGACTGGAGTTAACTGGATTCTGGACCTGACGTTGAATATTTTACCTTTTTAGTTACTAATTAATCTGAAAGTTATTTTCTCAGTTTCACAGTTTGGTCAGTTTAAGTCTAGTAAGTCCATATTTTTTCTGTTTTACATTTTGTCATTCATTAATTAACCCTCCAGAGCCCAGAGGAGCTACGATTATAGCTTCATCTCTGATGGTGGTAGATGAAACCAGATCAGGTAGATCCATCATTCTTTTTGCAGATAAAATGCAATTTTTTTTATTTTGTCTCGTTTTTGTTGTTTTGTGTCTCGTTTTTGTCATTTTATGTCTCATTTTTATCATTTAGTGTCTCGTTTTTGTCATTTTGTGTCTCGTTTTTGTCATTTTGTGTCTTGTTTTTGTGATTTTGTCTCATTTTTGTCATTTTAACTCGAATTATTCAGACGTGGCTTTTCATACTAATAAAATATAACAGACTGCTTTTTACAGATTAAAGGAAATAAAAATAAAAGAACACAAGCATGTTAGAAATGAAGGAACGGAGGAAACACTGTTAGAAATAAGATGGAATAAGGAAACACCAGCTGAGATCAAATTAAGATAAAAATTCAAATTAATTAAAATGAAATATAGACAGACAGATAGGAGGACAAAACTGAATCAAAATTCATGAAAACATTTGTTAAAATATGTAGATAAACAGAAATCAATCAAAAAAAATGAGTTATAAGAAGAGAAATAAATAAAATGCGTTAAATCAATCAGAAGCCTGATTAAAAGCTTGATCTGGTCTTTATTTTACTGATAAACAGTCTGAAGGTCGTATTATCGTAGTATTATTTATTATTATTTATTAGTATTTATTTACATCCAGATGTGTTTCCTCTGAACCAGCTGCTGTAGGTCGGAGGCCAGATCCTCTCTGAGCTGCTTTCATTGGAGGTCAGCGGTCACCGACAGGCTCCGCCCCCCATCTGGAGCCGCATTAGCGGTTCGTCCGACTCGCCGTTTCCATGGCGACGCAGCGACCCGCGTGTGCTGACTCATAGCGGTGACCGGAGCCGACCGGAGCCAACCGGAGCCAACCGGTCCTCCTCCTGGTTTCTGTTGTCATATTTATGGTGTCGGTGCTCCTCTGAAGGTCCAGCAGAGATCCAGACCCAGAGATCCAGATCAGACCTAGACATCCAGATCCAGAGATCCAGAGCAGATCCAGAGATCCAGATCAGACCCAGAGGTCCAGATCCAGAGATCCAGATCAGATCCAGAGATCCAGATCAGATCCAGAGATCCAGATCAGATCCAGAGGTCCAGATCAGATCCAGAGGTCCAGAACAGATCCAGAGGTCCAGAACAGATCCAGAGGTCCAGATCAGATCCAGAGGTCCAGATCGGATCCAGAGGTCCAGAACGGATCCAGAGGTCCAGATCGGATCCAGAGAGCCAGATCAGATCCAGAGGTCCAGAACAGATCCAGAGGTCCAGATCAGCCCGTTTCCCCTCCACTGGCTCTGATTCCTGATCTGCTGTAGAAGCAGCAGCAGGACAAGCTGACAGAGGACGGCTTTTATTCATGTATTCATTTTTGGACGAATTTCTGTCATTTTAAATAACAAGTTAAACAACTTTTAAGACACATTTTACAATTCTAAGCAAACGGTGAGTGATTTTGGACTAATGTTGGAGAAAGATTTGAACCATTTTGCCCAAAATTTTGACATTTTAAGCAAAGTTTGAGTCATTTCAAACATAGTTTCCATCGTTCTGAGTCCTACTGATAGAAGACGTCTCTGATTTTCTCTCCTTCATGATGTTCTGGTTCCTTAGAGCTGCAGGACTTTAAAATGAACCACAGTGAAGAAAAAGGAGACAGAAGTTTCAAAAAAACAAAAAAACACAGCCGAGACATGAATCTTTCAAGTCCAGAGTTTAGGAAGCTGCTGCTGATTTTCCTTCTGACCAACATCAGTCGGTTCCACCAGATGTTCTCACATGAAGCAGGAACATCCAGGAAACTCTGAGACGTTTTAATGTTCACTAAATCATCAGTTTCACTCTATTATTCTACACCTGATCCAATGCAGGTGTTTCTAATCAACAGCTGTTTGATTGACAGCAGCTCCTCGCCTCCCCATCAGGACAGGAAGCAGTGATGGCCTCCATTAGATTTCTTCCTCCTCCTCTTCCTCCTCCTCCTCTCCTTTAAATTACAGTCATTTCACGGCTGGCGGTGGAAATGTAGTCGGCAGGAACGGAGTGTCTGTCTTCAGCTGAGAGCTTCAGGTTCTGACGGTTCTGCACACGGAGGCAGAATAACAAGATGTGAGGATTCTGTTTGGTTTTTAGTTTTAGCTTCTTTGTCTTTCCTGTTTCACAGAGAAACCTTTAAAACTGTTAAATCGCTGCTGAATCCGTCGATGTTTGAAATTTATATTCATCAGGTGATGCACAAATACAAAAAACTGAATACAATTAAGTCTAAAGTTATTTGAAAGGATAATTAGGATGATAACAAAGATTTATGGAATATTTTAAAACTAAACTCAAAAAATATGCAAACACCCCAAATAGACATAAAACATCCACAAAGAGACACTAAACTCAAAAAAGACCCAAAACTACTGAAAAAAGACAAAAAATGTGACCAGAGAAATATGAAAGAACTACAAAAAGATACCAGATAACTACAAAGACATGTTAAACAATCACAAAGAGACACGAAACTGGAAGGAGACGCAAAACAACCACAAAAAGATGCAAAATATTGAGAATAAAATACGTATTTATTCACGGGTTTCCAAACTTATCCAAAAAAAAAAGATTTGTACAAAATTGTCAAAAAAATTACTCAAGACAAAATGACAAAATGTGTCCAAAATTATGAAAAAAACTAGACTAGTTTAAAATAGAAAGATTTGTCCACAATTACTAAATAATTATAAAAAATTACTCAAAACTAGTTTAAAATGACAAAATTTGTCCTAAATTTGCTTCAACTTATTAAAAAACTTATAAAATGACATGAAACTTGCCTGAAATTACAAGAATTCATCCAAAATTATCCAAAAAATTACTCAAAACCAGTTTAAAATGGCAAGATTTGTTCAAAAATGTCAAGAAAATTACTGAAGACTAGTTTAAAATGACAACACGTCCAAAATTAGGGAAAATAGAAAGATTTGTCCACAGTTTGCTTAAAATGACAAAATGTTTTGTCAAATGACATGAAACGTATGAAACTACAAAAATTAATCCAAAATTATTTTTGAAATTACTCTAAACCAGTTTAAAATGGAAAGATTTGTCCAAAATTATCAAAAAAATGACTCAAAACCAGTTTAAGATTTGCTTAAAATGGCCAAAAAAAGTGCATAAAATGACTGAAACGCTTTTTTGTTTTTCCATTTTAAGCAAATTTTAAACTGGTTTTGAGTCATTTTTTTGATAATTTTGGAGGAATTTTGTTACAATTTTTTTCCATTTTAAACTAGTTTTGTGATTTTTTTTGTAATTTTGGACAAATCTTGTCTTTTTAAACTGGTTTTGAGTAATTTTTGATAATTTTGAAATAATTTTTGATGATTTTATGTAAAGTTTCATGCCATTTTATGCATTTTTTTGGCATTTTAAGCATTTTCTTTAACAACTCAGTTGACGGTAGCTAGCACTGTTTCACTGTTATTGGACAAACTGACCAATCAGAGCACAGCTTTCAGGAGGCGTGGCCTTAAAGAGACAGGAGCTAAAACAGCGTTAGAGGATGTAAACATGTTGAATCCATTTATAAACCTGTAGATGTGCAGAATATGAATCTATATTTATAAAACATGCTATTTTAACAACCTGCTGCATGTTTTAAAGCTCTTATTATGAAAGTCTTTTACCAACAACGTTCCTCTGAGCAGCTTAGATCCCAGCTGGAGGACCGGAGTCGAGCCGTGAGCAAACGGACACGCTGTCCTGGACTATTTAATCTGTAGCGTGTTGTTCAGGTGGAGCGTGTTCACAGGTTAGAACACGTATGACGACATATGGAGCAGGAACCTGAACACAAAGGAGCCTCTGTAACACAACACAGACCCACATTATTGTTCCGACTCACACACATTCCTGAACACGACATCACTCAGCGCAGCGTTTGTGTGTGTCTGTGTGTGCGCGCGCGCGCGCGCGTGTGTGTGTGTGTGTGTGTGTGCGTGTGTGTGTACAGTTACAGTTGAAGCGTGTCAGCAGGTATGAAACACCTCCATGTAAGCGTGTTCAGCTCTAGTTTGTCATGTAAACAGAGCATCTGCACTGAGCGCGCTCAGTCACCTGGACTCACCTGGACTCACCTGGACTCACCTGGACTCACCTGGACTCACCTGGACTCACCTGGGTGTCAGAGGGAGGACAGGTGCTGCAGGTTCAGGAGGAGGAGCCTCAGTTCAACCTTTGAAATCAGCTCAGAGGGACAGAAACATGAACACAGAACATGAGAACACGCTACAGTAAACAGCAGAACACATAAAGTAAGAAGTAGAACACATAAAATAAGAAGAACACGCTACAGTAAGCAGGAGAACACGCTAAGCATTCTGTATTTATGTATTTATTCTGTATTTAAATATGAAGTCACTTCCTGAACAGTTTTCAGATCATTTCTACACATTTTAGGGTTTTCATGTTTTATTTTACTGCATTAAAATAAAACATGAGATGATTTTTGTTGCAGAGCCTCTGATGACTGCAGGTTATTTTACTAAAATTTGCTCATTTATTGCAGTGATTTAACTCTGGTCTGATGACAAAAAAAGTTACAAAGTGCCAAAAAAATGGACAAACGACAAAAACGAGACAAAAAGGACACAGAAAATAACAAAAACAAGAAATGAAATGACAAAAACATGAGAAAAGGGTCAAAAGTCAGACAAAAGAGACAAAAAACTACAAAAATAAGAACATTTTACAAAAACAAGACAAACGACACGAAACAAACAAAAAAGTGACAAAATTAGAGAAAAAGTTACAAAGCAAGAAAAACGAAAGTAGAATTTTACAAAGACGGGACCAAAAATTATACAAATGACACAAAAAACAAACACAAGACACAAAATGACAAAAGTCAGACAAAAAAAGACAAAAACAGACCAAATATTACAAAAATTAGACCCAAAATGACAAAAGAACAAAGAAAAATCTAGTATTTTACTTTCTGATCCAAACAACTTGTCATGGTCTAGAAATTATTTTAAATTTATAGTTTCACTAATTTACAATCTGCAGTTAATGTCTTCTCTGGAATTTTTACACTTTGATTGGACCTGATCGGACCCTCTGGAGGGCCGATTTTGTCCCGTGGGCCTCATGTTGGACACCCTGCTTTAAACCCTGGATGCGGTGGATAAACACTAAAAGTAAAACGCTGCTGTAAACATCCTGATTCTCTGGTCTGAATAATGTCTCGGAGGATGAATGTTCTCCAGGATAAAGTCCTTCCATTCAGCAGCAGAACCTGCATTCAGGTTCTGAGGAGAACCACGGAGAACCGGGAGGACAGCAGGAGAAAGATCTTTAGAAAACCAACCATCTTCCTTTTGTTGGAGTCCATGTGGAGGATTCTCATCTCCGTGTAACTCGGTCGAACCCTCGGGGCTGCTGCCACCGAGACGACTCAATACAGAGATGTGTGTCTGTGTGTGTAGGTGTGTGTCTGTGTGTGTCTGTGTGTGTGTGTGTGTGTGTGTGTGTGTGTGTGTGTGTGTGTAGGTGTGTGTGAGTGTTGTAGTTTTACGTGCAGCCAGAAATCAAAACACAAGAAACATAATTTTGCTCGTGTTTTTATGTGTTTGTATGTGTTTCTCTGTGTGTGTGTGTGTGTGTGTGTGTGTGTGTTGTCTTGCCACCTGCTCCAACAACACAAGTGAAGTGGAACGGAAACCTGCCTGAGGCTTCTCACACACACACACACACACACACACAGACAGCGTTTCCTCCGTTCCTTCGTTTCTAACATGATGTTTGTGTTGTTTTATTTCATTTTTATTCCTTTAATCTATAAAAAGCACTCTGTGTTACATTTCATTGGTATGAGAAGTCAAGTGTGATTAATTCAACATGAGTTAAATGACAAAAAGGAGACACAAAATGACAAAAATAAGACACAAAACGACAAAAATTAGACAAAATGACAAAAACAAGACACAATAGGATAAAAATGAGACACAAAACGATAAAAATGAGACAAAATGACAAAAACGAGACAAAATGATAAAAACGAGACAAAATGACAAAAATGAGACACAAAATGACAAAAATTAGATGAGAAATGACAAAAATGAGACACAAAATAATAAAAACGAGACAGAAAATGACAAAAACAAGACACAAAATGAAACGGAACGGAAACCTGCCCGAGGCTTCACACACACAGTAGCAACATAAACACACAAGAACACAAACAGTAAATGTGAGCGTTGAGGGAGGAAGGAGTGAGGAGGAGGAGATGATGAAGGGGAGCAACACACACATTAAACACACACATGCACAGTGCACGTATCAGCACGTATGTTACCTGTGTGTGTGTGTGTGTGTGTGTGTGTGTGTGTGTGTGTGTGTGTGTGTGTGTGTGTGTGTGTGTGTGTGTAACAGGACTGGTAGCAGGTGGTGTGACTCAGGAGATGAGGAGGTTGCTACCCTGAACACACACATTAATGAACACACACTAGTATAAACACACACACACTAACACACTAACACACACACACACACACACAATATGGCCGCCGGGTGTTTCCATCAGGCTGCTGACATCATCGACTCACGCTGTGACATCATAGCGCCGCAGCAGAACGTCAGAACACAGTCTGGTTGTGACGTTCTGCTGCTGTCTTCCTGCTGATTCTTCCTGTTTTTCAGCTCAAACTGAAACTAAAACAGGTTTAGTTGTAACAGGAAGTTCAAGGATTGTGTTCTCCTTCAGGGAGGAACTCTGAGATGCTTTCAGCTCTACGTCCAACAGGCCAGAAGAAAAAGCAGATTTATGAGGCATTGGGGCCAGATGTGCAGCATTTAGACACATGTGGTCGTGGAAGCAGAGTCATGTGACGTACGGGTTGAACCAACACCAGGATCTAACGTCTCATATCTGAACTAGAAAAGCACTCAGATCACGCAGTCCTCCTCCAAGGCTGCTCAGTCCTCCTCCCAGCAGCATCCTGTTAAAGGACCTTCTGCCAAGTGTACAGTCGCCATGGCAACTGCCTCCATCTGCCTCCTGAGTGATAGGTGACGGGGAGGGAGGTGTGACAGCGACGGAGGGAGAGGTAAACACGACTTCATCAATCACAGAATGCCGCCGCTGATCCTGGATCTGACTTCCTGTAGTTCCTGGAGTTTCCTGCTGCAGAGACGAGAAGCTTCTCCTCTGATCCTAGCAAACAGAAACAAGAAGAACGGATTTATTCCAGCAGACATCACAGGAACGTTTACAAGTGGAACATTTACCAAACCAAAGCCACTCACTCTGCTCCTTACCTGCCTCACACATCTGGCTAGCATGACACCTGGCTAGCAGCTAGCTTTGGTCATTTTCCTGTTGGAGCTTCTTCTCTCTGCAGAAACTCAAGTTTCTAACCAGCATTACCTGGACTCCATCAGACCAATCAGAGCATCCAGATTCATAATTCATTAGAGAAGAACCTGAAATAAATTAAACAGCAGCTTTAAAACTCTCAAAAATTTCATAGCAGCTAAAGCTAACTAGCCTCAGCTGCTAACCCTTAGCTTCAGATTAGCTATGTGAGGCTCAGAAACTAACATCAGGAAGACTTTACTGCAGCTGTTTACATTTCACCTGTTTGTTACAGTGACTAAAAAGCTCCACAAGTCCTGGTCCAGGACTAAAACCAACTAAAGAAGTCCTGGACCAGTCCTGATTTTAGTCCTGATCCAGGACTTCTGGAGCTGGTTTTAGTCCTGGTTTTAGTCTTGGTCTAAAACTCTAGATGGTTCGACTGTTCCACTGAGCTGTTCACTCCCCGTCCTGTTAATCTTCATCCTCCTCCTCATCCTCTGCAGGGTTTTACACTCTGCAGACTTCAGGCCATAAACAGGATTTTTACCACTCGGCTGCTGCTTTTATATGCCTCACACACACAATAACACACACTAATACACACGCACACACACGCACACACACTAACACACACACAATAATACACACGTGTGTTTCAGTGTGTGTGTGTTTCAGTGTGTGTGTGTTTCAGAGTGTGTGTGTTAGTGTGTGTGTGTGTTAGAGTGTGTGTGTGTTAGAGTGTGTGTGTGTGTGTGTTTCAGTGTGTGTGTGTTTCAGTGTGTGTGTGTGTGTTTCAGTGTGTGTGTGTTTCAGTGTGTGTGTGTGTGTTAGAGTGTGTGTGTGTGTGTGTGTTTGTGTGTGTGTGTGTGTTTCAGTGTGTGTGTGTTTCAGTGTGTGTGTGTGTGTTTCAGTGTGTGTGTGTTTCAGTGTGTGTGTGTGTTTCAGTGTGTGTGTGTGTGTGTGTTAGAGTGTGTGTATGTGTGTGTTAGAGTGTGTGTGTGTGTGTTTCAGTGTGTGTGTGTTTCAGAGTGTGTGTGTTAGTGTGTGTGTGTGTGTGTGTGTTAGAGTGTGTGTGTGTGTGTGTGTGTTAGAGTGTGTGTGTGTGTGTTTCAGAGTGTGTGTGTTAGTGTGTGTGTGTGTGTGTGTTTCAGTGTGTGTGTGTTTCAGTGTGTGTGTGTTTCAGAGTGTGTGTGTTAGTGTGTGTGTGTGTGTGTGTTAGAGTGTGTGTGTGTGTGTGTGTGTGTTAGAGTGTGTGTGTGTGTGTTAGAGTGTGTGTGTGTGTGTGTGTGTTAGAGTGTGTGTGTGTGTGTGTTAGAGTGTGTGTGTGTGTGTTTCAGAGTGTGTGTGTTAGTGTGTGTGTGTGTGTGTTTCAGTGTGTGTGTGTTTCAGAGTGTGTGTGTTAGTGTGTGTGTGTGTGTGTGTTAGAGTGTGTGTGTGTTAGAGTGTGTGTGTGTGTGTTTCAGAGTGTGTGTGTTAGTGTGTGTGTGTGTGTGTGTTTCAGTGTGTGTGTGTTTCAGAGTGTGTGTGTTAGTGTGTGTGTGTGTGTGTGTTAGAGTGTGTGTGTGTGTGTGTGTGTGTTAGAGTGTGTGTTAACTGCTTCAGCGCTGAGGCAGAAAATGAGTCAGCGCTCGGCTGAACTCGGAGACGTTTTATGGAGCTTCCAGCCTTTTTGGAAACATGTTTCTTTTCTTCCTCCTTACAGCAGATTCATCTTCATCCTTCCTTTCTGGGTTTTCTTCTCCTCTCTGCTTCATGTTTCATCCCTTTTTCTTTTCTCCTTTCTCCACAGTTTGTTCATTTTATTCCTTTCCTCTTCCATGTGCTTTATCCTTTCCTTTGTCGTTTTTTACTTTCCTCTCTTTTCTTTCTCATTTTTCTGTTTCATTTTCTTTAGTTTTCTCTGTACTTTGTTTTCCTTCATCTTTTCTTCCTTTCCTCTCCTCCTTGTCCTCTCCTTTTTCTTTTCTTCTCTGCTCAACTTTACATCTCTTCTTCTCTTCTTTATCACCTCTTTTTTCCTTTCCTATTCTTTCTTTCTTTCTCTCTTTCTCTTTCTTTCTTTCTTTGATTTTCTATACTTCTCTCCTTACTAATTTTATTCCCTTTCTTTCCTTTCCTTCTCTTCCTTGTCCTCTCTTTTTCTTTTCTTCTCTGCTCCAGATTCCATCCCTTTTTCTTCTTCTTCTTCTCATTTTTCCACATTTTACTCCTTTTCCATTCTCATTTTTCTTTTCTTTCCTTTTTATCTTCTCCTTCTTCACTGTTTTCTCCTCTTTCCTTCCTTCCTCCCTCGTTCTTTCCATCTAGCCCTTGTTATTTACCTCCTCCTCCTCGCCTCCCCTGCCATTGGTCTTTAATATGTCCTCCTCGTGCTTCACCTTGAGTCACCTCCTGCTCTGACTGTGGAGGGGAGATAAGACGAGGAGCTCGCCGAGATGTTGTCGTCTTTTTACGAGCCATTTTCTCCCCGTATCATCTGGAGTGTCTGTTTGGATGAGAAACACTCGTCTCCTCTCTCCTCCCCCCGTCGCTTTATCTCTGCCTCTCATCGCCTTTATCTCCTCCACATTCCTCACTTCCTGCTCTTCCTCCTCCTCCTGCCGCTCCTCTTCCTCGTCTACCTGCTCTGGCATCCAGTCAGCAGGACTGAGTTTCTGCTGGAGGTCCAACACCAGGAGGCCAGAAGTTTAACAAATGAAGATGATTCTGACATAAATACAGACGTTTAGATTCTGTCCAGACTAACCACAAAGAGACAAGAGATGAACAAAAACACACACCCACAAGAAAGACTTTCCAAACCACTGTAAAGATGTAAAATGAGCAAAATCTGTTGAAAAACTGGCAAAACCAAGTACAAAACCACCACAAAGAGACGCAAAATATCAACAAAGAGACACAAAATGACAAAAAACAGACACAAATCCTCCAAAAAGACTTCATGAACCATTATAGAGTTGCAAAATGACCAAAACAAAATTAGTAAAACCAGGTATAAAACCACCACAAAGAGACACAAAATGACCAAAAAACAGACGCAAAACCCTCCAGAAAGACTCTATAAACCACAATAGAAATGCAAAATGACCAAAAAGTGTTTAAAAATGACCAAAACCAGGCACAAAACCACCACAAAGAGACATGAAATGACCAAAAACAGACACAAATCCTGCTCCTCCATCATCATGTTCAGCGTTTACTGAGTACATCCACTACCCTGAAGTACACACCGTACTTTATCCAGCCTTTGTGCTGGTTTTAAATATTCTAGATGTATTATTTCTCATAAATATTTCATGTGTGGGATCAGTGAGTTCTGTTAGTGGAGCAGATCTTCATCGGAGCGTTTAAGGAGGCTTCAATCAGGTCCTCAGATGCAGCACTTTAGCTGCTGTCAGTGTGTTTTAGTGTGTGTTTGTGTGTGTTTGTGTGTGCTCAGTGAACAGCTGTTTCCATCTAATCCTCCAGCCGACCTCAGCTCTCATCCTCCATTTCATTCTGTCTTTATTTTAATTTCCCTTCAATCTGTTTTATTGGTAGAAAAGAGAGATGTCAGTGCTGAAAATAATATCTTTTAATAAAAAATAGAGAAAAGTACATAAGTAATGCAGCAGAAGTCGGGACCGTGGCCTCTGTCTGTGCTCCGGTCTGGATTAGCGGCTTGTCCTAATCTCTGGAGGTTAAATTAGAGGATTGAGGTCGGATGTTAACACACTAACACACAGTTCTGCGTCTGCGACTTTTTCTTTTTACTTCTTTCTGCTTTTTGTTTTTTGGGAGCAGGAAATTTCCCTGAAGGTTTGAGAGAATCCCGTCAAAGCCGTTGCAGAAGCTCAGAGAGAGAAAATAACAAACGAAGACGTAAAAGGACAAAAAAACAGGGACAAAAACACCACAAAGAGACACAAGATGACCAAAAACAGACACACACCCTTGAAAAAATACTTTCCAAACCACCATATAGATGCAAAATGGCCAAAAGTTGTTGAAAAATGACCAAAACCAGGTACAAAACAACCTCAGAGACTCAAAATGACAGAAAAACTGACACAAATCCTCCAAAAATACTTTCCAAACCACGGTACAGATGCGAAATGGCCAAAAAATGTTGAAAAAAGAACAAAACCAGGTACAAAACCACCACAAATACACACAAAATATCTACAAAGAGACTCAAAATGACCAAAAACAGACACAAACCCACTAAAAAGACTTTCCAAACCACTGCAGAGATGCAAAATGAACAAAAATTGTTGAAAAATGAGCAAAGCCAGACATAAAACCACAACAAAGACATTAAATGACCAAAGACGTCAAACAACCAAAACCAGATCCAGAACCACATTAGAGGATTAGAGGACTGGAATCTGCAGATGGAGGTCGGATGTTAACACACTTGTTATTTTGCTTCTTTTTGCTTCTTGTTGTTTTTTGGGAGCTGAAAATTTCCCTGAAGGTTTGAGAGAATCCTGTTGAAGCAGAAGGAGGAAATAACAAACAACGTGTTGTCGGTGGGAGTCAGGAAGCAAACAGCCTCTTAATGTTGGTTTCCAGAGAAGGTCCTCCCGACACACTCTGACAACCCAAAACACCAGCGAGCATCAATATCTAAAATATTCAGTGATGATCTGAGGGTCCAGACACACTGTCTGTCCTCCCATAACAACATCTGGAAATAAAGTTTAGAACACAACAGCCTCGTCGCTCCCAGCTTCACTTTAACCACTAAAGGTGCAATTTATAAAGCAAAAAAATCAAGTTGTCCTTCTTCCGGCTTCTCAGATGTGACTTTTAATGCTTTTATTTGTTATTTTTGCTGAGAAAAAAGAATATTTTTCAGTCTTGAGCTGATCATTAATATATTAAATTCAGTCTTTATTGACAAAACTTGTCTACAAAAACTTTTTCTGTCACACATCGAGGAGAAATTAATATTTTCTGCTGAATTACAAGTTTAAAATCAGCATATCTTTTATTTTCCGTTCAATTTGCAGCTTTACTTTCACTATTCTTCTAAAAAAAAAAAAAACTTACATTAGATGTAATGAGACCCGTCGCCATGGCAACCCAGAAAAGTCCAATTTATAAAACAAAAATTTAATGTTTTCCTTCTTCCAGATTCTCAAATGTGACTTTTAATGCTTTTGTTTGTTATTTTTGCTTAAAAGACAAATATTTTTCAGTCTTACTGGCCTTTAAATACGTTAAATTCAGTCTTGATTGACAAAACTAGTCTACAACAAAAAAAATCTTACCTGCTTTTTCTGTCACACATCGAGAGGAAATTTATATTTTCTGCCGGATTACTAGTTTAAAATCAATTTTTAAAAATATATTTTAATTTAGTGAAAGTCTCAAATGTGACTATTTAATGCTTTATTTGTTACTTGTGCTTTAAAAAATAAAGAAGCATCACCTTTAAATGTGTTAAATTCAGTCTTTATTGACAAAACTCGTCTCCAGCAACCTTTTGTCACACATTGAGAGGAAATTCATATTTTCTGCTGGATTACAAGTTTAAAATCAGCATATCTTTTATTTTCTGTTCATTTTGCAGCTTTACTTTCACTATTCTTCTAAAAAAAAAAAGAAGTTTACATTAGATTTATTGGGACCCATCACCGTGGCAACCCAGAAAATAATGCAAAATTGTTGTGAATTTTGTAGTTTTGTTGCCCAAGCTTTGTCTTTGTGAACTGATTTATGCTTTAATCTCCTCTTAACATGGATTTTGTGGCTCTTTCAAACTGAGAAAACACTTTATTTCCTCTCAGAATGTCAAAGAAATGCAGTTTAGCTGAGGAGGAATTTTCTGATCAGCTAATGGAGAAGACACTTTGGAAGATTATTTACTAATCAAACAATCATCAGCCGCAGCTCTAGCATCTGAAATAACTTTTAAAAAGTTATAATTTATGGACGGAATAAAAGCAAACAGCCTTCAGTAGCGAGACTAAAGAAGCGCCCTACAGTTGGAGATGTGTAATAAAGTGAAAATAAAAGCATAATCCGCTCAAAGCATCAGTGGAATGAAAGTTCCTTCTGCCGGTTTTAATAATTCTATTTAAAATTCCTCTTGTGGGATCAGACCTCTGCTTCACCTCAGAAGTCCAGAAATCCAAACGTACCAGAGGACAAGCAGCTGATCCATTTTTAATCTGCCACCACCGATCTGAAAGTCTGTTAATGAGACGTGGGAGTTTCAGAAGCCCACTGTGTGTGTGTGTGTGTGTGTGTGTGTGTGTGTGTGTGTGTGTGTGTGTGTGTGTGTGTGTGTATGTGTGTGTGTGTTGACATTGATGTGTAGGAATGCTGGGAGACAACAGGTGACAACAGGAGGTTTTAAACGCGCCGTCGAAACTCAAACTCCACGTGAACAGTCTGTCGCTGCTACCTGTCGGCGTCGTCACGGTAACGGCGACAGACAGGTGAGCTGATAGTGGGAGGAGGGGGGAGGCAGGTACGTGTTCGGGCAGGTAGGAGTCTGAAAACACATGGACAACACACGCCTTCTGTTCCAACCGCTGTTTGCATTTCGCTTTGCATGCAGCCTGAGGTCACGCTGGGAAGACGTGTGTTTTCTACGACCAAAAATAGACACGCATCCACTGAAAAGACTTTCTAAACCACTGTAGACATGCAAAATGACCAAAAACAGGAACAAAACCACCACAAACAGACACAAAACATCTACAAAGAGACACAAAATGCACAAAAAACAGATACAAACCACTGTAAAGACGCAAAATGATGAAAACCTGTTGAAAAATGACCAAAACCAGATACAAAAACCATCTTTGTAGTCATTTATTTTATGGAGCAGTGTGTGTGTGTGTGTGTGTGTGTGTGTTTGTGTTTATGTGTGTGTTTCTATGGTGTGTGTGTGTGTGTGTGTCTATATGGTGTGTGTGTGTGTGTCTATATGGTGTGTGTGTGTCTATATGCTATATTTTAGCTTAGTGATTAGCTTCGCATTGAGTGGTGCCTTAGAGAACTACTGAGTGGGTTTAACAGTGGAGAAGAGGCTGGAATTAACTAGCTGTACTTTACTCTTCGTGTGTGTGTGTGTGTGTGTGTGTGTGTGTGTGTGTGTGTGTGTGTGTGTGTGTGTGTGTGTGTGTGTGTGTATGTGTGTGTGTCAGGCTGCCACACTAAATTGGCAAAATGAGGTGTAAATGTCTTGAGGCAGATGATCTGCCTTTAGTGAGCGAAGAAGCTCTGAATATTTCACCAGCAGCTTCAGGAAAGCTTCTCTGTGTGTGTGTGTGTGCGTGTGTGTGTGTGTGTGTGTGTGTGTGTGTGTGTGTGTGTGCACGCTTGGCAGCCATAGCCAATCACCGTCTATCATTCAGTTTTGGTTCTGACAGCTGGAAGAGGCAGAAAGTCCCTAAACGCCTCAGAGAAGCACTTAACTGCCTCCACTGCTCTGAGTGTTACTGAGTGTGTGCTACTGTGTTACTGTGTGTGTGTGTGTGTGTGTGTGTGTGTTTGCGTTAGAGGTGAGCTGTGCGTGGTGTAATCGTCTCATTATATCCAGTAATCTGCTGCAGTGTGACGTGCTGCCTGATGTACCTGATAGACCCACTTCCTGTTTTAACACCTGAGCTGCTGATTGGACGTCAGACTGATGCACCTGCAGGTTGACCTCTGACCTGTCACACCCACTCACCTTTACCGTTGTTAAAACACACACCTGGAAACCAAAGACGGCTGCAGCTTTTCCAACCCCAACCCTCTGATTTAATCTGAAATAAAACGTGTATGTAGTTAGCTAGTGTGTTAGTGTGTTGTTAGGATGGTTGTCATGGTAGCAGCTTGCTTTGGTTGGTTGTTTAGGTGGTGGTCTGGCTACCTGGTCAGGTGATATTTATTACTTTTATAAGATCAGACAATCATTTATTGCTCCCACAGCAGCAAAAATACAGAAACATCAGTGAAGAAACAATAAATAAACAAATACTGACAATCTAGATATTATATTTAGAAAACAGTGATTCTGCATGCAACTTTTAACCCTGGAAAACCCAAATATAGAAAAAAAATGAGCAAAAATTATTCATATATATATATATATATATATATATATATATATATATAGAGAGAGAGAGAGAGAGAGAGATATATAGATATAGATATAGATATATATATATATATATATATATATATATATATATAGAGAGAGATAGATATACTATAGATAGATAGATAGACTATAGATAGATACATAGATAGATAGATAGATATTAGATAGATGATAGATAGATATTAGATAGATAGATAGATAGATAGATAGATAGATAGATAGATAGATAGATAGATAGATAGATAGATAGATAGATAGATAGATAGATAGACGATAGATAGATAGATCTATCTATCTATCTATCTATCTATCTATCTATCTATCTATCTATCTATAGTCTATCTATAGTCTATCTATCTATCTGTCTATCTATCTATCTATCTATCTATCTATCTATCTATCTATCTATAGTCTGTCTATCTATCTATCTATCTATCTATCTATCTATCTATAGTCTATCTATCTATCTATCTATCTATCTATCTATCTATCTATCTATCTATCTATCTATCTATCTATCCATCCATCCATCTATCTATCTATCTATCTATCTATCTATCTATCTATCTATCTATCTATCTATCTATCTATCTATCTATCTATCTATCTATCTATCTATCTATCTATCTATCTATCTATTAACGCAATTAACACATCTGCTGCAGAATGACTAAATCCCTGAAACGTTTCTGGCAACGCATTTCGGGCAGATTGTCCAAGTAGACTTTCCGTCGCGCATGTCGTCGCGCATGCGCGTGTGGTCCGTTAAACCCGGTAGTGGCAGAACCGAGCAGCTCCACGTGGAGGACGGAAAGCAGCAAGACCACAGACCAGTTTGGGATGGATGGTTAAATCGGCCGATTGTAGCCCTCAAAATAATGATCACCGGCCGGAGTTTTGTCGGTTAAACGCCGATATCTTCTGAATTTCTCATAAAACAGTAAAAGCCGTCAATTGTCGCAGCAGAATGACGTCCTTTAAGCTGCAGCCAGGAACCATTCCAGGAGTGGGCGGAGCCAACAGGTAAGTTAAAAACCACAGTGTGAAATTAACAATGAGTCAACATGTCTCCCGGTTCAGTTCAAGTTAAATGATGAACTTTACTGTATTAGACTGTCTGCCTCTGAGTTTAATTTGTCTTAAAACCTATCAGGAGACCCAGACTGTGTTGTTATGGAGGAACATTAGTGTGGGACTATCTGTGACCATTGTAGATTTAAAATGCTGTCAGAGATGACGTGGTTTACATCTGAGGAAGGATCTCTGGTTTTATTTAGGTTCATGTGAGTCCTGACTTCATGGCAAAGAAAATAATGGAACAGAGAAAATGTGATTTAAGGTTAAAGGACATCAGAGGGCTGCAGAAATACTGTTTTACAGTAACTTCACTCATTATGCTGCTTATATACAGCATCTATCTATCTATCTATCTATCTATCTATAGTATATCTATCTATCTATCTATCTATCTATCTATAGTCTATCTATCTATCTATAGTATATCTATGTCTATCTATAGTATATCTATCTATCTATCTATCTATCTATCTATCTATCTATCTATCTATAGTATATCTATCTATCTATCTATCTATCTATAGTCTATCTATCTATCTATAGTATATCTATCTGTCTATCTATAGTATATCTATCTATCTATAGTATATCTATCTATCTATCTATCTATCTATCTATCTATCTATCTATCTATCGATCTATCATCCATCCATCCATCCATCCATCCATCCATCCATCTATCTATAGTATATCTATCTATCTATCTATCTATCTATCTATCTATCTATCCATCCATCCATCCATCCATCCATCCATCCATCCATCCATCCATCCATCCATCCATCCATCCATCCATCCATCTATCTATAGTATATCTATCTATCTATCTATCTATCTATCTATCTGTAAAACCTACTTCTAATCTGCAGCAACTAGAAGTACCAGACCAGATGGATTTCAGAACTCATTTATAGATTGATTCTTTTTAAGGTTCTATAATCTCCCAGAGGTTTAATGCTTTGTTCATGTTTTTGAAAATTCCTCTCTGTTGTAAAGTTCAGCAAATACTAAAGGACAAAATATTGTAAAACAGTCAAATGTTCTGCCTGTAATTCACATCTTTGTTGTTGGAAGTGTTAAGAGACCAAAAAAGAAGTTATTTTATTCATTATATATATTTTAAATTAGTCAGCCGATTAATCGGTTATAGGAATTTTTTCTGGAATATTGGAATCAGACCAATAATTCCGTGTGGGTTGGTCCTACTAAACAGCACATTGGCGTCTCAGTGGGAAATCTGAATACAAAAAAATGAAGACTGAACAGTCGACTGACATCCAGTAATATTCACTCTGCAGGAAGGAGTTCTCAGGCTTAATTCTCTGGTTGTCTTCATTTACAGGCACGAAAAAATATTGTTTCCTTGTCTGAAAAAAATCTAAAAATTCTGCCAAAAAAATTACCCAAATTTATAAAAATTTGCAAAATCTTCAGGAAGAAAATACCAATAATTCCTTAAAAGTTTCCCTTAAAAATTTTAATGAAAAAAAAAACTTTACAGGGAAACTTTTAAGGAATTATTGGAATTTTCTTCCTGAAGCTTTTGCAAATCTTCAGAAATTTGGGGAATTTTTTTGCTGAATTTTTGGATTTTTTTCAGACAAGGAAACAATATTTTTTTGGTGCCTGTCAATGAGGACAACAGGAGGATTAATCATCATTTTTTGAGGTTTGTAGAGGAAGAAGCTGCTCCTGTTGGTGTGGAGGAAGGTGAAGTATCGTGTTTTTGGTATCGTTTCCATCAGAGAGGACAGGAAGCCACACAACAGAGAAGAACAGCAGATTTAAATAAGTTAGCAGCGTCCCTGATTAACTTTGGATGAGCTCTGGTTTCAGGCACTTGGTCACTCTCCTCCTCCTCCTCCTCCTCCTTCATCCTCATCCTCATCCTCATCCTCGGTGTTTGTCCGTCCTCCAACCCTAACCTCCACCCGCCGACGAGCTTTTCTCAAATCCAGGCGAGTATTTTCTCTACATGAAAGAGTTTTTCTCTCTCTTTGTTTCTCGTTTGATCTCTCGCCGCCTGCTCGTGAAACTTTAATGAAAACACGGATTTCAAAATGCATAAAAATGTTATCAAAGTGCTGCAACAACATGCAACCGGACTCCTCGCTTTTCCTCCCGGCTCCGCCACGAAACGTTCCCTGTACAGGTGAAGGAAAGAACAGAGGAGTTCCACCGGTTTTACTCCTCAAACTGAGCTGGAGTTCAGATTTAAGGACTAGAATATGTCGGTGATATAGTCATGATAATGTGATGTGGTATTTTACTTTAAAAAAGACAAAAAACCCACAAAAACAAGATAAAATATTACAAAAACGAGACACAAAACGACAGAAGAGAGAAACAAAACAACCGAAAATAAGACAAACGGCATGAAACAAAACAAAAAAGAGACAAAAAATCAGACAAAAAAAGTTATAAAACGACAAAAAATGACCAAACGACAAAAACTAGACAAAAAAATGACAAAAGTAAGAAAGAAAACGACAACCGGTACACAAAACAACGAATAAAGTGAAACACAAAATAACAAAAATTAGACAAAAAACACGTGAGACAAAAAGGAAACACAAAACGACAAAAATGTGAGACAAATGACAAAAGTCAGACAAAAAAGATGAAAAACAACACAAAATATTACAAAAATGAGACACTAAACGACAAAAAATGAGACGAATGACACGAAACAAAACAAAAAATGAGACAAAAAGTTACAAAACAACAAAAAAAATGGACAAATGACAAAAATGATGCACAAAACAACAAATAAAGCAAAACACAAAATGACAAAAATAAGACAAAAAAACAACAAGACAAAATATTAGAATATTCAATGTTTTTTACAGAATCTGGCGTCTGTTTTTGATGACGAATGAGGCGATTTATATAAATTATCACAATTTAAAGCTTCAGTTTAGTGAATTTTCCTGACGTATGATGCATTCAGGGACCCTAGGAAATCTGACCGCTTGATTTTACAGTTTGTAGCCCTGATAAATGGTGTATTTTTTGAAATTTTATTTAAATAAAATATGTATTTTGAACTCTGACAGATTCTGTGGTTCAGATTGTTAAAGAACTATGATTTAAAGTCATGCAGGTGTTTGTTGGTGGATTTTGTCACCTTTTAGCAGATTCAGGTTGTTTCTAGACTTTATGCTAAGCTTAGCTAACTGGCTGCAGCATCATATTTACTGTATAGAACGTCCCAAGGTAAACAAGTTATTGCAGTTTTTTCGGGTTTTAATTGATAAATTGTGTATTTTTTGCTGTTTTATTTCAAGAAAATGTTCTCTTTAAACCCTCAGATTGGTTTGATGGCTTAGATTGTTACAGAAACGTAATTTGAAGTCTGTATTTGTAAGTTTTCCAGGTGTTTGTTGGTGGATTTTGGCGATTCAGGTTAGCTTTTTATGCTAAGCTAAGCTAACTGGCTGCAGCATCTTATTTACTGTATAGAACATCCCAAGATAAACAAGTTAATGCAGCCTTTTCAGTTTTTACAGTTTCTAACTCATAAATTGTGTATTTTTTGCTGTTTTATTTGAGGACAATATGCCTCTAAAACCCTCTGACAGGTTTTGTGGCTCAGATTGTTACAGAAACATGATGTAAAATCTGTTTCAGTGAGTTTTGCACGTGTGTTTTTGCAGGTCTTTATGCTAAGCTAAGCTAACCAGCTGCAGCTTCACGTTTGAAGTCCAGAAAGTCTCTCCCAGATAAGCAAATGAGCAGATTTACCAGCAGTTCCTTCACAAATATCCGACTAAAATACCTAATTTAAAACACAAAATGCATATATTTGATAGTTTTAAATGTTTTATAAACCAACAAAAACCGATAAGAGAAACAATCTGTTCAAGTTGAGCAGTTTTAATTGGTGATGATGTTTTTAAAGTGCTGCTGATGTGAAAACTGTTTTCCAGGTCTGAGGACAAAGCGGTCGACTTTTCTTTCTTCTACAGATTCTGGAGCCGTGAAGTAAATAAATAAGAGCCAGTAAATATTTCATGGGCTCATCGCCGTATTTTTAGACTTCATATATTTAAATTCCACCACTTTTAGGCCAACAAAAATAATAAATATTCAGTGTTTTCTCAGCAGATGTGAGGAAATGTCGGGGAAGTGCAGTCAGACGCTAAATAAAAATAAAATAAAATGACTAAAACTTTATTTTTGGATGTTTTTGGGGGTTTTGTGAGGACGATGTTAGTTTATTGTGCTGCTCTGACGTGTGGATCTCATCAGACAGAAATATGAGTTACATCAGCGATGGTCGATGATGTCAGGGAGACAGGAAGTAGGGAGACAGGAAGTAGGGAGGCAGGAAGTAGGGAGGCAGGAAGTAGGACAGGTGGCGTTGGCTCGGACTTCACAAACACTTCTTAAAGGTCAGGGAAAGAGCCAAAAAGCTTCAGATGGAGCTTCATTTCTGTCAGTCTTGCTTCATTTTGTGATTTTCCTACATTTCCCATGATTCCTTTCAGTCTAAACCTGCAGCACAGAGTGAGAACTTGTAGTTTTTCTCCATGCTGAATGGGTCTCCAACAACTTGCTCCTCTGTTCACTGTTTCTGGGCCATGCTGCATTGATTTTATTGACATTTGTAACATTTTGAACAAAGTTTGAGCCTTTTTGGACATATTTTTTGTCATTTTGGACAATTTTGCAATGTTTTTGGACAAATTTTGAACCATTTTATGCAAGTTTTGGGTCAACTTGGACGCGTTTCATCATGTTGGACATTCTTTGAGTTATTTTTAACAAGTCTTCATCCATTTTGACCAAATTTAAAATGTTTTAGTCCTGTTTCAAGTCATGTTTGACATGTTTTAGGTCACTTTTCTGCAAATTTTCTGTGATTTTTAATACATTTGAAACTGTTTTGGATGAGTTTAAGTCATTTAAGACACATTTTAAGTCATTTTGGAAATGTTTAGGTCACTTCGGACACGTTTGGAGTTATTTTAGACATGTTTAAATTAATTTTGGGCAGTGGATTTTGTCTCCTCTGGACAGATTTGGGTTAGCTGTTTCCAGACTTTACGCTAAGCTAAGCTAAGCTAAGCTAACCTGCTGCAGCTTCATGTTAACACACAGAAAGTCCAGACTAGTTAGCATGTTTTTCCCTGAAACAGACCAGAACATCACGTCTGTTTTATTGTTTTCTTTAAATTTGCGCTGCAAAGCTGCGTTTTAGACCGAATCGAAGCGGCGACCTGCTGCTGGTATTGATCTGTGATCGGAGGAGAACAACTGGGTTAACATGTAAACCAGGACAAACACTGTGGACCCGAGTTTCTGGGTTACTGGGCACACATCCCTCACACACAGACACAAACAGCAGCAGCACACGCACACGGAACAACACACGGGATGAGTGACACGTGTTGTGGGGCCTCGGGGGGAATCTGAATATCGATCGGCCTGGAACAGTTTTCAATCCGTGATGGACGGAGTGTTTGGATGAGGAGATAACACGCCATCAACACGCTAATGGAGGCAGGAAGTGTGTGTGTTGTTGTTGGTCGATTGTCTTGTTACACACACACTGGCAGCAGGTCAGAGCTGGTGTGTTTCTGAACCTTTGATGTTGTCGATGGAGCTGCCGGGCTGCAGCGCTACTGAGCATGCTCAGAAGGCCTCGGCGTGTGTGATGCTGTCACAGATAAACAGTCGGCCTGCAGCTTCCTGTTCTGCTGCTGGATGCGTCTTTATTTCACAAACACTCAGACTTTTACCTGTTTATTCTGATAAATTACAGAAAACAAAGTCAGAGCGGAACGACACGTTCTAAAAGCTGCCAGAAAGATGCTTTAATGCAGTAAAAATACTATTATATCAATGTAAAAGTACTACTCTTATTAAAGTACAGCAGTAAAAATAATAATAATAATAATGATATCCCTCTGACTGATGTTTGATGCATTTATCTGTGAGCAGTCATTTTCTGTTAATTACATGATATAATACAGAATATATATTTTCCCCAAGATTACTTCATAGTGTAGTATAGTAGAATATAGTACTGTCTAGTATAGTATAGTATAGTACAGCATATTATAGTAGTATGTTATAGTGTAGTATAGTACAGCATATTATAGTATGGTATAGTATAGTATAGTACAGTATAGTATGGTATAGTATATTATAGTAGTATAATATAGTACAGTGTAGTATAGTATATAGTATACTTAAGTGTATACCTAAGATATTATAAAAGTTTAAAAGCTGTTGAAAATAATCCTGTTGATTTCTGTAATCTTCCACTGATCTGCTAAATAAATGCTGTTGAGTGGAAACAAACAGCAGCAAGAAAAGGAAAAATCACACTTCTGTGTGTTTTTACATCAGAAAAATCTCTGGTGAACAGGAGAAATAAAGTCCAGGTTCCTCTTCTGCTAACTGACTGGAAAACAAAAGTAGTTCTCTGTGTATAAATACTCCTGTAGTTCTGTGTATAAATACTCCTTCAGTTCTGTGTATAAATACTCCTGTAGTTCTGTGTATAAATACTCCTTTAGTTCTGTGTATAAATACTCCTGTAGTTCTGTGTATAAATACTCCTTTAGTTCTGTGTATAAATACTCCTTTAGTTCTGTGTATAAATACTCCTTTAGCTCTGTGTATAAATACTCCTGTAGTTCTGTGTATAAATACTCCTGTAGTTCTGTGTATAAATACTCCTTTAGTTCTGTGTATAAATACTCCTGTAGTTCTGTGTATAAATACTCCTTTAGCTCTGTGTATAAATACTCCTGTAGTTCTGTGTATAAATACTCCTTTAGCTCTGTGTATAAATACTCCTGTAGTTCTGTGTATAAATACTCCTTTAGTTCTGTGTATAAATACTCCTTTAGTTCTGTGTATAAATACTCCTTTAGCTCTGTGTATAAATACTCCTGTAGTTCTGTGTATAAATACTCCTTTAGCTCTGTGTATAAATACTCCTGTAGTTCTGTGTATAAATACTCCTTTAGTTCTGTGTATAAATACTCCTTTAGCTCTGTGTATAAATACTCCTTCAGTTCTGTGTATAAATACTCCTGTAGTTCTGTGTATAAATACTCCTGTAGTTCTGTGTATAAATACTCCTGTAGTTCTGTGTATAAATACTCCTTCAGTTCTGTGTATAAATACTCCTTCAGTTCTGTGTATAAATACTCCTTCAGTTCTGTGTATAAATACTCCTTCAGTTCTGTGTATAAATACTCCTTTAGTTCTGTGTATAAATACTCCTTCAGTTCTGTGTATAAATACTCCTTCAGTTCTGTGTATAAATACTACTTTAGTTCTGTGTATAAATACTCCTTTAGTTCTGTGTATAAATACTCCTTCAGTTCTGTGTATAAATACTCCTTTAGCTCTGTGTATAAATACTCCTTTAGCTCTGTGTATAAATACTCCTTTAGCTCTGTGTATAAATACTCCTTTAGCTCTGTGTATAAATACTCCTTTAGCTCTGTGTATAAATACTCCTGTAGTTGTGTGTATAAATACTCCTTTAGTTCTGTGTATAAATACTCCTTTAGCTCTGTGTATAAATACTCCTTTAGCTCTGTGTATAAATACTCCTTCAGTTCTGTGTATAAATACTCCTGTAGTTCTGTGTATAAATACTCCTTTAGTTCTGTGTATAAATACTCCTTTAGTTCTGTGTATAAATACTCCTGTAGTTCTGTGTATAAATACTCCTTCAGTTCTGTGTATAAATACTCCTTCAGTTCTGTGTATAAATACTCCTTCAGTTCTGTGTATAAATACTCCTTTAGTTCTGTGTATAAATACTCCTTCAGTTCTGTGTATAAATACTCCTTCAGTTCTGTGTATAAATACTCCTTTAGTTCTGTGTATAAATACTCCTTTAGTTCTGTGTATAAATACTCCTTTAGCTCTGTGTATAAATACTCCTTTAGCTCTGTGTATAAATACTCCTTTAGCTCTGTGTATAAATACTCCTTTAGCTCTGTGTATAAATACTCCTTTAGCTCTGTGTATAAATACTCCTTTAGCTCTGTGTATAAATACTCCTTTAGCTCTGTGTATAAATACTCCTTTAGCTCTGTGTATAAATACTCCTTTAGCTCTGTGTATAAATACTCCTTTAGCTCTGTGTATAAATACTCCTGTAGCTCTGTGTATAAATACTCCTGTAGTTGTGTGTATAAATACTCCTTTAGCTCTGTGTATAAATACTCCTTTAGCTCTGTGTATAAATACTCCTTTAGCTCTGTGTATAAATACTCCTTTAGCTCTGTGTATAAATACTCCTTTAGCTCTGTGTATAAATACTCCTTTAGCTCTGTGTATAAATACTCCTGTAGTTGTGTGTATAAATACTCCTTTAGCTCTGTGTATAAATACTCCTTTAGCTCTGTGTATAAATACTCCTTTAGTTCTGTGTATAAATACTCCTTTAGCTCTGTGTATAAATACTCCTTTAGCTCTGTGTATAAATACTCCTTTAGCTCTGTGTATAAATACTCCTGTAGTTGTGTGTATAAATACTCCTGTAGCTCTGTGTATAAATACTCCTGTAGTTGTGTGTATAAATACTCCTTTAGCTTTGTGTATAAATACTCCTGTAGTTGTGTGTATAAATACTCCTTTAGCTCTGTGTATAAATACTCCTTTAGCTCTGTGTATAAATACTCCTTTAGTTCTGTGTATAAATACTCCTTTAGCTCTGTGTATAAATACTCCTTTAGCTCTGTGTATAAATACTCCTGTAGTTGTGTGTATAAATACTCCTTTAGCTCTGTGTATAAATACTCCTTTAGCTCTGTGTATAAATACTCCTTTAGTTCTGTGTATAAATACTCCTTTAGCTCTGTGTATAAATACTCCTTTAGCTCTGTGTATAAATACTCCTTTAGCTCTGTGTATAAATACTCCTGTAGTTGTGTGTATAAATACTCCTGTAGCTCTGTGTATAAATACTCCTGTAGTTGTGTGTATAAATACTCCTTTAGCTCTGTGTATAAATACTCCTGTAGTTGTGTGTATAAATACTCCTGTAGCTCTGTGTATAAATACTCCTGTAGTTGTGTGTATAAATACTCCTTTAGCTCTGTGTATAAATACTCCTGTAGTTGTGTGTATAAATACTCCTGTAGCTCTGTGTATAAATACTCCTGTAGTTGTGTGTATAAATACTCCTTTAGCTCTGTGTATAAATACTCCTGTAGCTCTGTGTATAAATACTCCTTTAGCTCTGTGTATAAATACTCCTGTAGTTGTGTGTATAAAGTATAGAGTCCAGGTGAGAATATTCTCGTGTTCCTGCTGTTCTACATGGTTCCAGCAGCTGTTCTCTGATCAGTGATTCTTGTTCTTTCTGCTTCTGAAGCCTGTAAACGTCTCGCTGCATCGCTTTTCTGTAAGTTAACCCGACACCTGAGTCAGCAGGACTTTTATCACGACGCTGGCAGAGGAGCAGCGTTCATGTCCAGACTGATACCCGATCCATCCCATAATAAGGTCTGACCCAGAGCCGGAGCTGCTAGGAAGATGAGCAGAGCCGTAAAAAAACACCAAATCTGGTCCAAACAGAGAAAGTCTGGCAGCTATGAAACACTATGAAAACTGTAAAGAACAACTAATATTTGGAAAATAATTAGATTTTTAACTGATTTAAATACAGTAAAAATAAAAATATGGACATTTACAGTTTGGGGCATTTTTTAATGTAAATTTTTACTTTTTTCTCTTTTTTTTTATATGATTTTTACTAGCTATTGTCTGTTATTTAACAAAACTGGGAAAATCTGTAAAATATATTTTGACCTGATTTAAATGCAGTAAAATCATATAATTTTACAGTTATTCATCATAAAATAACAGGTTTCTATTTGTAAAAAAATAATAATTATGTGAACATTTTTGGACAGTTTTGGACAATTTTCATGTAATTTTTTACTTTTTTTTCTCTTTTTTATGTAATTTCTTCAAGCTATTATCTGTTATTTAACAAAAAAATCTGTAAATTATCTGCTAAAAGAATCTGTCAGTCCTTAATATATATAGGTTTTATGAAAAATACCTGTGAAATAATTGAAATTTGTCCAGAATGACATAAAATCCTCCAAAATGACTCAAAGTTGGTCCAAAAGTTCGTAGTGATTAAATCTTGGCCCTTGAGTCGGTTGGTTGGGTTCCATTTAAATCCAGTTAGGAGGGAACGTGTTGGTGGTGGAACTGTTCTTCATGTGGGTGTCGTTTTAACACCTATCTGTAAAAAGCAAACCAAAGCAGCTGGAAGTTTCCCTCCCAGACGAGGAACTTTAGATGACAGACCAACACTAACTTCCAGAGCGAACGGACGTCAGCTCGGTTCCTCTCCGACCCGCCGTCCGACCTCCGACCTCCGGCTCAGACAGGAATCCGTCACCGCCTGCCGACCGGCGATCCACAGCGCGACCTTTAGCTCCGTCACCTCATTAGAGCCGGTGTCGGTGGGATGTGAAGGAAGCTTCTCCTCTCAGATCACATGAACAGGAGGAGGTCGGAGGTTGGAGGTCACGGCAGCCTGTTGACGTCCGAACCCTTCAGCACTTTGTTAATGAGTCTCTGAGCTTCTATCGGCCCCTAAAGCAGACAGTAAAGCTGATTTAGTGCCGTGTTGTCTGATATTTTACCTCATTAACTGAAAATAATGCAGCCTCTACATCACAGCTGATCGCTTTCCTCCTCAGAATCACCGTTTGCTCTGATTTAACTCCCTCCAGATGGCCTTCATGTCCTTTAATCAACGTTTCCATTTCTCATGCTCTCAGTTCACCATCATCCTCAATTAAACCGGAGAAGTCTTTGCTGTTCTGCAGAAATATTTAACCCTCCTGTTGTCTTTATTTACGGCCACCAAAAAATATTGTTTCCTTGTCTGAAAAAAATCTAAAAATCTGCATAAAATTCCCCAAATTTCTGAAAATTTGCAAAACCTTCAGGAAGAAAATTCCAATAATTCCTTAAAAGTTTTCCTTTAAAGTTTTATTTTTTTTAAAAATCCCCCAAACTTGGCAAGAAAATTCTTGTAAATATTTTCAAAAAATGAGTAAAAATCTTCAAAAAAAATCCTACAAATATCTAAAGGGATTCCATATATATCAGTAAAACTTCTGATATTTTCTGTAAGAACATTCACATAAAAATCAACCAAAATCCAGCGAATTTCACTGGATTTTGGTTGATTTTTATGTGAATGTTCTTAATAAACATTTTAGCATTTCTTTTTTTCCACCAAAAAATATTCAAAGATTTCCCAAAAATGTTGAAAATGTGGACATCAGAAGTTTCACTGTGAAAACAGATTTTTTTCCCACATTTTCAAAGTTTAAAACGGATCAATTTGACCTGCAGGACGACATGAGGGTTAATAATGCTTGTATTTAGCTCGGCTGATTAATGAAGTGCGACACACACACCAACCATTTGGCTAATTAATCAGTTTGTTGGGTTCAAGTTTCATCTCTTTAAATTGTATAATTAGCAGCTGAATATTCTGGGGACACATCCAGGCCTCCTCCGTTTACCTGCCGGGTTAATTAACTGCTTCGTCACAGAGCCCCGCCCACCTCCTCCTCATCCTCACAGCTATTGGACGACAGTCTGCCCACCTGTTCAGTCTCTCAGCCAATAGGAACAGGCCAAGTCACAGTAATAATGACATCATATACCTCCACGGTTCAGTCTGAGGAGCTGCTGATGTTTTGAACTTAACAGAAACTACACATACTTACACATGTTCACATAAACCTGCACCTTGTCATGTATGTTTTTTGTGTCTAGAATGGTTTAAAATGCTTCAAAGTTGCTCAAAAATCACAGAAAATTAGTCCTAAAATGAGTGAAAATATCTCTAATCACTCCAAAAATGACTTGAAATTGGTAAGAACTACTTAAAATTGTTCAAAATAAGCCCAGAATTACTCAGCATTTGTTTAAAATTACTCAAATGGTGTAACTGGGACCCCAAAAGGTTCCTGTGTTTAGAATAACAAGACAAGGTTCCAGTTTTTCAATATTTGACTTGAAAACTGTTTAAAATGATTCATAATTGCCCAAAATGTCTGATTGTTGTCATAAATGACTTGAAAATGTATGCAAAATGGTTTAAAATGCTTTAAAGTGGCTCAAAATTCTACAAAATCACTCAGAAGTAGTCCTAAAATTAGCCAAATGTCCAGAAATAACTGGAAATTGTTCAAAATGACTCAACTAATCCCAGAATTATGTAAGATTTATTTAAAATTCTGTCTCCAAACTTTTCCTGTTAGTGTAAATCTATCCTGTACCCACAATCCTCCTGGGCAGTGAGGAGGAGGAGGAGGAGGAAGGTGAAGCCTCATTACTGACTATCAGTGACGGGTCCTCTGTTACCCAGCATGCCGTGGGGTCGGCGGGGTCAGGGGTCGCGGGCGGCCACTTCCTGTCCATTAGCAGCAGGAGGATAAAAAAACCTCATCAATCATTCCACACCTGGTCGCCGTGGGCAACGGTAACTAGGAGGTAACCAGAACCACCTGCAGCAGCCCAGAGGAAGGTTTCACTTTAAATTACACAGAATAATTACAGTAAAATCACAGGAATAATCCAGTCATTTACATTTAAACTCTCTTTACAGCATTATTTGACCGTTTTTGTATTTACGTCTTTTCTTGACAGATTTTGGACATTTGGCCTAATTTTGGACATTTTCAAACAATTATTTGATGACTTTTGAGACATTTTAATCATGTTTCAAGTCATTTATGACAGCTGGGAAACATTTGTAATTTTTAACAGGTTTCAAGTCAAAATGTCTAAAAACTAGAATCTCGTCTGGTCAACCTTTAACCCATCAGATTCTACTGATGTTAGAGCCTCAACAGTTGGTGAAACGTTGATCAAAGACTGGATTTTAGTAGAAATATGGATCCATCCATAGATATAAACACTTACAGGAACTTTATGGAGACTCTAGACCACTTATGTTTTAAAATTGTGCACTTTTTTCCATTTTAAAAGACCAATAGTTTAATTCAGTCATTTGGATCTTTGTCTAAAATGTCTGAAGTCTACTTTATCTGGAGTGAATCTGAGGCTTCAGCAGTCTGAGATCATTAAATCTACAAAATTAAAGTGGGGGAACTCCCAAAGTTAATGCGTTTTTAATGCACTTTCCATGCAAATGTATCTGAAATTCAGGAAAATCAGCAAAAAAGAAAATGCAAATGGACGGCAGTTTCTATCCAGCAGCAGGACGTGAACATGAAGAGCTGAGATGAATCAGGATGTAGTTTAATGAGCTGCAGGAGAAGCTCCAACTGTGGGAAGGAAAGGAGAAAACCTGAGGAAATAAAACACGTCCATCAGCTTCACGTGTTCAAGTCGAAATATTAGTTTCCTCACCCAGATCTGAAAATAAGAGCATATAAACACCCTTAAACACCCACAAATAGCAGCTTTTAAGGTGTGTCAGTGTTGAAATTGTGATTATTGGCAGATTTTTAGGGACAAAACAGTTTTATTTTGCATTTAAATCAACATTTTGCTGCTAATGTACGACAATAAGGCTTAAAATATGCCTAAATTCCACCTTAAATGCCTCCCATGCATGTTATTTATGTAGCTGTGCACAGAGAAGCTTCTAGTCTGCATCAGTTTCAGATTATCTAGCAGTTTAGCGTCCACTCCTGAGCCGTTAGCTGATCAATAATTGCATTAACCGGTTTATATTTAGTGGTTCTGACCCGGTTCTGGGTCTGGCAGCAGCCTGAGGTCTCTGGTTTTTCATTCAGATGAGTTTCTGCTGCTTTCTGACTCAGCAGCTCCTCTCTCTCTCAGTTCGTCCTGCAGTGTTTTCTGAAGTTCGCTCAGCTCTGAATGATCTGTTTCTGGACCCGAACTCGTGAATCACACTCCGACCGTCCAGTTAGAGCGGCGGTCGGAGCCAAGCGTTGTTTCTGCTCACAGATTTCCTGCAGCTAAACGCCGGCAGCAGAATGTGTGATTCTGGAGAGACAGAACGTGACAAAACCACAATCTGAGGAGCAGCAGCAGCGACGCTGAGGCGAAGACGAGGCAGGAAAAGGCTCAATAGAAAGCCGTACAGCAGCTAAAAATATTAGAATACGCCGTAAACATTTCACCACTTAACATTTAAAAACGGTGTTTTCTAAGATGTAGAGAAACCTACACCACCATTCAACAGTTTGGGGTCATCCAGGTAATTCCATGTTTCCCATGAAAACTCCCACTTTTATCCATGTGCTAACATAACTGCACAAGGGTTTTCTAATCATCAATGATCCTTTCAACACCATTAGCTAACACAATGTAGCATTAGAACACAGGAGTGATGGTTGCTGGAAATGTTCCTCTGTACCTCTATGGAGATATTCCATTAAAAATCAGCTGTTTCCAGCTAGAATAGTCATTTACCACATTAACTATGTCTACACTGGATTTATCATTCAGTTAATGCTGTCTTCACAAAAAAAAAAAAGATTTTCTTTCAAAAATACGGACATTTCTAAGTGAGCCCAGACTTTTGAACACTAGTGTACAAAGTTGGCGAAGCCTCGGCAGAGTTATGTGATGATCGGCGTCTGTCTGTCTGTCTGTCTGTCTGTCTGTCTGTCTGTCTGTCTGTCTGTCTGTCTGTCTGTCTGTCTGTCTGTCTGTCTGTCTGTCTGTCTGTCTGTCTGTCAGCAGCATCACTCATAAACAGACTAATGGATTTGGATAAAATTTTCAGTGAAGGTCAGAAATGACTCAAGGACCAAGTGATTAGATTTTACCAGTGATGCAGCTTATAGTCTGGATCCACTGATTTGTTAAAGATTTCTGTATCATTGCCAGATAGCGGCAAGGCGTCACTGTAACCATGACAACAAGTGAACACTACATCAGCTGATTGTGATCCTACTGCAATGATCCAAAATTGCAGAAAATTTGTCCAGAATTATACAAAAGTTGTCAGAAATGACAAAAATCTTCCCAAAGTGACACAAAAATTGACCAAAATTGCTTAAATCTGTTCAGAATGAACAGAAAATGATTAAAAATGACAGAAAACTAAATGGACACGTTCTATGTTGCTGTGATTTCTGATCAATAACTAATAGACAGATGCTGCATTTCTGACATATGGAGGAATGAGCAGTCTTGGAGGAGGACTGAACTCTCTGAGGGCTTTTCTAGTTTTATGGATTTTGTTGACAAAATGTTGCATCATCTTAATAGTTTAAACTCAAGTTTCTGTGTTAGTTGATATAAAACTGAATATAAGTTCAGAAAACTTTGGCTTGAACATTTGTTCAGGATTTTCAGACTCAGGGTTCAGACTGATAATTAAATAGCTTTAATTGTAGAGTAAAAGTTAATTCGACTGACCCGGTGTAGTTTGTAGAATAAATCCAGATACAAACGGTTGCATTTGTGGTTTTTGTTGATCCCAAACCTTCATATTTTTTCTGTGAATCTTAAAAGCAGCGGCAGCAGAGAGAAACCCTCAGAGATGATCGGTGGGTCTGGCTGTCGTTTCAAAGGTTGGTTTCCCCACAGATTGTTTTTATGGTTGCAGCTTTAATTAGTGACCCGGAGACGTTTTCACAGCTTTCTGACTCAGAGACTTCACACCTCCATCAGGGTTGTCCTGACTCAGAATCCTCCTCTCAGAGCGAAACGTTCTCAGATCTGTGCATTTCCCTCTGAATGTGTTTAAACCTCAGATATCAGAGAGTTTGTTTTAGTCTCACTCCTGATCATTGTGGCTGAATCCTCCTCCAGTGCTGCCAGAAGTTCCTCTGCAGGAAAAACACGAGTTTATTCTGGACAAATGGAAGCAGTTGATCTGTAAAACCAAAAGGATCAGAAGGACCTCCTGCTGGTTTAACTCCTCAGCTTTAACTACCATCGTTATTACCCCTGAACCCACTCTACTGCCCCTCTACCAGCACTCTACTGCCCCCCCACCACTCTAACTGCACCTCCAGACCTCTAACTGCCCCTACCGCCACTCTACTGCCCCTCCAGATCTCTGATTGACCCTTTAACTACCCCTTCAGACCTTTAACTGCCCCTTCAGACATCCATCTGCCCGTCTAAACCTCTGACTTCCCCTAAACTGCCCCTCCAGACCTCCAACTACCCCTTTAACTGTCCCTTTAACTGCCCCTCCTGACCTCTAACTGTCCCTTTAACTGCTCCTCCAGACTGCTAACTGCCCCTCCAGATCTCCAACTGCACCTTCAAACCTCTAACTGCACCTCCAGACTGCTAACTGCCCCTGTAACTGCCCCTCCAGATCTCCAACTGCACCTTCAAACCTCCAACTGCACTTCCAGTCCTCTAACTGCCACTTCAGACCTTCAAATACCCCTCTACCTGCTCCTCCAGATTCCAACCGCCAGTCCAGACCTCCAACTGATCCTTTAACTACCCCTCCAGACCTTGAAGTGCCCCTTTAACTGCCCTTCCACCTCCTTTCAGCCAAATGGTTCCTTTTGTGCTGGAGGCCGTTTGTTTTGTTTCTCAGGAGGAGATCTGCCTCCTCTTCCTCCCTCTCCTCCTCCTCCTTCTCCTCTTTTGTTGTATTTTGAACAAAGCAAACTCTAGAATCGAACAGAAGTAAAATATGAACTTTCTACCCTTAAAAACACTCAGAAAAGTTTAAAAAACTAAACTTGGTGCACTGAAATAAGCTTCTTTTCTTTTTTTTCTCTGGTATTAAATTAGGTTTTGCTGCTTAGTGTGTTTTATCTGCAGCTTTTATTCCAGTTTATATTGATTTATTTACTATGTTTTAAGTCTAGATCAGCTCTAGTCCGTCCAGATGAATGGTAGAATCCATATTCTGGTATTAAATGATGTTTTATCTGCAGCTTTAACCTCAGCAGCAGCTCTGAGCTCCAAACTGTGAACATCTGACATGAATGAAGTTCTGTTTTATTTCACGCTGCTGTTTAAGGGCCCCTGAGCTGCCAGAAGGGCCCCAAACTGAACATAAACGTGGAGTTTGTCCGTTTATTTTGGCGAACGCGAGTATGTTAAGATGCTCGGCTTTTTATGGCCCCCGGTGAGATCATTAAACCTGAAGAACAAGCAGCGTCTCCTGGGTTCTATCTGCAGAAACCTTCAGATTCTGCTCGTTTTCACCACACAGCGTTGGAGCAGCGCTAGCGTGGAGCTAACCTGGAGGCTAGCAGCAGTTAGCATCCAGAGCTAATGACTGACTGAGAGCCTCGTGTTTTCCCCGGCTATATTTAGACGCCATTCGTTCCCCGTGGCGTGTCGAGCAGTCGATAAAATCAGACGCTCGCCGTCGTGTCTGAACCTGATCCTCCACCCCCCGGCAGGAAGCAACGGTCCGGACACTTCCTCCTCCCGTCTGGAGGTGAAAAACGAGCGACTTCAGGTTTTAATACCGGCCGAGTCACCTTCATGGAGCCGGCAGAGAGGTCAGGGGTCAGAGGGATCTCTCAGCTGGACTCCACATTTATTTTTCTTCTCAACTCAACACTTCAGTCTGAAACCTGCACATTTCTGCATTTTTAGAATACGTTTAGTTTTCAGTCGCATCTTTTTACAGAGCTTTACAAAGTCACACACATGCTCACATATTTTCTCTTTTAACACATCTACAGATAACATATCCAGCAAAATATTAAATTATAAAATAATAAAAATATCTGGTAAAATAACAGGGGAAAAAGTTCCAAAATCGAATAATATAAAAACTAAATAAAAATTCTTTTAAAAAATCACACAATGACAGACTAAAACAATAATGTCCTCATCAAATATCAGTTTTTAATGGTATTTTTTTCTATAATATTTGACTGTGAACCAGTCAAATAATAATAATAATAATAATTACAAATAATATGTAGTACAATAGTACCTCCACAGAAAAAAAATACATAAAAATAGTATAATATTTTTAAAATTAAATAAAAAACAAAAAACAAACAAAAAAGTTTTCTTTTAAATTGTCATTTGTTCTATTACAAAATTTGATTATGAAATTACACCATTTTTACTGTATTAAACCAGGATTATTTTACAGATATTTCATGCTATTTTTTACCATTTTTAAAAGTTTTTATGTTCCACTATTTTCAGGATTTTTTTTCTGCCGCTCTTGAGGCCAGATTTTTAATGTTGTTTTTTTTTGGTTTTTTTAAGGATTTTTTTGTTTCCCAGAATTTGCAGTGATGGTTTTAGGAGTATTTAAGTTGGAGTAATGTGAGTGGAGGTGGATGGACAGCTAATTTATGAGGAAACTTCTAAATTATCTGCAGAGAGCTTCTGCTAATTTCACCTGAATCTGAACAACAGGAGTTTAGATTTAAGAATATAATATTATTATTATTAGCATGTGTTAGCTTCACAAGATCAGGAATACAGACTGTGTTTATAAAGGTCGTTTTGCTTTTCTGTGCTTCTTCTTTCACCATCACTAATTCCTGCAAAGGATTATTAAAAGACCATCTATCTATCTGTCTGTCTGTCTGTCTGTCCGTCCGTCCGTCCGTCCAAGTCTTCATCAGTTTATCAGGCGTCTGGTTTCTTCTTCGGCTGTTTCTCTGTCAGGAGGAAGTCTGTTGATCCGGACTGGACCTAAAGATTTGTCAGTAATACTCTAAGACGTCCGTCTCTCCATCCTCCTAAACCTCACAAAGCCCAAATAAATCTCCCCAACTTCATTTCTGCGCTGCTTTTAGTGTGAAAACATCCTCAGAGAGTCGAGCGGATCCTTCAGAGGAGAGTTTGGACGATGACAGGGAGTCCAGAAAACATGCTAATGCTTCTGAAACGGCCTTTATTATACCTGAACGTCTCCAGAACAGCAGGCAGAGCTCCAGTTATTGGAGGTAATGATGTCAGAGTCTGAGTGGGAGGATTACTGATCAAATCCTGCAGGACAAAGTGTTTCCATCGACTGTTTAAAACACAGAGAACAAGCCGGACTGAAAGCTTCAGCACAGTCGACTGGTTTCCTACAAAACACAAAGAGCTGTTTCCAGGATTACAGCCGAAGTCACGCCTTCCTTTAAAGAACCCAGCCCTTGTTCCACTACAGACACTTCATCTTCTCATAGTTCCTTTAATTTACGTCACACTGAAGCTCCTTTATGGCATCAATTAGTTCTTATTGTCGGTTTTATTTCTTCAAATTAGAGTTACAGACGCTAAAACTCTGTGTTTATAAATGTCCGGTTGTAGTTTAATTATTAGTTGTTTTGATCCGAAAATGTCTTGAAATGTAGTAATAGCTGTATTGATTTGTGCTAAAGTAAGAAGTCAGGTGATGTTTTTATAGAACTAGGGAGGATGTTGGGGTGGATGGATGGGTCTGCTGTTTGGACTGAACAATAAAGTTCTTCTAACCGTAACAAAGTTCTTATCTAGATGCTTCTCAGGTTCTTTCCTTCAATCTTAACCAGTGTTTTTGTGCTTAAACTTGACAAACCTTAAACTTTACATTTCTGAAGTGATTTTTAACAGTTTATTTTCTCATAGGTTCTCTAATTTAGTGTCTGAAAAGCAGAAACGTCACACTGAAGCTCCTTTATGGCATCGGTTAGTTATTATCTGGTTTTAGATTTAAACTTGGATTTACCTCTCTAAACCATAAATCCTGTTCCAGCAGAAACGTCACACTGAAGCTCCTTTATGGCATCGGTTAGTTATTATCTGGTTTTAGATTTAAACTTGGATTTACCTCTCTAAACCATAAATCCTGTTTAAATCTAGTTTTTAAACCCAGATTCATACCTGAATTTATTTCTCTAACCATAAATCCTGCTTAAATCTGGCCTAAAACCCAGATTTAAGCCTAAATCTACCTTGGATTTAACCCAGATTTAATCCTTAATTTACCTCTCTAACCCTACGTCCTGCTTAGATCTAGTCTAAAACCTGGATTATAGTTCAGTTTTAAACCTAGATTTAAACCTGAACTTATCTCTCTAACCTTAAATCTTGCTTAAATCAGGTTTTAAACCCAGATTTAAACCTGAACCTACCTCTCTAACCCTAAGTCCTGCTTGGTAGGACCAGCCTCTGATTATCCAGACCTCCAGCTCCGGTCTAATTGTCTTTTCTCCGACGTTCTGCTGGAACCTAGAGATGTTCTGCTCTGTTCTGTTAATGGATGGATTGATCCCCAGTGAGCTGTTGTTGTGGCCGACGTGGAGCCACTTTGTCTTCGTTCTGTCACACACACAGTAAGACACACAGTAACACACACAGTAACACACACACTCCTACAGTACATTCAGTAGAAACCATCCTTTCAGCTGTCTGGATGCTGAGCATCTGGGCAGAACCTGCTCTGACACTTCCACTGTCTACATCTGTATCTATGTGTGTGTGTGTGTGTGTGTGTGTGTGTGTGTGTGTGTGTGTGTGTGGTTCACAGCACACACTCTTGAGTAATTAATTTTCAACATGGCTGGGTTTTCAGTGTGTGTTTGTGTGCAGTGGTGGAGGTAGCTGCCGTCAATACTAATTTGGTACGAGAGAAAACAAATGTATTTAATCCCTGGTTGTCTTGTCCTGTTTTCCTCTTCCTCCCTCTTCCTCCCTCCTTCTCTCTCGCTCTCTCTCTCTCTCTCTCGCTCCCTCCCCTATGCCTTCCCTCATGCCTCGCTCGCCCCTCGCTCGCCCCGCCCCATGCCTCGCGGCCTGATAGCCATTAGCGCTGCAAAGGGAATTTTAATGCAACGCTGGCTTCAGTGGGAAGGAATGAATATTTAAAACGGCGAAACACTGACTGGAGCAATAAGAGGAGAAGGACATGTCTCTCATTCACACACACACACACTAAAACACACACACGCACACACTAAAACACACACACACACACACACTGTTGTGGGTCTAGTTGTGTTGTTGTGCTGGTGAACAAAAAAAATGCAGTTTAGATATTTTTAAAATTATGTTTTTCAAAGTATTTTTACACACAGATACTCACTTAAGTCATATTAGGGGCTCATTTTTCAACACCCCACCTCTAAGGACACTCTGACACACACTGTTTTGTGTGTAGTTGTGTTGTTGTGCTGGTGAACAAACAGCATCTGCATTGTAATTCTTTAAAAATGCACTTTAGATATTTTAAAATTGTGGTTTTTAAATATTTTTTCGCACACATACTTAAGTCATATACGGGGCTCATATTTCAACACCCCACCTCTAAGGACACACAGTAACACACAGTAACACACAGTAACACACTCCCAGGCTGTTCTGAAACCAGTTGAGCCGGTCTGACTGGAGATCTGTTTGTTTTGTCTCCTGTCAGAGATGAGGGAGGTTTCCATGGTTACCACTTGAAAGCTTTCCCTGCGACTGGAGACGGTCCTCCTCCTGCCGAGTGTCCTGCGTCGCATTCGTCCTCGTTCGTCTGCTTATTTACATCTCCTCTGCAGAGTCTCTTTACCTTCAGCGCTGACCTGCTGGGAGCGAGTCTCCTCATTACACTCTCAGGGCTTTTTGTTGCTTTAGAAATGTATTTTTGCTCCGTTACATCGATCTGATCGCTGCTGTTAGAGAGAAATCTGGAGGTTTCTGGTTCTGGCGCTGCACAAGTGGCTCAGGGGGTTTTATTTTTCTGCTGATATTTCCAGAATGTTTCCTCTTTGCTGCTCTAACAATGCTAACTTCCCCACTGTGGTGTGAGTAAAGGATAGATTCACAAACTAGCAGCCACATAACACCACAGTGATGCTAATGGGATGCTAACGCATGACATGACAATGCAACATCACATTAATGCCAAACACGACACAAAATGTGCCAGTGAAGCTTCATTTGTACTAAACATGTCCTTCTGTTAGCTTTGGTGCTTCCTGCAGCTGTCTTGGATTTTTGGTGTATTTTAAACCGTGGCAGCGGATCATATGGAGCTAAAACATGTTTTAGAGAGAAGATTTCAGAGACTGATTGCGTCAAATTAGCAAAGAATGAAAAAAGTTAAAGTGGCAGAATACTGGTTCTTGTGTTTGCATTTTGAGGAAATCAGGTAGAACTACAGCATATTACACTTTATCTTTTGCAGTATTTTGCTGCAAACTTTGCACGTTACTAAACAGACAACTGTTTTATTGCAATATGTGGTTGGATTTCGATCCTGGTTCTGCTTTTGTGGCTGCAGCGCATTGATAAAGGAAGCTAAATATATAATATAATACAACAGCAAGGAAACATGAAGCTAATGCATGACATGATGTGACAGGAAACAGTCAGAAATAACACAAACAGCACTAAAATATTAGTCGATGATGATGTGTTTTAAGACACAAACGGAAGTAAAAATCGATGTTGTTGTTGCTAATGCTAGGTTAGCTGCAAAGAAAGAGCAGTTCAGTTCAATCAATCAGAAATTAAAAAAGGTAAAAATAAAACTCATTTTGTCAACAAACCACTAAAATATTAGTTGATGATGTTGTGTTTTAAGACAAAAATTTTAATAAATATCAATGTTGTTGTAGCTAATGCTAATGCTCTTTGAGTAGCAAAAGTCATTTTTATTATTGCAGAAATACAAGCGATAAATACAAACACCTAAAATCAAGTAGCAATAAAATAATAATACGTGGTTAAATCAGATGGAAGTGATGCTAATATGACAGTAATATATAAATTAGCGTAGCATAACGCTGTACATTAACTTAATAGCAGCGTTAGTGTGTTAAATAATCCTGCTGTGGATTGTAACATGAAATATAAAATACCATTAATACAAAACTCAGCTATAAATATCGCTGGTGTCATAGAAAATGATCAGAGTGATTGATCGCATTAGTTTAATGCAGCACTCAGATCATCTGCAGCACGAAGCTGCTGCTTTAAAACCGATTAAACATCAATTATTCATCGTTATTAGGTTATTATGAAAAGGAACAAACATCAGGAAGGTTTTACTGCAGCTGTTTGCATTCAATGTGTTTATCTCAGTCATAAAACCAGGTTTTAATTTAGAAGTTAGCAGCAGCTACAAACTATATAAAACCATAAATGAGCGACTATTCCACTATTCTGACATCCAAACTACATATTTCTGGACTTGAAGGGATGTAAAATCGTCCATTTTTATTCGATTTTTGCTTGAATATTCCACTTTTGTAAAAACACTGTGGGGAGAAGAACACTTTAGCGACTGTGAATAGAATCTTAAATTGAAAATCAAGAGTTTGAGAGGTTTTCAAACATGCAAAAGAGCTCAGAGAAAGAGAGCAACAGGTGAGCTGGAATAATCGTCTGTTGTTATGGAAACAAGGTGCGCTGTCATCCTCCTGGTTTCTTTCTCCTCCTCAGAAAAACCGCCGCAGGCTGCACTTTCTCCACAAACGGATGAACTGAACCTCACCTGCTCTGCATTCAAGACATTTAAATACCTCAGAAGGGATAAAAAAAGGAAAAAAAATCTTTTGAATTTAGATTAGAAAAGCTGTTTTAAAGCATCTGTGGAGCGACAGGGAAAACACTGTAGAAGCTGCAGGAGAGGAACAGGTGGTGGATGGAGACGTGAAGAAACAGACAAATCCAGCTTCCTGTGATTAGATGTGATGATTTTAACAACCTGGGAGCGTTTCTGGCTAAAATACAGATGTTTTTGTGTCCTTTAATTAAGATTCTGAGATCTTTTTGGCCGATTACGACCCTTCAGGCATGTTTAAACAGAACTTTGTGATGTTGCTGAACGAGTCAGTGGTTTGAACGATTCTTTTAAGTGAATGATGAGAACTAGTTTGAGCCTTTTCTATGTGCAAATTATATAATGCAGCTGATTTACAGGAGGAGGAGTGTGAACGCCGCCCGAGTCCGACATTTATCAGGGAGTAGGAGATATTAGCGACAGAAAAAAATGTAAAATGTGACACTAAATGGCTAAAATAAGACAAAAAATAAGGAAAAATTGGTCACAAATTAAGTCTTTAACAAATCTCCATATTTGTCCAAAATTATTAAAAATTTATCCAGAACTTGCTCAAAAAAATCCTCTTTTCCTGTTCACAATCTGTCCGAAATGAGTTAAACATCTAGGATGGCTTAGAAGGGTTCCAAAAATGACTAAAAACAATAAAAACACATCCAAAATGACTCGAATCTGACCTCATAAAATAAGAATGTTCTCTAAATGTTGTTAAAATGTGTCAGAAATGACCTGAAATATGTGCAAAATGACTAGAAATTACTCAAATTTGTCCAAAACTTTCTCAAAAAAATACTTAACTGTTCAAACCCTGTTCAAAGTGAGTTAATGGTCTAGGATGGCTGAGAAGGGTTAAAAAAATGACTAAAAATGGGTCCAAAATGACTTTAAAATGTCTTCAAACTATTACATTTTCTTTAAAAAGTAGGAATTATTCCCAGTTACAGTTTTATAAACATTGGTGGTCCTCAGCGGTGGATTTGTAGTAGGATCACAATCAGCTGATGTAGTGTTCACTTGTTGTCATGGTTACAGTGACGCCGTGCCGCTATCTGGCAATGATACAGAAATCTTTAACAAATCAGTGGATCCAGACTATAAGCTGCATCACTGCCAAAATCTAATCACTTGGTCCTTGTGTCATTTCTGACCTTCCCTGGAAATTTCATCCAAATTTGTTGGTCTGTTTTAGAGTAATGTTGCTAACAGACAGACGGACAGACGGATGCTGCTCGTCACATAACTCTGCTGTTCCTTGGTGGAGTAATAAAAGTGTAATGCACATCGTGGAGCATTGACATTAGCGTTCTCACTGAAAACTCTGGCTACTCGTTGAGAAAAATTCCGCTCTGGAGGCTGTGTTTAGGTCTAAAACGTGGTTGTTTGGCCACAACGCAACCAAACCTTTGAGTTTCACCCTAAAACTGTTGTCGTGTAAACCGGCCCTCAACCAGCAGACACCAGAAATCATTACAGCATTCCAACCGGTCTGACTGAGCGTCATGTTGTTGTGTAGTTTCGTCTGTAATCGGCCTCCAGGACATGAAGCAGCGACGGATCCTGCAGCACAAACAATCCGTCAGCGGCTTCATGAACCTGATTTGTGAGTTCTGCTGAGTTGCAGCGACGGAAACGTTGCAGATGAAGGTTTGAAAGCCTTCAGGGCTCAAGCTCAGGTCACATCAGCTCAGATTAGTGAAACATGACAAACTGAAGGTGCACATTCTGCTGTTGAGTCTGTAGCTCCATCTGAAGATCACACTGGAAAAAATGCCCCTCTCAAAACAAGAAAAAAAACTTATTCCAAGGAACTTTTACCTTGAAATAAGTGAAAAAATCTGCCAATAGGACAAGTGAAAATGGCCTGGTAAGATTTCTTGAAATCAGATATGATATTTAGAATATTGAGATCTTAAAATTAGCTGAGAAAACTTACTTTAACCCTCCTGTTGTCTTCATTTACGGGCACCAAAAAATATTGTTTCCTTGTCTGAAAAAAATCCAAAAATTCAGCAAAAAAAAATTGCAAAACCTTCAGGAAGAAAATTCCAATAATTCCTTAAAGGTTTCCCTTAAAAGTTTTATTTAAAAAAAAAAAAAAAAAAATCCCCCAAATTTGGCAAGAAAATTCTAGTAAATATTTTCAAAAAATGAGTAAAAATCTTTCAAAAAACTCCTAAAAATATCTAAAGTGATTCCATATATATCAGTAAAACTTCTATTTTATTTAAGAACATTCACATAAAAATCAACCAAAATCCAGTGAAATTCATTGGATTTTGGTTGATTTTTATGTGAATGTTCTTAAGAAACATTTTAACTTTTTTCCACCAAAAAAAATGTTCAAAGATTTCCCAAAAATGTTGAAAATGTGGACATCAGAAGTTTCACTGTGAAAATATATTTTCTCCACATTTTCAAACTTTAAAACGGGTCAATTTGACCCACAGGACGACACGAGGGTTAAACTTATTTTGAGTTTTCTTGTAAAATTCAACTCAAAACAAGATAATTTCAAGATTGTTTGACTTAACAAGATATTTCAGATGCATTGTCTTAAAACAAGTCCCTCTATCTGCTGAAATGTCTCTTGTTAAGAGAATTTATTTTAAATCAAGTGGGATGAGACATTTTGACTAAAAATAAGACACATAGACTTGGTAAGATTTAGAATTTTTGCAGTGCAGGGAAAAAGGTTTATAAATAGGCAGAAAACAGCTGGAAGTTTAGGATCCTCGTGATGAGATCAATTCAGGATCCAAAACAACCTGACTGTTGATAAAAGATTCACATAAAAGTGCATTAAAACCCCATCGACTCCATAAATAAGAGACAGCAGGCGTCTGCGGCTGCATTATAAAGCGGTGGCTGTTTGTTTGGCCTTGTTTAAAATGGATTTCGCAGCGAGAACGGAGAGTTGCCTGAGCTCTCTTCGTGGTCGGAGCTGCTGTGGAGCGTCGGTCTGGTGGGAATAAAGCCGAGCTGAAGGGTCGGACATTCTGGGAAGTTGTCAGAGTTTGGCTGTTTGGTGATCTTTATCTCTGACAGGAAGTTACTCTGTATTCTGTAGACCTTCTTTTGCTGTCCTGAACCACATTAAAACCTTCAGCTTGTTGAGTGAAGAACAGGAAGTTCTGGTTGAATCACAGCTTTAGAGTCAGAGATGGGATCATTTAACATATAAACCATCTTGAAGCTCACGAGAACAGAAACCTGTCTTGAATCTGGTCGCTGGGTTGATGTTTGGGGAATCATTCTTCCATCACTTCCTGTTTGGTTCTAAGGATTGTGTAAAAACTTCTAGGCTGAATTTGATGGAACTTGGTGGAGAGGTGGAGTCAGACGGTTAAGTTTCAGAGCCCAGTTTGTCATTTATCAGATAATTTAATGGTTGTTATCAATCCACGTCTTGTCAGTACGTGTGAGCATAAATCATTCGACTTTCACCCAAGAATTATGTCTTAACCCATAAATGTGGATTTATTTCTGCTGTTCTTCTCATGGTGCTTCTTTGTTTTTCCGGTAGGTGTTTGGTTGAGTTCAGATACTAAATCTAAATCTGGTTGGGTTTAAAAAAGATCCTGATGAAGTTTAAAATAATCCGATTTTACTACCTCCTAATCAATGATCTGATTGATCTAATGACTAACAAGCCTCTAAAGCAGTGAATGTTTTAACAGCTGATCAATCTGTTAATCGATGAGTTGTTCTACTCTGTCGATCGGTGTTGGCTTGTTCTGTCAACGATCCAAAGATCTTCAGTTTAGAACAAAGAAACCAGGAAGTATTCATAGTTGAGAATAAAAAACTATTCAGATTTTCAGAATATTTGACAACTAATTCTAAAGGAGGAGGAAGTTCCTGCTGGTCATTCCAGGATAGTAGACTGTAGATTCTTGGTAAAGTTCAGGATAGTAGACTGTAGATTCTTGGTAAAGTTCAGGATAGTAGACTGTAGATTCTTGGTAAAGTTCAGGTTAGTAGACTGTAGATTCTTGGTAAAGTTCAGGATAGTAGACTGTAGATTCTTGGTAAAGTTCAGGTTAGTAGACTGTAGATTCTTGGTAAAGTTCAGGAAAGTAGACTGTAGATTCTTGGTAAAGTTCAGGTTAGTAGACTGTAGATTCTTGGTAAAGTTCAGGATAGTAGACTGTAGATTCTTAGTAAAGTTCAGGATAGTAGACTGTAGATTCTTAGTAAAGTTCAGGATAGTAGACTGTAGATTCTTAGTAAAGTTCAAGGCCCTGAACTTTACTAAGAATCTACAGTCTACATATCTACACTACCGTTCAAAAATTTGGGGTCATCCAGACAATTCCATGTTTTCCACTTTTATCCATGTGCTAACATAACTGCAGGGTTTTCTAATCATCAATGAGCCTTTCACACCATTAGCTAACACAATGTAGCATTAGAACACAGGAGTGATGGTTGCTTGGTCATTTTGGTCCTTTTTGTGGTAGTTTTGGTCATTTTTGTGGTGGTTTTGGTCCTTTTTGTGGTAGTTTTGATCATTTTTGTGGTAGTTTTGGTCCTTTTTGTGGTGGTTTTGGTCCTTTTTTGGTCCTTTTCTGGTACCTAAAGTTCTGGATGTCTTTCAGAGAGTTTACCTGGAATCATTCTGCCTGGAGATAAAGATGCAGTAAAGTCAGGTGTTGATCTGCAGCAGGAATCTGATGTTCTTGTAAACACGGTCAGTTCCCATGAAGTTAGAGTCTGAGGAACGCTATCGGACCAGATTACGAGGAGCTGAATACCTTCAGAGCTGAACTGTGATGGACTGATAAGAGAACCAGAAGGAACGGACTAACCGCTGAAACCAGAGATCATCAGGAAGTCGTTGGAGTATGAAAAAGAGGATTTGGGGTTTGGATTGATCCGGTTGGAATCAGATCCTGCAGGTGGATCGGGTGATGGATCGGGTTCCTTCTCTGTGTTTCAGCTTCCTGTAGAGGCTTGAAACTGATCCCAGAACCGGTTTGATGCTTCATCACATTCTGTCGACTTTGTCCCGCTGTGAACTCAGAACATCTGTTGAGACTCTCAGTTATTTAGTAATTATGAGCTTCAGGGCTGGTCTGATGAAACCTCCGTCTGTAGAGGAGATCAGCAGCGACTCCTGACAGGTTCATCCAACCAGGCGGCGTCTCATCGGCCTGTTATCGAGCCGACAGTAAAGTGTTATCCTGTCAGTCATCCTGGAAAACGGTCCAGTCAGAGCTGTGTAGAAAAACTACTCAGAACTCAGAGAAACACAGTAATCAGGACAGTTAATATTCACATAAACCCACGAGCTGCTGCTGCTCTTTGTAATGAAAAGTTTTTTCCTTTTACATGCCAGTTATTCCTCAGAAAACATGTTTTTTACATTATTCCGTTTACATGATTTTGCATGTTTTTCTTGTGATTTTGCAAATTTTTAAAGAGTTTTTGCATCTTTTTGTTGGGATTCTGCATCTTTCTGTGGTGATTTTGCACCTTTTTTGTCTAAATTTCACCTCTTTTGGTTGTGATTTTGCATCTTTTTTAAGTTACCTTGCATACTTTTAAAGAAAATGGATTATTTGTATTGCTACCTTAAGCTGCTGTTTTACTGTAGGTTTTAAGATGTGACAAATTTTTACACTGAATACTGAACTAAAGCTTCACTTTTAAAATGTAAAACAAATCACAAATCAAATCCTAACATCTGTCAGAAAAGAGAAATTTATACGAACCCAATCTAAACCTTTTATTTAAACATTAGCGTGAACACAGGCTGTATTTTCCACAGTCTGTTTCTGGGAAATCGTCTTTATTGAATCTTTATTTTCACCCTTATTGTTCCTTTAGTGTTTCTTGTTTTGCTTCAGTATCCAGCTGCTGCTTCATGTAAATTTCCCCGATGAGGGATCAATAAAGTTGATCTTATCCTGGTTAGCATGTTAACCTGCGGGGACGTGCACGTCATTACAGTGCACGTTAGCATTTTAAATTCTCCTCGGTAGGGCTGCTGCTGCTGCTAACGATCATTTTAATCACCAATTAAACGGTTTTATCAATCGATTAGTTGGAAAAATGTCGAGCAGGGCTTTGTTTACTGTCACAGAGGAGCAAAAAACAGCAGAAAGTTTTGTATTTAAGAGGCTAGAATCAGATAATTTAGACGGTTTAGCGTCATATTGGTTCATTGTAATTACTGTGCACTCTCTAATTAGCATAATAACTTGTGTTAATTTCCATTAATCCGTCTGTTCAGACTGCAGTATTTTTAATCTGAGTGTTTAAACGTCAGATCCAAGATTAGATTAGAATGAACTTTATTGTCATTAAGTAGTAAGACAACAAAATGCAGCAGTAGAGCGTTTATTTATAACAGGAGAGTCCAACTCATCTTAGTCCAGGTTCCACATCCAGCGCCAAGAAAATAGACAAACAACAAAGACCAGAGAAATAATGACACAAGCCAGACAAAAAAGACACAAAGCGACAAAAATGCTACACAAAACAACGAGAAAAGCACAGTGACAAAACACAAGAGAGACAAAAAGGAAACACAAAATGCCAAAAATATGAGACAAATGACAAAAGTCAGACAAAAATCAACAAAATCAAGACAAAATATTACAAAGACAAGACACAAAGTGACAAAAAAATAGGACAAATGACCCAAGCAAGACAAGAAAAGACACAAAAACAAGACAAAAAAACCACGAATAAAGCGAAACACAAGTGATATAAGTAAAACAAACAACACAAGTGAGACAAAAAGGAAACACAAAACGCCAAAAACGAGAAACAGAATGACAAAAAAGACAAAAAACAACAAAAAAGACAATATTACAAAAATGAGACACAAAACGACAAAAGAACAATGAAAAATCTAGTATTTTACTTTCTGATCCAAACAACTTGTCATGATCTAGAAATGATTTTAAATTTCTAGTTTTACTAATTTACAATCTGCAGTTAATGTCTTCTCTGGAATTTTTACACTTCGAGGACCGGATTGGACCCTCTGGAGGACCACTTTTGGCCCGCGGGCCTCATGTTTGACACCCCTGGTTTACAGTATTGTAGGCACTATAATGAAAAAGTGATGTTTGTGTGACATTTTAGGAAGTTAAATGTTCTGTTTGAGGCGTGAACGAGAAGTTAAAGAAGCAGCAGGTCTTGTTTCGGTTCTTTGTGTAGAATCAGTCCTTCCCTCCTTCCTTCCTTCCCTCCTTTCCTTTGTTTCCTTCATTTCCTTTTTGTCTCTCCCCTCCTGGTCGTCCGTCCTGAACCCAGAGCTTCATTAAAAGCTGCTGGTGTCTTCGGTCTCTCCCTTGGCATGCTGGGAGAATCTGCTGACGGAGTGAAACGAGCGTCCTACATTCACACAAACAGAAAAAACAAAAGAAACGTGTCTTTTTCTGGTTCTCCGTCCTTCTCCTCTTTCACTCGTCCTTCTTCCTTTCGCCGGTTTTCCGTCGTTTTCTTTCCTCCTGGACGTTTATGTAATATGCAAACACAGAGGTCGGAGGCTGGGGCTCCTCCAGGACAAAGAGACGGACGGAATCGTGGACAAATGGACAGAATGTGAGTTTAAGGAAATGAGATCTGTCCCTGGAAGGAGAAAAAAAAGCCTATTTTAGCAGTTTGACTGTGTGACGGCTGAAATGTTAGCTGACAGGACGACAAACTGCAAGTCAGCGAATCAGGAGGCAGTGCTGGTCGCGCTGCGTTAAAGGCAGAGTGTGTGTGTGTGTGTGTGTGTCTGTTACAGTGTGTGTGTGTTACAGTGTGTGTGTGTGTTACAGTGTGTGTGTGTGTGTCTGTTACAGTGTGTGTGTGTTACAGTGTGCGTGTGTGTGTGCGCGCTGCTGTAATTGAATTTTACATCTCCAAAAAGCTGTGACATTATTGTGTTAGAGGAAGGATACACTGCTTGGAGAGGAGAGAATCCAGAAAAAGACAAAAAATCACCACAAAAAGACTCAAAATCACCACAAAAAGGGAAAAACCACCAAAAAAGATGGGAGCTGCCAGTTTATCTGCGACCAAACTGGTGCATTTGTGACCTTTTCTTTTTGAGAGTGTGAGTTAATATTTCCACTGGTCGCACTGTGTGAACATTAAGCTGTTTTTGTGTCGCTCTAACCAGAATAATAAGTAATGAAAGTAATTCATCTTCATATTTGTGGCCTTAAATCTGGATTAAACAGATCTGTTCTGTTTCCGTGGAGGTTCAGGACTTTCTCTGAATAATGAGATGACAGGAACAGAAACAGAACGCTTTAGTTCACAGGGTTAAACTTTCACGTATTCTGGAAATCTGCTGCCAGTGACGACCGTCCGACCTCCTGCAGCTCACTGTGTGGACGCCGTCTGCAGGAACGGAGCTCCAGAACTCCACGCTGGACAGATTCATGTTCTCTGAGGTTCTGGTCTGAATTTCTAATGTTTGAGCTCAGAGAAGTCAGAGCTGGAAGGAAAGATCGTCTCACAACCGGTTACGTCTCTAAACACAAAACACACCACAAAGAGACACAAAATGACTCCAGACTGTCTGAGGTGTTTAAGTTTTGAGGAAGCGTCTGAAACCTGCGGTAAGATGAGCTCCTCCTCGCTGTTCCTCCTCGCTGCTCCTCCTCCTCCTCGCTGCTCCTCCTCCTCCTCCTCCTCCTCGCTGCTCCTCCTCCTCCTCGCTGTTCCTCCTCGCTGCTCCTCCTCCTCCTCGCTGCTCCTCCTCCTCCTCCTCCTCCTCCTCCTCCTCGCTGCTCCTCCTCCTCCTCCTCCTCCTTGCTGCTCCTCGCTGCTCCTCCTCGCTGTTCCTCCTCGCTGTTCCTCCTCGCTGCTCCTCCTCCTCCTCGCTGCTCCTCCTCCTCCTCCTCGCTGCTCCTCCTCCTCCTCGCTGCTCCTCCTCCTCCTCGCTGTTCCTCCTCGCTGTTCCTCGCTGCTCCTCCTCACTGCTCCTCCTCCTCCTCACTGCTCCTCCTCCTCCTCCTCCTCCTTGCTGCTCCTCGCTGCTCCTCCTCGCTGTTCCTCCTCGCTGTTCCTCCTCGCCGTTCCTCGCTGCTCCTCCTCCTCCTCACTGCTCCTCCTCCTCCTCCTCCTCCTTGCTGCTCCTCGCTGCTCCTCCTCGCTGTTCCTCCTCGCTGTTCCTCGCTGCTCCTCCTCCTCCTCGCTGCTCCTCCTCGCTGTTCCTCCTCGCTGCTCCTCCTCCTCCTTCTCCTCGCTGTTCCTCCTCGCTGTTCCTCCTCCTCGCTGCTCCTCCTCCTCCTCGCTGTTCCTCCTCGCTGTTCCTCGCTGCTCCTCCTCCTCCTCGCTGCTCCTCCTCGCTGTTCCTCCTCGCTGCTCCTCCTCCTCCTCGCTGTTCCTCCTCGCTGTTCCTCCTCCTCGCTGCTCCTCCTCCTCCTCGCTGCTCCTCGCTGCTCCTCGCTGCTCCTCCTCGCTGTTCCTCCTCGCTGTTCCTCGCTGCTCCTCCTCCTCCTCGCTGCTCCTCCTCCTCCTCCTCCTCGCTGTTCCTCCTCCTCCTCCTCGCTGCTCCTCCTCCTCCTCCTCGCTGCTCCTCCTCGCTGTTCCTCCTCACTGTTCCTCGCTGCTCCTCCTCCTCCTCCTCGCTGCTCCTCCTCGCTGTTCCTCCTCGCTGTTCCTCGCTGCTCCTCCTCCTCGCTGCTCCTCCTCCTCCTCCTCCTCCTCCTCCTCCTCCTCCTCGCTGCTCCTCCTCCTCGCTGCTCTTCCTCCTCGCTGCTCCTCGCTGCTCCTCGCTGCTCCTCCTCGCTGTTCCTCGCTGCTCCTCCTCCTCCTCGCTGCTCCTCCTCGCTGTTCCTCCTCGCTGCTCCTCCTCCTCCTCCTCCTCGCTGTTCCTCCTCGCTGTTCCTCCTCCTCGCTGCTCCTCCTCCTCCTCGCTGCTCCTCGCTGCTCCTCCTCGCTGTTCCTCCTCGCTGTTCCTCGCTGCTCCTCCTCCTCCTCGCTGCTCCTCCTCCTCCTCCTCCTCGCTGTTCCTCCTCGCTGCTCCTCCTCGCTGCTCCTCCTCGCTGCTCCTCCTCACTGTTCCTTGCTGCTCCTCCTCCTCCTCCCCGCTGCTCCTCCTCGCTGCTCCTCCTCCTCCTCCTTGCTGTTCCTCCTCGCTGTTCCTCGCTGCTGCTGCTCCTCCTCGCTGTTCCTCCTCGCTGCTCCTCCTCCTCCTCCTCCTCGCTGTTCCTCCTCGCTGTTCCTCCTCCTCGCTGCTCCTCCTCCTCCTCGCTGCTCCTCGCTGCTCCTCCTCGCTGTTCCTCCTCGCTGTTCCTCGCTGCTCCTCCTCCTCCTCGCTGCTCCTCCTCCTCCTCCTCCTCGCTGTTCCTCCTCCTCCTCCTCGCTGCTCCTCCTCGCTGCTCCTCCTCGCTGTTCCTCCTCACTGTTCCTCGCTGCTCCTCCTCCTCCTCCCCGCTGCTCCTCCTCGCTGCTCCTCCTCCTCCTCCTTGCTGTTCCTCCTCGCTGTTCCTCGCTGCTCCTCCTCCTCCTCGCTGCTCCTCCTCCTCCTCCTCCTCCTCGCTGCTCCTCCTCCTCCTCCTCGCTGCTCCTCCTCGCTGCTCCTCCTCGCTGCTCCTCCTCCTCCTCCTCGCTGCTCCTCCTCGCTGCTCCTCCTCGCTGCTCCTCCTCGCTCCGTTAGCGTCTGACTGGTGGCTGCTAACTAACCAACAGTGACCCGTTAATCTGAGAGGAGGAGGAAGATCTGCTTCCAGGTTTCAGCTTCCAGAGGAGAGAAGAGTCAGGAGCTGCTCCACCTCCAGCCAGTATCAGCTACCTGTTGGCTCACGGAGACCTCTGACCTCGACACCATCACCTGCTGGAGACGAAGAGGAGGAGGAGGAGGAGGAGGAGGAGGAGGAGGAGGAGGAAGATGAAAGGAAGGAAAATAGCTGCAGTCACACATCTGGACCCAGTTTAATTCAGGAGATGTTTGAATGTTAAAGCGACGGGATGAAGGTGTCGTTCACAGCCCACTGACGCTGTCTTACTGTGTGTCTTACTGTGTGTGTGTTACTGTGTGTGTTACTGTGTGTGTGTGTGTGTGTGTGTGTGTGTGTGTGTGTTACTGTGTGTGTGTGTGTTACTGTGTGTGTGTGCTACTGTGTGTGTGTGTTACTCTGTGTGTGTGTCTGTGTGTTACTGTGTGTGTGTGTGTGTGTGTGTGTTACTGTGTGTGTGTGTGTGTGTGTGTGTGTTACTGTGTGTGTGTGTGTCCTGTTTGAAATTCTGCTCGTCTGTTATCCGACTCCATCCAAGAAATCCAGAGCTGGAAGAAGAGGCAGAAAGAGGAAGAAAGACGGTTTGTGTCGACGCTTCAGCTGGAAACACGTTAAAGATCTGAAATCTGGACTCACACCCGATTTAATTCATGCTAGAATGACAGAAAAATAAAATGTGAGCAGTAAGTTCAACATCCCCAACAAAGAGACACGAAACGACAACAAAGAGACACAAAACGACAACAAAGAGACACAAAACGACAACAGAGACACAAAACGACAACAGACACAAAACGACAACAAAGAGACACAAAACAACAACAAAGAGACAAAATGACCACAAAAAACAACCACAAAAAAACACAAAATGGCCACAAAAAGACAAAACAACATCAATCTAACTGTGAATGTTACCGTTTTACTGAGCAAAAAAAGATAAAATAGAAAAATATAAGTTGAATAAATATATAAATAAAAATAGAAAAAAACACGAAAATTTATACTAACAAAAATAGCTAGAAAATAAGTTGTAGTGCAACATCAGCTGTATGTACATAATTTACATGTTTACTGTAAAAACAAAACAACAAAAAGACAAACTGTAAATTATGTTCACATCCACATCTTCATTTTTATAATTAATAATTCATTCTTTTCCAACGTGTGGCCATAATATTAAACTGTTTAACTGTATTTAACCATAAAATACCAGTTATTTCCCGTTGTTCTCGCTGGTTCTACCGTATTTAACAGCTACTTTTTATCGTGCAGAGTTATAAAACGCCTTTTTCCTTGAGCTCAGAACTGACTTGTCTGATTCTGATCTGCTTTCTTCTTGTGGCTGTTTCTCAGAATATTTCAGTTCGTCTGAGCTTCTGTGGGGAAAAAAGCTCGACTGGTTGCGTAAGATTCAGTCCTCAGATCAGCCGATTCTGACGTCAGTCGACACGTTTCCTGAATCCACGGCTGGGTTTGGGCTCGTTAACCTGCGGCAGACGGTTTCCTCTGATTCTGCTCTTTATTTAGTAGATTTTAGGTTTGTTAACCCGCTGCAGCTTCTTCTGCTTCTGCTCTTTATTTAGTCGGTTCTGTGATGAAGCTGCGTTTGTGTCTCCGGGCGGATAAAGCCGATGTGTTGATGTTCTGCTGATCCAGCTTCAGTGTTTTAGACGATCCTTCAGAAAGCTGCGTTCCAGAAACAACTCTTTACTCAGCTCTGATCCATGTTTGCCTCCGTGAAGCTGGAGACTGAAGCTGATTTCTAACAGCTGCAAGTTGATTTCCTGACTGAGAATCAGAATATTTTGGGTTCGAGCCCCAAAGAAAGCCCTTAACCCTGAGACTCTTACCCCAACCCTATTGAAACCCTTGGGTTTATTATCGTCCAACAAAAAGAAACGCATTTTTGAGGCCCTAAAAATACTCAGAAATGTGTGAAAATTCCACATATGTCAGGACCGGCACAAAGTTTAATATTTTAATAGAAATGCAAGGATGCAAGGACCCGTTCAACGCTGCTCACTGCTTTGATTCTTCTTTGTTTTCCATGTTGGAGCTCCTTGGTTGTGATCATCAGGATGTGTTTTATGACGCTCCCTGTGCTCATCGGTTGAGTTTTACGGCGGTTTACCATTTCCACTCATTAAATCCTTCCGTGGGTTGACTCTTTCTGCCTCTTCTCATGTGGTCTGGGTGCAGCTGTTGGGTTTCAGTTGCCGTTTTCACAGCAGCCTAAGTGAAGCGCACCAAATGGGTTGAGTGTGAAAGCTCCCTCACAGGAAAAATACTATTTACTGTTTTGGGGTCAGAACCTTCTTTGCTTCCTAAGTAAGTGCCGCTCTGCATCCTCCTCTGGGAGTCCCAAACCCTGGAGTTTGAATCGGTTTATCTTCTGTTCTGTGACACATTTCTGAGGGAAAACGTGGGTGGAAGTGCAATTTGTTCAGATTTGATTGGATTGGAAAAGTCCTGGCCTCCTCCCACGTCAGTGTCAGAGGAGGGATGAGGGGGAAGATAATAAATCTGACCTCAGACAGATTCTTTTTAAATGGAAGAAGCCTTCATGTTGGTCTGCTACCAGCTTTGACCTGCGAGTGGATTTTTATGTAATGTTGGGTTACCTGCAAATCACACCTGGACAGGTACGCTCATGTAGTTCAACGAGATTCATCAACGATTCTGTGGCACATTTACACAAATGGACACAAAACAACCACAGAGACACACAAAATAATCACAAAGAGTCACAGAATTATCAAATATAGTCACAAAACAGCCACAGACACAGAACAACCTTAAAGAGAAACAAAAAACAACCACAAAGAGACGCAAAACCACCACAGAGACACAAAACAACCAAACAAAAGCAGTGATAGAAAGACAGACGTGATCACAATGAAACACAAAACATCTGAAAACTGTCTGAAGACATCTGCAGAGGAATGCTGATGTCTACCAGGAGACTCAGACTGACTCCAGGAGCTTCCAGGTTTCTAACGTTACAGACGCTGTGGTCCAACAACACCTCCTGCATGTTTGCCAGGAAATAATGGAGCGATTAACTCTCAGGATTAGAGCTCCTGTTTTTATTTCTCCTCCCAGGAGCCTCCTGAAGCTCCAGCATGAAGGTCACCGTTTTTACCATCAATTAAACAGATAACTCTCACCATGACTAGTTTATGACTAGTTTATTAGCCCCGTAACCGGCTGGCTGAACACACAGCGGGGCGGGAACAAATGTTAAGTCAGGAAGGTAAATAAATAACGTTTAAGACAAGCGCATCAGGGAGAACATTACCCTGATCAAAGTCATAAAAGCTGCATCAGATGGGACTTTTAATGTCTTCTAGCGGGTGGGCGGGGCTCAGCAGACTTTCCTTTATTTATCACTCCGTCCATCACTCCGTCCGTCCGTCGCTGTGCCAGCTGGCAGCAGCTCTGAGGCTCATCAATAAGATGGCAGATTGGAGATTGATGACGGTGGCTAACAGAGAAGAAGCTGTCGGTCTGACGGATCGTCCTCCGATAGACACTCCGTCTGTAGCTGCAGGTACAAACAGGCAGGGAGGGTGAAGGGGCTGTCGCTATGCTAGCAGGTTACCATGGCAACAGTCTGTGTGCTGAGCTAAGCTAGTAATTCACTTTGACAACAGTCTAAGCTAAGCTAGCAGCTTACCCTGACAACAGTCTAAGATAAGCTAAGCTAACAGTTTACCCTCACAACAGTCTAAGATAAGCTAAGCTAACAGCTTACCCTCACAACAGTCTAAGATAAGCTAAGCTAGCAGCTTACTTTGACAATAATCTAAGCTAAGCTAACAGTGCACCCTCACAACAGTCCAAGCTAAGCTAACAGTTTACCCTGACAACAGTCTAAGCTAAACTAAGCTAGAAGCTTACTCTGACAATAATCTAAGCTAAGCTAACAGTTTACCCTGACAACAGTCTAAGCTAAGCTAAGCTTGCAGTTTACCCTGACAACAGGCTAAGCTAAGCTAAGCTAGCAGTTTACCCTTGCAACAGTCTAACCTAAGCTAGCAGCTTACTCTGACAATAAGCTAAGTTAAGCTAACAGTTTACCCTGACAATAAGCTAAGCAAAGCTAGCAGCTTACCCTGACAACAGTCTAAGCTAAGCTAACAGTTTACCCTCACAACAGTCTAAGTTAAGCTAAGCTAAGCTATCGATTCACCCTGACAGCAGTTTAAGCTAAACTAAGCTAAGCTAGCAGTTTACTCTCACAAAAATCTAAGCTAAGCTAACAGTGTGTCCTCACAACAGTCCAAGCTAAGCTAGCAGTTTACCCTCACAGCAGTCTAAGCTAAGCTAACAGTGTACCCTGATAACAGGCTAAGCTAAGCTAAGCTAAGCTAACCAGCGTGGTCCCCGTATCCTCTTGGATCAGTGTTTATTTCAGAACCTCAACCACATCTAAGTTTTCCACATAAAACAGGTGGAATATTTGAAAACAGGAAACTCCACTGTGTTTTATGTGGTAAAACGGGAGGATTGATGCTAATGTTAGCTGCAAAATGGCAGAAGACGAACTTTTAGTCTCTTTGTGGTTGTTTTGTGTCTCTTTGTGGCTTTTCCTGTTCCACCATGCTGGATGGATCTCCAGCAACTTGCTTCTCTGTTCTCTGTTTCTGCTGCATTTATTTTATTGATCAAAACTCAGAATATTTCTCACTCTGCAGTTGGTCACAGCTAAAGTTATCTGTAGCATCTCAGAATTTTAGTTTTTAAGGAATCTGGTGGAAATCAGGATTATTCTCAGCGTTTTTACCTCTTAAAAGCCTTCAAACCTCTGCAGAAACCCCAATAAAACACCTTAAACTATCATTTAAGCATCAAAGTATCACAAAAACAAATTTCACCTTAAATTAACCACCAATTAATTGAATTTTATTGGATTAGTTCATGAATTGCAGTTCACTAAGGCATTTCAAAATGGTTTTCTGCTTGATTTATAATCCGGAAAATCCCAAACAACACGACAGCTGTCCTTTAATTCCACCTTAAAACGCTCCAAACTCTTTAATCAAGGTGAAAACTCATGAGATTGTTGCATATTTAGATGTTTTCAGTTCTTGGGGGGTTTAAGGCCAAACTCAGGGCTGCTTTTTGTTGTTTTTGGGGTTTTCTTTAATCCAATTTAAAGCTTTTGTTGACATTATATGTTCACAGACCCCCAGAGAGGTTGATGCTTTATTTCTGTTTCTACAGTTTCTGCCTCTGATTAATGCTGCCATTTAGGTGATTTTCTTCCCCTTATAAGGTAAAGCATGTCTCTTAAATGAACTGGCTGCTGACTGCAGATCTTCTCATCTACAGCTGAAAGTTATTCACTGGGAGGGAATCTGACCGCAGCTGGAGCAGAGATTTATCATGAGACACAAAACAACCCCAAAGAGACACAAAACAACCCCAAAGAGACACAAAACTCCTAAAACCACCTGAAAACAGCTAGAGTGATGCAAAGAAGTACAACACCACCACAAAACAACCAAGAAGAGACACTAAACAATCACCAAAACACAGAAATCACCACAGAGACACAAAACAACAACAACTAAGAGAAACAAAACAACCACAAAGAGACACAAAATAACCACATAGACACAGAACAACCACAAAGAGACAAAGAACAACTACAAAGAGACACTAAACTCCTGAAAGCAGCTGAAAACAACAACTTAGTGATACAAATAAGTGCAAAAAAAGCACAAAACAACGACAGAGAGACACCAAAATGTTTGTGAGCTCTTTATTTATCACTTTAAATCCTCCGCTGTAACCAAACTACACCCATAAACCTGGAAGCTAATTGGAGCAAAGCGGCGTCTCGGCTGACTTTGGAGAGAGACGGTAAACAGGATGAGTGAATGTCACACTTTATGTTTAACACTGAGGCTGGCAGCTGAAGTTTCCTGCGAGCCAAACATCCCATCATACCGCAGATTCCTGAAAGCTGCCGTTAGGCCGACCTGAGCCGACTGCTGAGTGGCTGCACGGCCATAATGCTAACAAAAGGCACAGCGGCGGAGAGCCATTAGCCGAGAGGAGTTAACGAGCTCCATAAAGACGGAAGGGGGAAGCTATTGACCGCGATTTGTCTCTGTGTGTCTGTGTGTGTGTCTGTGTGCGTTGAGAGTGTGTGGTTTTTGTCTGAGGGTAAACAAAGCCGGAGGTCAGAGTCGTCGACACGCAGCAGAACAAGGTGACAGTAGAATCCAGCTGTTAGCGCTCTGGGTGTTTGTACAGCTGCTCTGACTGACGGACGAGATGGAGGAACCCAGGTCAGGGGACACAGCGTTTCAGGAGGGACACTAAAGCTGATGCACAGAGGGAAATACACCAGCCAGAAGAGTCACAGGCCTCACCTGAGCTGCACCTGTAAAATATCACGACAAACAACCACAAAGAGACACAATATTACATTAAATGAACACAAAATAGCCAAAAAGAGACACAAAATGATGTTCAATACAAAATAGCCATAAAGAGACACAGAAACACAACAGAAATGAGCAGAATCACCTCAGCCATGCAGATAATGACTTTATATTCAAACATAATAAACATTTAGGTTCATCAAACGGCTAGAAAGAAAAAGCTCTAATTTCTGCCAGATGAGGTGACACAGACTCGCTGTCAGTAAAAACCCTGAAGTGGCGTTAAAAGGCAGCGTCACAGAGGGTTTAGAGGACACTAGAGGTCGTCTTCAACCATCTGAGGTCATCACTTTTTAAAAACTCTGAAACCCTGAGGCGGCGTTTTTACAGCAGTCCTCTGGTTGGTTAGAGTCTCAGTCTGTCTGTGGAACACTGCCTGCAGTTCAACCAGATAGGCTCACAGTATTGGTCATGGTTTCATCTGGGTTTGGACTTGGTTTTGGACTGGTTTTAGACTGGTATTAGACTGGTATTAGACTTGGTTTAGACTTGATTTTCGGTTTTAGACGTTTTTTTTGCAGTTGGTCACAGCTAAAGTTAGTTGTAGCATCTCAGTTGCAGAATTTTTCTTTCAGAATCTGGTGTAAATCAGAATTATTTCCAGCCTTTTTTTAAACTGCATGTTGCAAAGTAGGAGTTTTTCCATCCTTAAAGCCTTCCAGTCCTGCAGAAACCCCAATAATAACACCTTCAACTAGAATTCAAGTGTCCCAGTATCATTACACCAGATTTCACCTTAAATTAACCACCAGTTAATTGAATTTTATTGGATTAGTTCATGGAATTCAAAATGGTTTTCTGTAACCAGAAAAAGGCTGTTTTCGTCTGAGCGTGTTGCAGAACAAGCAGCTGTGGTCCAGGAACCTTCAGATCTTTATTTTGGTTTCCAGCGTCAGATCTGTGAAGGTGTTCTGAAGGGATCCCCCCCCAGCAGCTTGTTTTTTCCTCCCCTGGCTATGTGCTGTGGCTCATCCATTGTGGTCCTGTTCCTTCCTGTGTATACTGTATGTATGCATGTCCATCCCAGGGGGACGGCTTTAACGGTCGGACCGCGGCCCACACACTTCCTGCTTGGCCACACAGGAAGCGATGACATCACTCCATGTAATGTAAAGAAAGGATGACACAGTTTCCAGGAAGTAGACGCATCCTTCTATTGACTATTATTCTTCAAATCCTGCTTCTTAAAATCACCTTTAGCCTCTTTTTCTGTTTATGTCGTTGTAAATTTGCTTTCGGAGACTTGGACACTCAAAGAATGGGGCTGATTTACTCCATACTCTCTTTTTTTTTCTCTTCTACTTCATTATAATAGTTCAACTTTAACAGCTTCCGTCCGTAGAGTGAAACCAGCAGCTCCAGCTTGTTTGTTCTTGAGGTGTTTGTGGAGAAGAACAACCAGAAAAGTATGGAAAGGATGTAGTAGAACATGAGGGTATTTCAACTGATGCATACTGTGTACTGGAACTGTAAAGTCTCGTAGTTTTGATTGATATTTAAAAGTGTTAATTGTTGAACATCTGACTATGAGCCCAGTTTACATTTAATTGTGGAGCAGATTTAAAGCAAAATTTGGAACTATCCCAGAAATTTGAAGAAAGAAAATGTGAATTAGGCTTGTTTCCATTAATGCTGTCGACACAAAACAACCACAAATAGTTGCAAAACAACCACAAAAACACAAAACTACTAACAGTCTGATGTAATCATGTCGGGTTAGGGTTAGTGAATTAACTTTGTATACAAAACAACTATATAAACAGTTATAACCATATAAAAATGCAGTTATCCAAATAAACATTATAAACATATCAAAATAAGTGATTATGAGGAGAATTAAAATGGCTGCAAAGAGACACAATGACACAACAAACAACCTCAAAGATGAACATGACGTCATTTAGTTCCACATTTTTGTGTATTTAATGGAGAAATTCCAGTAAAATGCTCAGATTTGTGTCGACAAGGCGCCTCAGGGTTGCCGTCTTTACTGTACATGCTGCTGAAACCCTGAACAGACGTTAAAATGAGCAGAAATGAAGCCTCCAGACGTGCTGCGGCTCCATGACAACGCCTTATAAACCGTTCAGATGTTCTCCCAGAGGAAACGAATCAAACGAAACCCGACCGATGACCTTTCAGACCGCAGAGAGGCTTCCCCGAGTTGGCTTTGAATCTCTGCAGCTGAACCCCCCCGATACACACTAACACACACACTGGTGTAGGTCTGCCTGTCAGATCAGCTGCTGTGTGTTGCTGCAGGTTTAATGACTTTCCCCATGTGGACGGACACAGTTTGGCTTTCAGCTGCTTCTCACTTTTTACAGCTACATCCTGCTGCTCGTACACCGCCACCGTGTGTGTGTGTGTGTGTGTGTGTGTGTGTGTGTGTGTGTGTGTGTGTGTGTGTGTGTGTTCTCGTGTCAGCGCTGCTTCAGTAAAATGTGTGTGTGTGTATTTTGTGCATGCAGGTGATTTATCTAAGTCAGAGCTCGCTTGGCCGACCACCGCCGTTGAATCCTAATTCTGCCTCTCGGCTCGCCTCGCCTCGCCGTCAAAGAGCTGCTGTTCATTCAGAGCAAAGAGGACGAGGAGACGCCATTCCTCCGTTTATATGTCCTTCTACACGTCCTTATGTCCTCCTATATGTCCTTATGTCCTCCTATACATCCTTCCATCCTTCTATACATCCTTACATCCTTCTATACATCCTTACATCGTTCTATACATCCTTACATCCTTCTATATATCCTTCTATACATCCTTCCATCCTTCTAAACATCCTTCTATACATCCTTACATCCTTCTATATATCCTTCTATACATCCTTCCATCCTTCTATATATATATCCTTCTATACATCCTTCCATCCTTCTAAACATCCTTCTATACATCCTTACATCCTTCTATATATCCTTCTATACATCCTTCCATCCTTCTATATATATATCCTTCTATACATCCTTCCATCCTTCTATACATCCTTACATCCTTCTATACATCCTTACATCCTTCTATATATCCTTCTATATATCCTTCTATACATCCTTCCATCCTTCTATACATCCTTCTATATATCCTTCTATACATCCTTCCATCCTTCTATACATCCTTCTATATATCCTTCTATACATCCTTCCATCCTTCTATACATCCTTCTATATATCCTTCTATACATCCTTCCATCCTTCTATACATCCTTCTATATATCCTTCTATACATCCTTCCATCCTTCTATACATCCTTCTATATATCCTTCTATACATCCTTCCATCCTTCTATACATCCTTCTGTATATCCTTCTATACATCCTTCCATCCTTCTATACATCCTTCTATATATCCTTCTATACATCCTTCCATCCTTCTATACATCCTTCTGTATATCCTTACATCCTTCTATATATATCTTTCTATACATCCTTCCATCCTTCTATACATCCTTCCATCCTTCTATATATCCTTCTATACATTATTCCATCCTTCTATACATCCTTCTATACATCCTTCTATATATCCTTCTATACATCCTTCCATCCTTCTATACATCCTTCTATATATCCTTCTATACATCCTTCAATCCTTCTATACATCCTTCTGTATATCCTTACATCCTTCTATATATATCCTTCTATACATCCTTCTATACATCCTTCCATCCTTCTATATATCCTTACATCGTTTTATATATCCTTACTTCCTTCTATATATCCTTACATCCTTCTATATATCCTTACATCCTTCTGTATGTCCTTCTATATGTCCTTACATCCTTCTATCGTCCTTGCTTCCTTCTATACATCCTTCTATATATCCTTCCATCCTTCTATACAGCCTTCCATCCATCCATCCATCCATCCCTCCTTCCTTCCTTCCTTCCTTCCTTCCTTCCTTCCTTCCATCCATCATCCCCTCTGCCTCTCCTTCCTTCCTTCTTTCCTTTCTTCCTTCCTTCCTTCCTTCCTTCCTTCCTTCCTTCCTTCCTTCCTTCCATCCATCATCCCCTCTGCCTTTCCTTCCTTCCTTCCTTCTTTCCTTCCTTCCTTCCTTCCTTCCTTCCTTCCTTCCATCATTCCCTCTGCCTTTCCTTCCTTCCTTCCTTCCTTCCTTCCTTCCATCATTCCCTCTGCCTTTCCTTCCTTCCTTCCTTCCTTCCTTCCTTCCTCCCCCCCTGCAGGTATTTTGTTTTTTTGCTGCTCAGAGTTTTTGGTGTTTTTGCAGATTTGCAGGGATGGACGCAGATTTAGCAAAACTGTGCTGTTAGATTTAATACTTTATGACACAACAGAGTCTCTCTTCATTCTTTTGTTTCCATCTGGCAAACAACACACACACACACACACACACCCACACACACACACACACACACACACACACACACACACACACACACTCGGTCTCCTCCTCTGCATCTGTCTTGTATTATTTATTCCAGTCTTGTCATCATTCATAAGTGATAAACTCCCTGCAGAGCGGAGCAGGAAGTTGTGGGAATGATGAGATGAGGAATGCGGCGCCGTCCTTTTTTTTGTCACTCGTTCATATTTAAAGCTCCGTCCTGCACCTGGTTTCCTCCCCGCAGGGCCTGGAAAACACCCATCAGACCCGGGTGACGCTGGAGAGCAGGTCCGATCAGCATCTTCTGATCAATAATTAAACTTCTCCTCCTCACGCCGAGCGGAGAAACAAATCGTTATCCTCCAGCAGAAACAGCCTCCATGTGTTGTGTTCTCCTCGCGGTTTGGATGTGAACTCGCTGAGTGACGGTTTGTTTTGTTGAATAGTTCACATAACTCTGGTCAGAAGCAGGAATGTTCGACTAACAGAGGAGTGGATGAGCAAACAGACCTGGTGATGACCGAGCTGTAAATAATCTGCTTTCTGACAGGTGGTTTGAAGGATATATGGTTGGAAATGATGAGGATGTTTAGTTATTGACTGTAGGGTGTTTTGTAGGAGAGTAACTGTCCACAAAATCATGGATCGGTGTGTTTTTAACCCTCCTGTTGTCCTCATTTACGGGCACCAAAAAATACTGTTTTCTTGTCTGAAAAAAATCACAAAATTCGGCAAAAAAAGTTCCCCAAATTTCTGAAAATTTGCTAAGCCTTCAGGAAGAAAATTCCAATAATTCCTTAAAAGTTTCCCTTAAAAGTTTTATATATTAAAAAAAAATTCCCATAAATTTGGCAAGAAAATTCTTGTATATATTTTCAAAAAATGGGTAAAAATATTCCAAAAAAATCCTATAAATATCTAAAGTGATTCCATATATATCAGTAAAACTTCTATTTTCTTTAAGAACATTCACAAAAAAATCAACCAAAATCCATTAAAATTCACTGGATTTTGGTTGATTTTTCTGTGAATGTTCTTAAGAAACTTTTTTTTCACCAAAAAATGTTTAAAAATTTCCCCACAATGTTGAAAATGTGGACATAAGAAGTTTCACTGTGAAAATATATTTTTTTTCCTCATTTTCAAACTTTAAAACGGGTCAATTTGACCCGCAGGACGACACGAGGGTTAACACAGAGAAAACAAGATATACGTAACATTAAACTGCTTCTTTTTCCTTTTTATCATTAAACTCTGGTTCACTGCACTGACTGCAGCTGTATCTTTAAAAAATGTAAGTGCTGCTGAAATCTACTAATAAAAAAAATCTAAAATGAAAGCTGGAAATTAAAATAAATACTGCTAAATTCACAATTTTACCATTTCAACAGTCTATACTTATCTGTTACCTATTTTACACCTTTATTTCCCATCATTAGTTGGCATTTTTTCACATTTAACCAATATTTTTGGCCATTTTGGTGAAATTAAGCATTTTATATGTTACATTTCCATCCGGTATTGGTGCTTATCGCCTCAAATATTTTATATTTAGTGGAAACTCAGTTAAAAAAATCAAATTTTTAGTTAATCTACTCTACGGAATATCTAAACATTCTGTATATTTGTATAAATCTCATGTTGACATTGATAAATACTACAGTATACATCAACGTGCATCATTTATTCTTCTGTTTTTTCAGTCTATGCTTATCTGTTACCTATTTTACACCTTTCTTTCCCATCGTTAATTGGCGTTTTACACATTTATCCAATATTTTTTGTCCATTTTGGTGAAATTAAACATTTTATATATTATATTTCCATCCAGTATTGGTGCTTATCTCCTTAAATATTTTACAGTGAGTGGAAATTTGACTGAGAAAATCTAATTTCTGATTGATCTACTTCACTGAAAGCCTGAAAATCAATATATTTAGTGTAAATCTCATGCTGACATTGATAAATACATTGAGGTGCATAATTTATTCTTCTTTTTTTCAGTCTATACATACCTGTCACATATTCTAAACATTTATTTCCCATCGTGAGGTGGCATTCTTACATTTTTCTTGACCGTTTCTCCATTTGGAGCGTCTTCATTTACTTGTGAACCAGTTTGCTGGTAGATCTTGCTGCTGATGTTGGAGCTCCGTTAGCTTCGGTGTGGTGACGCTTTGATGGTAATTAATATAAACATCATAAAAACAGTCTGGAACCAACGTCTTCTCTCCAGTTGGTGTTTTGGTGCTTCGGTTCCCATCGAGGCTCCATCGTTCTGCCGGTTCTCTGTCATTAACTCCAGAACGCCAGCGCTGGTTAACCACGGTGTCACCGAGGCTCCGCCCACTCCTCCCTCTGACACACCCACCCAAACAAACCAACAAACCACAGCTCCCAGTACCACCAACCAGTGCTGCCAAAACCAATCAGCACATTCCTCACAGGGGAGGAGGAGGAGGAGGAGGAAGATTAATGGAGGAGGAGGAGGAGGAGGAAGATTAATGGAGGAGGAGGAGGAGGAGGAGGAGGAAGATTAATGGAGGAGGAGGAGGAGGAGGAGGAGGAGGAAGATTAATGGAGGAGGAGGAGGAGGAGGAGGAGGAAGGCTGAGGCAGGACTGGTGATGGTGATGATGATGAAGGTGATGATGATGATGACGAAGGTGATGATGATGATGATGATGATCATGAAGGTGATGATGATGAAGATGATGAGGAGGAGGAGGAAGAGGAAGGCTAATACAGGACTGAGGAGGAGGATTAATGTAGGATGAAGGCTGATGCAGGACTGATGGTGATGATGATGGTGATGAAGGTGATGAAGGTTATGATGATGATAAAGATGACGAAGGTGATGATGATGATGATGCAGGTGATGAAGGTTATGATACTGATGATGCAGGTGATGAAGGTTATGATGATGATGAAGATGATGAAGGTGATGATAATGATGATGCAGGTGATGAAGGTGATGATACTGATGATGAAGGTGATGAAGGTTATGATGATGATGATGAAGGTGATGAAGGTTATGATGATGACGAAGGTGATGATGATGATGATGATGATCATGAAGGTGATGAAGATGATGAGGAGGAGGAGGAAGAGGAAGGCTAATACAGGACTGAGGAGGAGGATTAATGTAGGATGAAGGCTGATGCAGGACTGATGGTGATGATGATGGTGATGAAGGTGATGAAGGTTATGATGATGATGAAGATGACGAAGGTGATGATGATGATGATGCAGGTGATGAAGGTTATGATGATGATGAAGATGATGAAGGTGATGATAATGATGATGCAGGTGATGAAGGTTATGATGATGATGATGATGATGATGAAGGTAATGCATTAATCCAGTCTGTATCTCTGTATCTGTATTGACAGATAATGAGTCTCCTCCTGCAGTGTGAATATTAAACCTGGTGACTGATGGATCTTCTGTCCTCACATCAGTCTGTTGTTGTTCTTCTAGTTTCTGGCAGCGACTCACTCACCCTGCTGCTGTTAAAGTGTGTCTTTTAGTGTGTCTGTGTGTGTGTTAGAGTGTGTTATGGTGTGTGTTTTAGTGTGTGTGTGTTTTAGTGTGTGTGTTCTTTGGCTGACTCTTCCACTTAGTTTGTCCTCCTGATTTTTAAAGAAACACTCTGGGTTGTTTTTAGGAAATCCTCTTCCTGGCTGCCTCCATGTTTAGAATCAGTTCCATCCTCATCCTCAGCTGCTCTCTGAGGGTGATGAAGATGTCTCACCTTCATCATCCTCAGCTGCTCTCTGAGGGTGATGAAGATGTCTCACCTTCATCATCCTCAGCTGCTCTCTGAGGGTGATGAAGATGTCTCACCTTCATCATCCTCAGCTGCTCTCTGAGGGTGATGAAGATGTCTCACCTTCATCATCCTCAGCAGCTCTCTGAGGGTGATGAAGATGTCTCACCTTCATCATCCTCAGCTGCTCTCTGAGGGTGATGAAGATGTCTCGCCTTCATCCAGGATGTATGTTAGCTGGAGGTGGAGGCTGTGTTCCTGCCAGGTGAGGAGGAGTAAATAAAGACGTTGGAGGTGTTTAGAAGCTGCTGTCTGTGTGGAGATGCTGCTCCGTGTTCATCTGGTAACATCTGGACGTCTTCATCCTCATTCTTAGCAACTTCATGCACAGATGTTGGCTTCCAGCTGCTTCTAAGCATCTCGAGGAACTCTTTAGAACTTTAAAACTAACTGTTGTTGATATCAAACAAAGCTGCTCATTTCTCACCTCTGACGCTTCCAGAAACACATTTTCGTGACGAGCTGCCATCTTAGTCTGGTTTAAAATCCAGATCAGCGATCAGTCGCGTCTAAAACGTCCCTGTGGAACCAGCCATTAGTCTCTGCTATATCGGTGTGTTTACTCCTTGCACTGGACTACATGTACAACGTTGGTTCGATGGTGTTTGATCGTCTGTTTGGACCAGTTTGTGTCCTAGAGGGATGTTGTGTTTGGAGAAAATGCAGTGGCTACGTTTGGGATTCCAGTGTTGTCCTGCTTGTTCTTCTTCTCTGTTTTTGGGGTGCTCTTTTTTTTTTACCAGAGCTCTTTGCTGACTTCATGAAGGCGCAGTAGAGATGGCCACGTTTTTAATGTGCTTTTGTAATGTAACTGATAAACAAACCTTAGAATAATCCTGTGTTTACATCCACCATCACACAGGTGTTACGAATTTGAACATTTTTCTTCATAAAAGTAGTGTTGTCAGTTAACCCTCGTGTCGTTCTGCGGGTCAAAATCGACTCGTTTTAAAGTTTGAAAATGCACATTTTTTGGTGGAAAAAAGAAATGTTAAAAATATTTCTTAAGAATATTTACAATAAAATCTACCAAAATCCAGTGAATTTCGCTGGATTTTGGTTGATTTTTATGTGACTGTTCTTAAATAAAATATTAGAAGTTTTACTGATATATATGGAATCACTTTAGATATTTTAGGATTCTTTTGGAAGATTTTTACTCATTTTTTGAAAATATTTACAGCTGATCCAGCAGAGGTCTGCTGTTTCACCATTTTCTTTCTTTTGTTTTGCTGTTTACAGTCTGATCAGCTGTACAACACACTGAGATGCTCTAATTTCTACAAAAAGCTGCTGCATCAGTGGATCTGTTGGGGTTTTAGCAGCAATTAGCATCAAGACTATTTCAAATGGACATTTTCTAGATCAGACGGTTGCCGAAGTCATCAGGAATATTTCTCTTTGTGCTATTTGATAGGTTTTTGGACACGAACTGACCAGAGAAGAACAGTTGGTTTCTACTGAAGCTCCTATGAAAGAAAAGTTGGTATAATCAAGGGAGCTTCAGTAGAAACTAATCAGACTTCTCTTGTAGGTTTGTGTTCAAGAACCAAGTCTAATTGTTTTTACAGAAGCTCCTATGAAAGAAAAGTTTTTATAACCGTAGGACCTTGTACAATATAAGAATTTGTGTAATTGTAGGACTTCTCTTGGAAGGTTCAAGAACCTATCAAGAGAAGTCCAGCTGATTTCCTATGATCTTCATGACCTGATGACTGAGGATCTCCACAGACGTATTCAAAGCTAAACTCTGGATTTCTGTCTTCAGCTGCTGCTCAGAGAGTTTCTGTTTGTAACGTCTCCCTGGACTTCCCCTTTAACGCAACAGTTTCACCACCACGACACAGAGACACACACTCGGATACGGGATAATTGGATAATAATTTAGACGACGTCGTGCCTCTTTCTCAATGGCTTTAATTTATTTTGCTGTTTATCATGAAGCGTTTGTGCGCTGCGGTTGACACGCCTCATTATTCAGCAGCGATCACTAGAAACGCTGGAACACGCCACGATAACACACATCAGCTGGATCTGCTCGCTCCGACACGTGACCGGCTGAGGCTTTGTTTGGGTCTCCATGGCGACGGCCCTCTGCCTGGCTACCGTCCGGTTGGCACGGTTACAGCTGGCATCCTCCGCTGACCCTTTACCTTCCATCGCTGCTGTAGTAAACACACACACCGACCTGCCGTCCGACTGTCTGCTGCTCAGACCGAGCTGCCAGACGCCGTTAAACGCTGCTCAGTTGTTTCTGTTGGTCATCCTGTGTTTCTTTGTAGTGGTTTTATATCTGGTTTTGGTCATTTTACGTCTCTACAGTGGTTTAGAAAGTCTTTTTAGTGGGTGTGTGTCTGTTTTTGGTCATTTTATGTCTCTTTGTGGTGGTTTTGTATCTGGTTTTGGTCATTTTTCAACAGGTTTAGCTCATTTTGCATCTCTGTAGTGGTTTAGAAAGTCTTTTTGAAAGGTTTTTGTCTGTTTTTGGTCATTCTGAGTCTCTTTGTGGTGGTTTTGTACCTGGTTTTGGTCAGTTTTCCAAATTTTTGGTCATTTTGTGCCTCTATAGTGATTTAGAAAGGTTTTTTGTTGAGGGTTTGTGTCTGTTTTTGGTCATCTTGTGTATCCTTGTGGTGGTTTTGTAACTTGTTTTGGTCATTTTATGTCTTGGCTTTGTTTGCGTATTTTGAGAACAAACTGTTCAGACGACCTCAAATCCCAGCAGCTCCAGGTTTACTGTGTCCCTCGGTTTTTAGTGATTCCACTAATTGCAAGTTGCACAATTAAAATACCAAATAAAGTGACGCATGTTCTCCATTATTACTTCATCTTTTGGTTCTGCTGGAGTTTAGTTCTGCTGGAGTGGCGGTTTCTGGGAGACAGTTTGACTTTTTGAGCTCTTGGGACCATTTTTTTTTCAGGATTTTGCAGTTAAAATGAACCCAGGATGAGGAGATAATAGAGTTTTAACATCTTATTTATCACTCAAACAGGATTAGTATTATTATTAAGGATTAAGAAATAAGCCATATTGGTAGAAATCTCAAGAAATTTTCGTCAAAAATCCCAGATCCTGCAGCATAACCACAAGATTTAACTTTCTTTTCTCATATCTGAGCACTTAAATACAGAAAAAATCACTGTCTAGGTGTTTAGATGCCTTCAGAAATAAGATAAGGCTAGTTTATTGGTAGAGTATAAGTCATACAGAAGGCAATTCAAGGTATTTTACAAAGGAATACATTCAGAAAAATATTTAAAGGTAGACAAACATTAAAATCAGAGAAATAAAATTAGATATTGAGATCATAAAAGTGCATTAAATTCAAGAAAACAGATTGAGGATCTAAGAGAAAGAGCAGCCTTGGAGGAGTACTGAGCTCTCTGAGGGCTTTTCTAGTTGTCCAAGATGCTTCGAAAATAATCCAAAATGATGCAGAATTACAAAAGATTGTCTAGAAATGATCTAAAACTGTGAAAATTTGCTCTGAATGACATGAAAATAGTCTAAAATGACTGGAAATTGATCTAAAATCAGTTAAAATTTCTCTCAAATGATTAAAAATGATCCAGACTGACTGAAAATTTGCAGAATGACACAAAATGTGGCCAAAACGCTGTAAAAATCATACATAACTGATTTGAAAATGATCCAGAATTGCAGAAAAATTGTCCAGAATTACACGAAAAGTTATCAGAAATGACAAAAATCTTCCTAAAATGACTCAAAAATTGACCAAAATTACTTAAATCTGCTTAGAATGAACAGAAATAACTCATCAATAAGTAATGAATGCTGCATTTCTGACGTATGGGGGAATGGGCAGCCTTGGAGGAGGACTGCAGAGTTTCCTGCTGGTTCAGGATGTTTCTGTCTCCCAGTCAGAACTTTCTGGGTCCATCAGTATCGGATCACATTCCTCCTCCTTTAATTACAGCTCTCTGGTTTGGTGTTTCAGTTCAGCCTCTGAGTTGCTGGATCACTTTCGTTGTTCCTGGAAAAAAAAAGACTCTTTGGCTTTCGCTCCTCTTCTCCGTCTCCGGCCTTTAAAAAGTTGGTTATTAAATTAAGAGAGCAGCTCCTGTTTGCAGCCGTAAACATGTTCCTGTCCGACTTTAATTAAAGCCACACTGGAGGCTTCCAGCCTGCAGCTCTGTTCAAACATCTCTGTGCTCTGCTTCATTATACGGCTCCTTTAATTCTCCACTAATTTCAGAACCGTTTCCTGGTTTGTAACTCTTAATTTTTGGAACGTTTGCTGCAGAACGCTGTTTGCTGTGGTGGTAATTCCAGGCGGTGAGGCGCTGCAGCTCATTATATTTGTCTGAAGGAGATTAGAACCGTGAGAAGCGACAGAAGAACTGTGAGAACTGTGAACTGTGGAAACAGATCGGTACATAATGATTCCTAGTTTAAGCTTCATAATTGGCCCTTCGTTGGAGCCGCCGCCTTGCTTACCGTTGCCACGACTCTGTCTTTGTGCAGCGAACACATCATCAGCTTACAAGTAAAACAAGTTTTAGGCAAAACAAACCCAAATATTGTGAGTTTGTTTGAGTAATAATAAACCCCCGCAGAAGAAGCAGCACAGAGTGAAAACAAACGGAGAAAAATCCATTCCTGCTGCACTGTGCTGCATTTTTATTTTCACTTGAGCCAAATTTTTGACATATTTGAAGACTTTCTGTTAATTTTCTGCTTTTTTTTTTCTCTTTTTTAAAAAAAAATGAAATTAGATTGGTTGGCTGAGATCCTCTCAGTAATGACGAAAACGGTTTTAAAACGTGTCTTCTGCAAGAACACAGCCTGCAGTTCAACCGAAAACTCACTGAATTTTTTTTGTCAGGTGCAGTTGGTTCAATCATGGCTCCACATCTGCAAAGAAAAGTGCAGAATTTTTTTATTTTTTACAGAATCTAATTAGAACAAACTGCTTATTTTCAGGCTGAATTACAGTCAGAAGTCTGGATTTAATGACTGAAGTTTCTCATTTATAGATTGGAGTTAGTAGGAGGAGGTTGAGGTGGATGGAGGGCCAATAAAACCTGTTAATTCGGTAATTTGTGCCTTTAACTTGACAATTTGTGCCTTTAATTTGGCAATTCATGCTTTAATTTGACAATTTGTGCCTTTAATTTGGTAACTCATTCTTAAACTTGACAATTAGTGCCTTTAATTTGGCAATTCATGCTTTAATTTGACAATTTGTGCCTTTAATGTGGTAACTGATGCTTTAACTTGATAATTTGTGCCTTTAATTTGGCAATTCCTGCTTTAATTTGACAGTTTATGCCTTTAATTTGATAATTTGTGCTTTAATTTGATAACGCATGCTTTAACTTGACAATTTGTGGCTTTGATTTGGTAATTTGTGCCTTTAATTTGGCTATTCCTGCTTTAATTTGAAATTTTGTGCTTTTAATTTGTTAATTTGTGCCTTTAATTTGGTAATTTTTGTCCTTAAATGTTCAGAACTCGGGCTGCACAGTGGTGTAGTGGTTAGCACTTTCACCTTGCAGCTAGAAGATCCCTGGTTCACGTCCCGGCTTTCCCGGGATCTTTCTGCATGGAGTTTGCATGTTCTCCCTGTGCATGCGTGGGTTTTCTCCAGGTACTCCGGCTTCCTCCCACAGTCCAAAAATATGCTGAGGTTAATTGATCATTCTAAATTGCCCGTAGGTGTGAATGTGAGAGTGATTGTTTGTCTCTGTATGTAGCCCTGTGACAGACTGGTGACCTGTCTAGGGTGTCCCCTGCCTTCACCTGAGTCAGCTGGGATAGACTCCAGCCCCCCCATGACCCTAGTGAGGATTAAGTGGTGTATAGATAATGGATGGATGGATGTTCAGAACTCCAGCAGAGAGAAGATGTTTGTTTCAGATTCATGAAGAGAAACAAGAGTTTCACAATCAGAGCTGAATGTTTGCCAGCAGTCCTGAGGTTAAACAGAAGAATTCTGATTTATGATCCGTGAGTCGATATTTACCGTAGAAGATTCCATCCGATTATTGAGAAACTTTACATGAAGTTTATCTGAGCTGGAAGTCGGAGGACAAATAGAACCCTGGACTTTTACAACCAAACGATTTACCAGCAGTGATGAGAACAGTTTTAATTATCATCAGTGAGTCAGTATTTAAGAAGTTGGTGAAAAAGGCAGAAATGAGCAAATTAAAGGCAGAAATTACCAAATTAAAAGCACAAATTACCGAAATAAAAGCACAAATTTCCAAATTAAAGGCAGAACTTAGCAAATTAAAAGCACACATTACCAAATTAAAGGCAAAATTATTGCATTAAAGCCACAAATTACCAAATTAAACGCAAATTAGCTAATTAAAAGCACATATTACCAAATTAAAGGCACAAATTACCAAATTTAAGGCAAAATTATTGCATTAAAGCCACAAATTGCCAAGTTAAAGGCAAAATTACCAAATTAAAGGCAAAATTATTGAATTAAATGCACAAATTACCAAATTAAAGACACAGTTTACCAAATTAAGGGCACAAAATGCTCAATTATGAAAAATGAAAGTTAAATATGTGGTTATGCTTCCAGATCAGGTAGTTTGGTGATCTTTTTTCTGTGTTGAAGTGGTTAAACGGAGTAGGAACAGTTTTATTTTTGATCAGTGAGTCAGGGTTTTATTGTGAAAGAGCCACACCTACCTGCAGATCAGATTATTGGGAAACTTTTACATGAAACTTCCCAGTTTGCTTCTCTGGAAGTCGACTGATAACAATGAGAGGAAGGCGCTGTGTGTCGGTGTGTATAAATGTGTGTGTGTGTGTGTGTGTGTGTGTATAAATGTGTGTGTGTGTGTGTGTGTGTGTGTGTGTGTGTGTGTGTGTGTGTGTGTGTGTGTGCGCGACCTCATTTCACGAACACCTGCTCGGTGTGCTGAAGGTCACCTGGCTCAGCGGGATCAGAGTGAAGACGCTGCAGCAGGTCGGAGGTTGGTGTTGTGCTGACGCTCATCAGTGCTCAGGTGAGAACTCAGGTGAACCCCAGAAACACTGATGACCTCAGGTGAGAGACAGGAAGTGAGTCAGGACTTCACAGGAAGTGAGTCAGGACTTCACAGGAAGAGCTGCCTTCCGACCGAGCTGCTGTTTCTGCTAATTTGTGCCTTTAAATGGGTAATTTCTGCTTTAATTTGGGAATTTGCACCTTTAATTTGGTTATTTTAGCTATAATTCGGTAATTTGTGCCTTTAGTTTGATTTTCATTCTGTTTAGAGGAAACAAATGATTCGTCTGATGGCGGTTCTGATGAAAACGGAAGTTAAATGCAGTCATTTGTAAAATCTGAGAGCAACAACTACAAATTAGAGGATGTTATTGATGAAAAACATGCTTTTATGACCCCTACAGCGCTCCGTAGTGTTTTATTTCAGGTCACTTTGTAGAGTTTTTAACAGAGGCGTCTTATATTCTGTTTTATCAGACTTTAAAAGACGAGTTTCCTCTTGTTATCGACTGGAATAATCCTTTAAATGCTAATAAACGTTGTTGTTGTTTGTTGTGACTCTCGGGGTGTAGAAAGACACTCTAGTCGTGTCGCTAATGGATCCTTAAAGTCCCTTTGGTTTGGAGAAACGCTCCGATCCTGAAAATCTCTGAGAAAGAGCAGATTTCTTCCCCTGCTGCTAAACTCCGACACTTCGCCTCTGGTGTGTTTTTCTGCAATAAACCGTCTCCAGCCGAGGAATATGTATATTTATATGATTTATTTCTACTTTTAGATGGAGCTGCATTCACTCTGCAGTAGTTTAACTTTTGAAAAACTGATCTGTTTTTAATCCTGACTGTTTTCTGTCCCATTTTTCTTCACTGTGGTTCATTTTTCACTACAATCTAAAGTCCTCCGTCTCCATGGAAACAGAACAACCAGGACTAGAATGAGATTTATAATTTTACAAGGAAAACAACAAAAATCCAACATTTGTTCAACACTGAAAAAATGGTGACAGCATTTTTATTTTATTTTTGTTTTGCAGAATCTGGTACAAAGGTTCTTTTTAAAAAAAAATGTATTTACATTTTTTTAATTAACAAATTTGGAATGAACTATTGCTGTTTTAAGCTTAGATTTGATTCTTTTATTAATTTTTTATTGAATCGCACCTTAGAGATGGATCATTTGCACATTTCTGTATACTCTTAAAAAATTGGTATTTTGTGCCTTTAATTTGGTAATTTCTGCTTTCAATTTGGTAATTTCTGCCTTTAATTTAATCATTTGTGCCTTGAATTTGGTAATTTCCGCTTTTATTTTGATATTTTCTGCCTTTAATTTGGTGATTTGCACCTTTAATTTGGTAATTTCTGCTTTTAATTTGGTATTTTCTGCCTTTAATTTGGTGATTTGCACCTTGAATTTGGTAATTTCTGCTTTTAATTTGGTATTTTCTGCCTTTGGTAATTTATGCCTAGTTTATTCATTTCTGCCTATAATAATTTGTGCCTTTAATTTGGTAATTTGCACCTTTAATTTGGTAATTATTTGTTATTATATTAGTACGTCTTAACAGTGTAAAAATGTGTCTTAACTCTGTGATTTTCATGATGCTGGTGTGACAGGAAGTGAATACATGACGGTAATCTGATTACTAAACCATCCGGTACCACCTACAGCATCATACGCCGTCTATATATTGTTCCTCTGCTGTACTTCTGCCTCTCCTGGTTTCTCGTTGTTCTCGTCGTCGTCTGGCTGCTGCCGTCGACTCGCCGACTCAGAGCTCCTTCATTGTGATTCTGAGGACCTGCCGCTGTCCCGCTGCCATCTCCGGCTCTGCTGCTGCCGGCTGCTGATTAGACTTGGCGTTAGCGCTAGCATTAGCCTGTCCAGTCGTTCCCTCCGGGCCTGTTGTCTCTTTTGGCTAACTGCAGCCGGTCTTGGCAAAGTTAGCGGCTAATCCAGACTGGATGCTAATGAACTCTGGCCAGCGTCCACCTCGTTCCTGTAGAGACGTCTGTTTCTGTAAAGCCCAACGGCTAAACGGCTAGCGGGCCAGCACACACAGACAGACACACAGACACACACACACACACACACACACACACACACACACACACACACACACACACACACACACACACAGACACACACACACAGAGAGACACACACACAGACACACACAGAGACACACACACACACACAGACACACACACACAGAGACACACACACACACACACACACACACACACACACACACACACACAGAGAGACACACACACAGACACACACACACACACAGACACACACAGACACACACAGACACACACAGAGACACACACACACACACACACAGACACACACACACACACACACACACACACACACACACACACACAGAGAGACAGACACACACACACACACACACACACAGACACACACAGAGACACACACAGAGACACACACACACACACAGACACAGACAGACACACAGACACACACACACACACACACACACACACACACAGACACACACACACACAGAGACACACACACACACACACACAGACACACACAGACACACACACAGAGACACACACACACACACAGACACACACAGACACACACAGACACACACACAGAGACACACACACACACACACACACACACACACACACACACACACAGACACACACACAGACACACACACACAGAGACACACACACAGAGAGACACACACACACACACACACACACACAGACACACACACACAGACACACACACAGACACACACAGACACACACAGACACACACACAGACACACAGACACACACACAGACACACACAAAAGACGAAAAAAGACACCAAATGACAAACAAAACAAGAAATGACGAAATTGAGACACAAAATGACAAAAACAAGACAGAAAACGACACGAAAGAAAACAAAAAATAGACAAAAAAAATTAAACAAAAAAATTACAGTGACAAAAAAAATGGACAAATGACAAAAGCGAGTCAAAAAATGAGACACTAAACAGCTGTTGGATAAATATTGTTTGCTTTGTCCTTCAATGTGAATTTTGAGTAATTTTAGACCAGTTTTGAGTTGCTTTGAGTCATTTTTTGATCATTTAGACTCATTTTGAGTCATTTTGGACATATTTGTTGTCATTTTGGAAGCATTCTTCTGTGAACCTCTGAAGACTTCTTCATGATGAATTAAAATCCTCCTGCAGGTCGGAGTTTCTCTCCGTCTGCTCCTGGATTGTTGTCTTCAGGTTTTCCTTCCTCTTAAACGCTCTTTATTTAGATTTTTCCTCTCTTTCTGCAGCGGTCCGTCAGCGTTTTCTTTCCCTCTGTTGTTTCCAGACAATCGAGTCGACCCCGGCCGGCTCCTCGTCTCGTCCCCCTCAGACTATTTTTACCTCCTCGGCCGTTCATGTGTTCACCTGCACACGCGTGTGGAGCGTCTAACACGTCCTGCAGAGTATCTGAGCCGCAGACGGCGTCCTGTGATTTACGACCTGCACGTTTGGAGATGGAGAGGAGGGAAGATGTGGAGGAGAAGCTGATGAGATATAATAAGAACACGCGTGTTCCTGTTAATCCCTGTTTCCCCATAAAGCCGTTAATGCAGGGATGTAAATAGACGTCACACTTCTATTGTTTGTTCCGTTACAGAACACGGATCCTCGTTCTGTCGCTTATTGCTCCATAAATCCGGTTTTATTCAGCGCCGGGTGGAAGAATCAGAGAAAAAAACACATTTCTGTCTTTTCTAGCCGCTGATAATTTCACACGTTTGATGGATCTTTAGTCTGTTTTCTTCCTCGACAGAAAACAAAACACAAATTATACAATAAAAAATGAAATGAAAATGGAGAAACGACAAAAACTAAACAAGAAAATTACACAAATCACACAAACAAGACCAAAAATGACAAAAACGAGACACAAACAACAAAAACAAGACACAAAATGAAAAAGTCAGACAAAAAAAAGACAAACACCAACAAAAACAAGACAAAATATTACAAAAATGACAAAAAAAAAGCCACCAGCAGGCTAACTGGCTGTCTGCTAGAAACAAAAGCCAGAAACAAAACGACAAAAAAGTAGACTAACAACACAAAACAACAAAAACGATGCACAAAACAAATGAAGCAAAACATAAAGTGAGAAAAATAAGACAAAAAAAAAACACAAGCGAGAAACAAAACAACAAAAAGATGAGACAAACGACAGGAAACAACAAAAAAGAAAAAATTTGAGAAAAAAATGACAAAAACAAGAAAACAGTTGTTAGATAAATCTGGTTTCATTTTCAACTTGTTCTGTCCTTAAAGAGGAATTTTAGACTATTTTTGAGTTGTTTTGAATCTTTTTTGGTCATTTAGACTCATTTTGAGTCATTTCGTCAATTTTTGTTGTCATTTTGGATGGAATTTGAGTCATTTAATACATACTTTGAGTCATTTAGGACACATTTTGAGAAATTCCAGGTATGATTTTGTCCTTTAAGAGGAGTTTGGACTAATCATAGATCATTTTTGAGTTGTTTTGAGTCATTTAGACAAATTTTAAGTCATTTTGGACAGGATTTGAGTCATTCAAGACACATTTTGAGTAATTACAGACGTTATTTTGTCTTTTTGGAAGAATTTGAGTCATTTTAGTTTGTTTTTTTACTAGTCTTGAGTCTTTTTTTTGTCTTTTAGACAAATTTTGAGTAATTCAACATGTTTTAAATGAGTAAACATTGTATATGTTCAGTTAATGACTCAGATGTGTGTTTTTTGTTGACTTTCTGTCAAAATAATCCATAAACTGATGGAGTTTTTGTGTAAATATGGTGGTGTAAACCTGAAACATCCCGTCCTACAGAACTCTGTGATGTTCTGCCTCCTCCTGTAATCTCTGAGTGTAAATTTAAACTGGAGAAGTGTAAATTTGTCCAACTGCTGGTGAATCTTTGCCGGGTTGAAGCAGCAGCTCTCAGATCTCAGCAGAATTAGGAGGAGAAAAGATTTCTGAGTCAAAACTTCACACTTTTTCTTTTTCTGGACGACAGCCGAGCAAATCAAACCCAAATCTCCTGGCTGCTCGTTCACATCTCTCCTTCTATTTTATCACTCCTCCTTCCTCCTTTCATCCTCCCTCGCTCGGCTCTGGAGCCAATTATAACCTCCGTCTGCATTCCTGCTGCAGGAGGAGGAGGAGGAGGAAGGAGGAGGAAGGAGGTGTTTTTAGGGATTAACATACCGGAGCTGTCAGCTGGAAAACACTTCATCTCCTTCTCCTAAACTTCTCCTAAAGCTCGTTATGAAAACAGTCTTTACAGTAAATCACTGGCTTGTGTTCACCGGAAATAAACTGCTTTTTACAGTCTTTATGGTTATAAATATGGAAATATATGGAAAAATACTGCAGACAGGAGGAGATATAGACAGAGATAAATAGTTAGAAATACATGCTGATGGATAAATACAGGAAGTTTACAAGTTTAGATCATTTTAGACAGATTTCAAGTCATTCTTTACATATTTTGGGTCATTTTTTGTGGTGATTTTGTGACTTTTTGTTGTAACTTTACCTCTTTGTTGTGCATGCATTTTTAAAAAATGGAATCAACATGTACAAAAATGTTCAACATGCTCACACATGTTGTTAATACTGGAAAAAACTTTACACACTACAGATGTTTTACTGTTTATATTTTAATTCGTCTCGTCTGTGGTGTGTGAACACTGCCTGCAGTTTAGCTGAAATTCACAGAATTTTAATCAGGCGACTGTTGATTGCAGACGAGTCATTCAGAGCTTGTCAGTTCGGCAGAGGATGGAAGAATTTTCAGATTTTTACAGAATATGTTTAAAGAGAACGGCTTATTTTTGGCAATATTTTTAAAACAAGACATGTAGAGTAAAATGATTTTCATGAAATACACGTTTGTTTTCTGTCTGCTTAGTTCAAGGACAGTTGGAAAATCAAAAACTTGTCTCTGTTTTTACAGTTTCTGGACTGTAAATTGTGTAGTTTGTCTTTTTCTTGCTTTTCAAACTTTCGTGATGAGTGTTTTTTGGTTCTGGAGGTTTAGAAAATGAGCTAAAAATGTTTATTTTCTGTATTTTTAATACCTCTAAATCTGTTTTCTCCACTCATCTCCTCTGTGTTGTGTGTGAACACTGAAAGCAGTTCAGCTGAAATTCACAGAATTTTAATCAGGCGACTGTTGGTTGCAGACGAGTCATTCAGAGCTTCTCAGTTAGGCAGAGGATGGAAGAATTTTTAGGTTTTTACAGAATATGTTTAGAGACAATGACTTATTTTTGGCAATTTTTAAAAATGAGACGTGGAGTGAAGTGATTTCATTAAATATGCGTTTATGTCACACATGATTAGTTCAGGGACTGTTGGAAAATCAAAAAACTTGTCTCTGTTTTTACAGTTTCTGGACTGTAAATTGTGTAGTTTGTTTTTTCTTGCTTTTCAAACTTTCGTGATGAGTGTTTTTGGGTTCTGGAGGTTTAGAAATTGAGCTAAAAAATGAGGAAACTCAGATTAATCTGCTTCAGCAAACAGAAAGAAACTAACTGTTCTACATGATCGAAGGCTGGAATTCATCAGCAGGTCAGAAATGCACAGACGCACAAAAAAACGTGCACACTGGTCAGTTCGCGGTGTGTTCGCTGTCCGTCCGTCAGACGTCAGCGCTGCGTTCGCTGTCATCGGGGATTCAGAGCTCCGAGTGACGGAGCGGCGAGGCAGCAAATTGAAAAAAGGCGAAGCGGAGAAGGAGATTTATTCAAGTTGGTTTCTCTGATCTGTGTGTGTCTGTCGCTGCTGAATACACAACACACACAACCCACGTGCACGTGCATGCACGTGCACGTGGGTTGATGTGGAGCAGAGTGATGCTGAGTGACAGTTGCAGCGATACAGCTGGTTTCAGAGGCAGAACTGAGCAGCAAAATCTGTATTTCTACTACAATAATACACACTAATACACACTCTACTGTAACAGGCTGAATATTTGGCAGTATTTAAGTCTCAACGTTGGGTTTGATGCTAAAATATATCCAACAGTCTGTTTTTAAAGCTGTTTTTAGCACATTAATGTTGAATAAACTACATTTCTATCATGATTTTTCAACGAAATGATTTAACACCTTCATGCAAACAGTAATAAATATGTAAATATATGGAAAATACTGAAAGCAGGAAGAAATATAGACGGAAATATGTGCAAAAACACATGTAAATAGTTAGAAATACATGTTTATGCATGAATATAGGAACACAGAAATGTTTAAAACACAGAAAAGTACACTTTAACATGAAATAAAACACAGATTTAAAGAGAAATTAATTTACTGTAGAACAGAAACACTTAACAAATATGACATAAAAACAAATACAACAAATACTAGTTTCCTTTTTAATGTTTGACTGTAAAATAACACAATCTTTACTGTATTTAAATTGGCAAAAACATCATCATTTTACATAATTTTGCTTCCAATTGAAAGAATGATGTTAAAATCAGTTTTAAAAAATGATAAAAATGTGGCAGCACGGGTGAAAAATCAATTAAAAACACGGAAATACTGCAAATATGTAAAAACTGAGCAAGTATCTGTGAAATTATGCTTTTATATGCGTTATTTAAATTTCTTCTTTTACAATCAACATTTTATTAGATATTATCTATAATTTACAATAAAATGTTGATTGTAAAAGAAGAAATTTAAATAACGCCCACATGAAAAATCTGTATTTTTACAAAAACATAATTAAATCTTTTACTATTTCTGACCCTAAAATTACAATTTTAATACATTTAAATAAAAATAAAAGCATAATTCCACAGGTACTTGTTCAGTTTTTACATATTTACAGTACTTCAGTGTTTTTAACAGATTTTTTCACCCTTGCTGCCACATTTTTATCATTTTTTTACTGATTTTTATTTAAATTTTTTTTTCCACGAATCAAGGAAATTGATCAGCGCTGTGTTGTTAGCTTGGTGCTAATGCTAACCTTAGCATCATGCTAACAACAAAACAAAGACTTTCTGTCCTCACCAGAACCCCATAGTCAGCGTTAAAATGTCTAAAAACAGCTAGAACAGTGTTTGTGTTGCTGGGAGCTCTGTTCATGTTTTCAGTTGTTTTTAGTCGTTATTCGTATGAAATGTGGTTTTACTGTTTCCTGTTGTGGCTTATTCATTCAGTCAGTGTTTCCAGACGTTTCAGTCTGTTTTCAGTTGTTGTTTTTGGTCGCTGTTTATCGTTGTTTTCACTGGTGACAGTTACCTGCATGATGGGAATTCACTTGGCTGAACATAAAGGTTTTGGTTGTTTTTGGTCACTATTTTCAGAGGTTTCAGTTACTGTTTTTAGAGGTTTTTGGTCACTGTTTTCAGATGTTTTCAGTCGCTACTTTTGGATGTTTTCCAATTTTTTTGGACACTATTTCCGGATGTTTTCAGATGTTTTCAGTCACTGTTTTTAGAGGTTTTCAGTCACTATTTTTGGATGTTTTCCGATGTTTACTGATGTGTTTTAACCACTGTTTTCAGACATTTTTAATCACTGTCACACATTTTTTTTTATCATTTTTGAACTGATTTCAACTTAATTCAGTTTCCCAACACAAATGATTACAGAGTTTTACTGCATTTAAATCAGCTAAAAATACCTTTATTTACAGATATTTATGTTCATTTTCTCAGTTTTGACAGTTTTTTTAAACCTTTTCTTTCATGTATTCTACGGTTGTTGCGTTGCAGTTGAACATTTTGTACTTTTCATCATATTTCGATGAATCTCTCAGCCCTTTTCTGCAGAACCAGATGTTTTTTAAGGCTTCCTACATGTGTGTTTATGAATAAAAACATTGTTTTATGTGCGTTAGCTGAACCACAAACAAAAGAGAAGCTGCATTAATGGTTAAAGAGCAGTTTTCAGGTCAGTTTTGTGCTTTAAATTCATCTTTAATTCTCCGGTGACGGAGAGCAGAAGGCTGTTTGGTTTTAGTGGATCAGGAAGCAGCAGGAAGCCGCCTGAAGCCCAAACAGACGCCGAAGCTCTGAGCTGCAGGTTGATTCCTTCTGCTGGATCAACTTCATTTAACATGAACACAAAGAGAACATCTGCCTGCAGCTGTAGAAGCAACGCATGCAGCGAAGGTTTTCATCACGTGTCCTTCAGCGCCGTCGATATCTGCTGCTGGACGATCGATAGAGCGGCTGATTGATCGGCGTTAGTGCACTGTTTAGGAAGAAAAAATCAGTAAAAGCTGTGAAGCAAAGGAAAAAAAATCATTTAAAAACACTGAAAAGGTGCTGAAAATAACAGGGAATGTGTTTGAAATAACACTGCTTTTTATCATTTAAATGCATTAAAACGCTTAATTTTAAATAATAAATGGTAAAAATGATTTAAAGTTTGCGTCTGTTTTTCCAATCAACATGCAAATTTAGACTTTTATTCTGTGATTTTACCAATGAACTCTGTAATGTAACAAAACAAAGAAAACAGTAAATTAACAGTATATTTTTAGAAATTGGAATTTATTCTTTTCTAATGTTTGCCTAAAATAACACATATTTTACTGTATTTAAATCAACAAAAGTACTATTATTTTAAAGATAATTGCAATTATTTTAAATGTATTATTTCTTTGAGATTTTTAACGTGGAATTATTTACAGTTTTGGCAATTTTTTCTGCAAAGAATGTATTAATTAATGCAGTCTTTTGTGTGTTGTATGAGATAAAATTAGTAAAATAACCATTAAAAATTATGTATTATTGTACAATAATTGCAGTTACCTGTAAAAAAAAAAAAAAAAAAAAAAAAAAAATATATATATATATATATATATATATATATATATATATATATATATATATATATATATATATATATATATATAAATAAAAATTTTTTGTGGATTTAAATATAGCAAAAAATGCATATTTTCACTGTCAAAAATTACGAATTTTTTTCTAGAAATATAGTTTTTGTGGTCATTATTTACAGTTTTTGGCTTTTTTTGCAAAGAACATTAATTTTTTCTGTGTATTACTAGATATTATGTGTAATTCAATAAAACAAACAAAAAAAGGAAAATAACCATTAAAAATATGTTTTATTATTGAACAATATTTCTGTTAAAATGCATTTAATATATATATATATATTTGTAGACTTAAATGTAGTTTAAAAAATGCATATTTTTACTTCTAAATACTGAAAAATTACTATTTCTAGAAATATATATTTATAATTGTTTCAAATAATGCAAATTTATCTGTAAAATATTAATATTCTTTGCATATCAAAATACAGTAAAAAATAGCATAAGTTCACAATTAAATATAGATTATGGATGTAATAATTCTGACCTTTTTTGCAACATATAACATGTAAATTGTTCCTTTTTAAAGTAATCTCACAAAAAATTATCCAGAAAATTGCAAAAAACAATGTTTATTTTCTATTTACGCCTGCTTTGGACGCAAAATCAGATAGAAAACAGTAAAAAGTAAGTGAAATAACTTCTAAAATGTGGCGACTAAATGTGTTTTCAGAGCAGGTGTGTTTAATAAAACGACCAGCGACGGCATTTCAATGCTCAGATTAAATATTCAGACTTTTCTGCATCCAGTTTTCATTCATTCAGATTCTGTTGTGAGAAACGTCGCTGGCAGCAGCTGCTCTTCTTCCTCTTCACGTGGGCCGAGTGTGTGTTAGTCGGTGTGTGTTAGTCGGTGTGTTACTGCAGACTGTGTGTGTGTTAGTCGGTGTGTTACTGCAGACTGTGTGTGTGTTAGTCGGTGTGTTACTGCAGACTGTGTGTGTGTTACTGCAGAGTGTGTGTGTGTTAGTCAGTGTGTTACTGCAGACTGTGTGTGTGTTAGTCGGTGTGTTACTGCAGACTGTGTGTGTGTTACTGCAGACTGTGTGTGTGTGTTAGTCAGTGTGTTACTGCAGACTGTGTGTGTGTTACTGCAGAGTGTGTGTGTGTTAGTCAGTGTGTTACTGCAGACTGTGTGTGTGTTAGTCGGTGTGTTACTGCAGACTGTGTGTGTGTGTTGTTGCAGGGTGTGTGTGTGTTACTGCAGACTGTGTGTGTGTGTTAGTCAGTGTGTTACTGCAGAGTGTGTGTGTGTGTGTGTGTTGTTGCAGGGTGTGTGTGTGTGTGTGTGTGTGTGTGTGTGCATGCATACTTGATAAGGACAGACTTTTATAAGCATGCACAATGCAGCCTCACACACTCTTATCTCCCAGCGAGCTCCGTAATGAGGATCTCTCACACACACACTCCTTATCTGCAGCTCCGTGTCTCGGCTGACAAACAGCCAGCGAGGCGTCCTGCTTCCTCCTCGCTGCTTTTTAATCATCTCTCAACAATGTGGCCTGGCAAAGAAGAAGAAGAAGAAGCCTCCTCCTCCTCCTCCTCCTCCTCCTCCATCACCTCCTGCAGGAGCTCCAGGAGGAGGAAGAGGAGGAGAGGCGGCCTTCGTCTTATCGGCCTCGACCCACAGCTGGAGTCCTTCCTCCTGTTTCCAAGCTGTTCTATCTCGATTTTATTTGAATCGTTGTCGAAAAAGGCACAAAATACCAAAAAAAGCCCCAAAAAGTTGATCTGAAGATGCAAAACCACCACAAACAGGTGCAAAATATCTTCAAAAAGATGCAAAATCACTAGTGACACAAAATCACAACAAAAAGATGCAAAATCTCTTCAAAAAGATGCTAAATATCTCATAAAGATGCAAAATCACCACAGAAAGATGCAAAATAACCACAAAAAGATGCAAAATCACAAGAAAAAGATGCAAAAGCACAACAAGAGTTAAAAAAACAAAGTAATTTTTCACCCTTGTTTTCCGTGCGGCCACATTTGTACAAAGTAATAAACAATAAAAAATATTTTTACTATAAATAATATCCACATCAAAAATCTGTAATATTTTTTTTTTATTTTCCAACATGTTGCCCTATAATTAGACAGTTCTACTGCATTTAAATCAGATAAAAATATAAATGTGACTGATTTTTAAACAGTTAAAAAACACATTTTTAAAGTTTATTTTTTAAATTTTTTAGATTTCTTTCAGATTAGACATTAGAAAAATGATTAAATTTTTTAATTTGTTTGGAATTTTATTCTGAAAATCTTGAAATGACGTTAAATTGTGGTATTTATCAGCTCTTCCTGTGAAATGAAACCTTCAGAATTAAAGTGATGTTCCATCTAAAGTGAATGAAGTGAACGTCAGCCACCTCTTTATTCTCTTTTTTTCTGAATCTCTGCATAATTCTGCGTCTTTTTGCTCCTTCCTGTTGATTTTTTGTGGGTAAACTGGGCTTTAAAGCGTCTTTAATTGGTCCTTCCTGCAGCAGATTCACGGCCTCGCTGCTCCGCTCTGCTAATGAAGGTCACTTATTACGGATTCAAGGAAAAGTGGTTCATCACAGCCTCTTGTTTTACATAAAAGTGCATCCAGACAGGAATTAATAGAAACTTCCATCAAAGTGCAGCATTAACAGTTTGAGGCGGTGATGAGACGCTTTTCCTTGAATCCTTAATTCCTGACCTTCATCTCCATCACAACGTATTCAGCCGTTATTTATCCGGTATTTATCCATTATTTATCTGTTATTTGTGTTTTTAGGGTCAGAATATGAACAGACCAGAATAAATAAAACAGTCCAGAGGTCGACTTTATTCCAGCTCTGAGCCAAAACTTAGTGATGTTTAGCCTTTAAAACCAACTTTTATTGTGCAACAAAACAACATCAGACAGGCTTTTATTGATTATCAGACCCTCGACATGGATTTGAATGTTTCACAACTTATTTTGCTTTGTTTTACTTTATGAAGCTGAGGAGACACTATAAACTTATTAGAATCACAGTTTTGTGCCGTTCATTTCTGTTTGCAGCCACGTTTGCATTTTCCTCCCTAAAATAATTCCTCTCTGCAGTAAAACCTGCTGCCTTCTACTGATGACAGTTTTAGTTTGTAGATTCTCAAACGTCACATCTGAGCAGATCAGCAACGGATCTAAAAAACTACACATCATCTTCTGGCTGAATTGATCTTTTCTCAGCAAAACATAGACGCAAAATCACAACACAAAGGTGCAAAATCACAAGAAAAATTTTTTTGTCCTTGGCGTGGCGGTCCATGTGGAGCAGGAGGACACAAGATGGAGGAGGTGGAGGAGGTGGAGGAGGTGGAGGAGGTGGAGGAGGTGGAGGAGGTCTTTATCTGATCTGCTCCAGTTTGGAGTGACCTGCTGAGGCAGCGTTTCTATTTCCAGCAGCAGAAACAGCAGAAGAGGGTCGTAGTTGTTGTTGTTGTTGTTGTTGTTTAGTTGATCTCTCTTCATGTAGGTTTTTCTCCTGAAGCAGGAGTCGCTTTTTATTTGTGTTTTTAATGAAACTAACTCACCTGCTGCAGGTAGAAGCAGATGAGAATCTGTCGTCTTTACAGCGACTTTAACAGAACAAACGGAGGTTGGGGTGCTGCTGGTTGTTTTATAAGAGAATTAAATCTCTAAAAACATGATTTCTACTTTTAATGTATTGTTTTTAGCTGCTGTTGGTCATTTTATTTGGGACTTATGTGTCTAAAACATGATTTCTGTATATGCAGGATTTAGATGCAGCCGGTTGCAGGATTTAGACACAGCCCCCCCGGCTGTGTTGCTGGTTTGAAGCCTGCACAGGGTGGAGATGAAGGTTTCAGAAGCAGCTCAGCGCTGGTGTGTTTCCAGATCTGCTGCTTTTACTGGTTCGGGGTCCGGACAGCGCCCAGTTGCCATGGCGACGCAGGGATGTTGGTCTCCGTCAGGTGTTTGTGTTTCTGCAGCGCTGCTGATTATGTTTTAATTACAAAACCACCAAACGGACAAGAATCATTCCAGAACTGGTGGACATTTTATGTCCCACACAATTTTCACCATTTTATTTCGCGTTTTAGTCTTTTTGTGTCTCATTTTTGTCATTTTATGTCTCATTTTTATGGTTTTGTCTCGCTTTTGCCATTTTGTGTTTTGTTTTTGTTGTTTTTGGTCTCATTTTTGTCATTTTGTGTCTCTTTTTGTACTTTGTAGTGACTGAAAACTTGCTAAAAAGTGACTTAAACTTGTCTGAAATAGAAACAAAGTACTGATTTGCTTTTTGCTGCATTGATTCTAAAGTTGTCGAATTGAACTTTTACCTGCTTTACCACCTGTGCAAGTAGACATTTAAGTGAAAAATAATATATTTTTTTCTAGCTTCTAAGCTACCACCACCATCATGGTTCCACACAATCTCCTCTACACAATTAAAAACAATATTTCTCTGCTGCCATCATTTTATTTTGAAATTCATGTAAAAACACCCATGTCTTTATATTATAAATGTAGTTTTCCTTCATGTAAAGGCTGATGTAAATAAGAGTGGAGGTGTTATCATGTTAAATGATGGAACAGGTGGACAGTCTGATGGAAACAAGCCTCTGCTGCTCTGGTTTCTCCTCACAATGACTGAGATAAGAGGTTTAAAGTGAAGCTAGCTAGTTCCCTGGAAGCAGCCTGAGCTCTTAGATTCATATCTGGCTTTATAGGAGCATGTTGAGGTCTTCATGCTTCCCCTCGCCTTCACCGTTGTGGAGTCTGTAGTCAGCTTTTTAACCGTATTTCTGCTTCCTACGCTGAAGGCTGAATGGACGTGGACACGTTTAAGATGATTGGGTTAATGGGTTAAAGTTATTCAGCAGAAAACCACTCATCTGAAACTGGTTCTGACTTGGGTTTTGTGAGAAAACACGTCAACATTCCTCCGATGGACCTCTGACTTGTTTGAGTAAAGAAACTGAGCGATTTGTTGCTTTCTAATCGTTAATCTGCTGCAGATCGACTGAATCTCAGGACGCACTGAGACATGAAGGTTTTAAATAAACCTCCTGCAGCAGAAGCTTGTAGCTCTTTGTTCAGCGCCGGAGTTTTCCTGGTGGAGCCTCTGATAACAGAACAGGAAAGACAATAGATGTCTGTTAGAACGGTTGAAACTCTGTAAATAATCCACCAGCGGATCGACCAGATCTTTAACATTCAGAACCACGTCGAGGTGGAGAACCTGAGACGCAAATGAACAGAAGATGTAGAGGAAATGCACCGATAGAAACGGAGCAGAATTAGCAATAAAATATTAAAAAGGCAACAGAACCATTCAGAATAAATAGGATTAAAATAAAGTTCTGCACCTCTGTGGAAACAGAACGAGCCTGAGTAGAAAGAGAGACGTTGGTGCTGAAAGTTAAACCAGATTCAGGAAAAAACAAAAGTAGAATTTACTTCATTATTTATTGGAAGAAAATTCTTCCAAAGCCACACTGGAATAAACAGAGGCTCCACATACTATAGATATTTAACTATTTATTCTGTTTACATGCATAGTTTGTCTGCTCTCTGTGGAAACACTGCCTTCAGTTCAACCAAATTCTCAGAATTTTTGTCTCCTTGTGGTCTTTGTCTTTGCAGGGTTTTTTTGTAAAGGTTTATTTTTTGGCAGTTTTGATAAAATATCCTGATATTAATCTGGTATTAGTTTATTTTTTGCAGTGGAACGATACGTCAGACACCATTAGCCATTGGAAGACCATTTCTGTTTTTACGGTTTCTGACTGGTGAATGATATCATTTTTCAAGTTCAGATGTGGTGAATATGACTTTTTAAGCTTGTCGATTGTACTTCCTGTCGATGTCTTTGGCTCGCTGGTGTGTAAATGAGAAGAGATGAAATAATCAGATGGGATAAAATGAGATGAAAGTTGACGGTTTTGAGCTTCAGAATCAAAGCGAAACTCTGAGACCAGAACTTAGTAATAAAAGCGTCTAAATGACTTCTTTAAGGTTATTTTTACAGCGTGACATCAAACTGAAGCTAATAAAACCGCTCCTCGTGTTAAATTTAACTCGTCAACATGAGCCTTGAAACTAACCGAATCCCTCCGTCTGCCAATCACAGCTGCCCCACCGCCGAGTCACCTTCTCCACGGCCAATCAGGCTCAGGATCTGCAGGACGCCTCCCAGCACAGCTACTACGACAGCGGCCTGGAGGAGTCGGAGACGCCCAGCTCCAAGTCATCGTCGGGGCCCCGGATCGGGCCCCTGGCTCTGCCCGAGGACCACTACGAGCGGACCACACCCGACGGCAGCATCGGCGAGATGGAGCACCCGGAGAACGGTAAGACCAGGTGGAGTTTCCCTCCTGTTCTCCTGCTTCATCCGTCATCACACACACACACACACACACACACACGCACACACACACACACGCCTGCACACACCTCGCATGTCAGCAGGAATGTTAACGTCGTGTGTTTAATCAGATTCCCACAATTCCCTGCACTGTGTATGCCTTCGCTAAAGAGGTGTGTGACCTCACAGCAGCACAACACAATCAATATGCAACATAATCAAGTCCCACGGCTTAACGAATTAACATCCCAATTATGTAAATCACACCGAGTCCAACCTTCCATCAGCTCCACTTATGGATCCACAGAGGGAGGCTAGCGGGGGATACGCTAACAGCGGTTAGCATCCTGTCAGCTGCCGGCGTGTCGCCACGTTGACTTTTATACGTCTGCAGCCAAACAGCTCATCTTCATAAAGCTAACAGGTTGTGAGAGTAGCAGGCTTGGCTAATTAGCCGTAGCCTGTTAGCAGATGTGTGAAACGGAGAGATGCTAATGATGCTAATGTCCCTACAGATTCTCAAGACAACAGTGTTGGCAGTTTGTCTTTAGAAGCGTGTTGACACACAGTTCTGGCTCTTTGACACGAAAACTGAGTAAATAAAACAGCCTCTAATTCTAACAAGTTGTTAGCTGACAGTTAGCCTTTTGACCCAATGTGTACATCTTGTTAGTAGACAGTGAGAGATGCTAATGATGCTAATGTCCTGACAGATTCTCGACTTCTCAGAGAATGCAATACATTTTCTAATTGTAATTCTAACAAGTTGCTAGCTGACAGTTAGCCCTTCGACCCATTGTGTACATCTTGTTAGCAGAGAGTGAGAGATGCTAATGATGCTAATGTAGTAGTAGTGTTGACAGTTTTTCTTTAGAAGCATGTTGACTCACACAGTTGTCCCTCTTTTGACACTGAAATTGTAAAACTGAGTAAATAAACATCTTCTAGCTTTAGCATTAAACAGTTTAGCTGGGGCCCAATGTGCACATTTTGTTAGCAGACAGTGAGATTTGCTAATGATGCTGTTGTCCCTACATGCTGTCGTGTTTTCAGTTTTTCTTTAGAAGCATGTTGACTCACATAGTTCTACCTGTTTAACACTAAAAGTGAGTAAACAAGACATCCTTTGACTCTAGACAAGCTGTTAGCCAATTGTTAGCTTACAAGCTAGCGTTTTGTCTGATTCTAAATTGTGCAAAAGCTAATAATACTACATTTACTGCAGCTTTATTTTTGATGTGCTTGAAGCTAGATTAGCATTAATGGGCTTAACTGGGATTAAATAAACACATTTTGTTAGCTAACATGTGAAACGCTGAGAGATGCTAATGATGCTAATGTCCATACAGACTGTAGTGTTTTCAGGTATCAAACATGTTGACTCACACAGTTCTACCTGTTTTGACACCAAAACAGGATAACAGAATAAATAATACATCTTTTAATTTCTTCTAATTTTTGTACATGTATTGTTTATTTGTTATCTTTCTTCCTGTTGGGGCCTCTTCCCAGGTCATCATTGGAAATGAGAAATTGTTCTCAACTGAGCTTACCTGGTAAAAATAAAGAATAGAATAGAATCGTCTAATAAGTTCTTAGCCTGTTGTTAGCTGAAAAGCTAGCCTTTTGTCTTCAGTCAAAAGGCTAAGTGTCAGCTAACAACTAGCCCTTTGACTGATGGCAAAATGCTAATGAAGCTACATCCCTGTAGACTTATCTTTGATAAGTTTTGAAGCTAGGTTAGCATTAAACAGCTTAACTGGGCCTGTATGATCATGATGTTAGCACATTATATTGTGAGGTATTATATATTTTTATATCTATCTATCTAAAAAAAAAAGTATATATATATATATATATATATATATATATATATATGTATGTATATACATATACATAAACACATACATATATATGTGTGTGTGTGTGTAAACATATATACATACATGTATATGTATACACACACACACACACATATATATATATATATATATATATATATATATATATATATATATGTTGTACCTATTCGCTGGTATTTACATTGTAGTTTTGGTTTAAGTTAGCAGTTTACCACTTTGAATTTGTAAAAGCAGCTAACAGTTGTGTAAAGAAATTTAGCTTCTGACTTTTATCGCTGCCACCTCCTGCTGCATGCCTACTTCTTTTTTATTTTTATTTAACCTTTATTTATACAGGTAAAATCATTGAGACATGGGGTCTCATTCTCAAGAGAGACCTGTCCTCAAATAACATTCTGCTTTCTAGGTGAGATGTAGTTTATCCACATGGTGTCCATACTTTATGCTAAAGCTAAAAGCTAGCAGCAGTTAGCTGCAGCGGTCATTAGAAACTAGCATCTCCTGTTCAGATTACAGCAGCTCAAGTTGCATTTTATTACATGTTTTCAACGAGCCGAGACGACATTTGCATCATATCTCAGTCGAGTTGATTGTGAGCTCCTCAGCGGGACCATCGCTTCTCCGAGTTTGTTTTGGTCCACGTTTGACCCGAGCAGCGTCGCGGATGTTCAGTCCAGACACCGAACACACTTCCTTCTGCTAGCACAGCTGCTGGGAACATAAAACCAGTCAATTATACTTGTGCTGAATATAATTAATACATTGAACATCCAGAGCCGCTGCATATTTGAAAAGCTTCATTTAAATCTTTAAAGTCCAAAAACATAAACCGGCCCAAGCATAAAAAAAGCCCCATTTATCCAAATGAAGAGGACTAAGACGTCTTTATATCACTAACCGAACACAAAGACCGAATTAGAAGACGGCGCTCTCACTTTGGGCTGAGAGCTAATTACATATTTTAGGGTTTTCGAGTATTTTTGCTTCATGGCGGTCGTGTGGCGTTGTCGAGCTCGCCTCTCGTTCTGCCTCCCACCTATAATATCGCTTTTAGATCACGATGTTCAGCTTTTAGTCGTTCACGTTTAACTAATAAAGTGCTTCAATTATCTCCTTCACGGAGCCAAATGATTGATTAGATGCACATGATTCAGTTTCAGCAACATTCAGCCTCAGTTTATCATTTCCACATTACAACTTCCAGATCACAGAGTGTCTACAAAGAAACACAACATTTAGTCATCTGGAACTGAACCAGAGAGGATTTACTGGAGGATCAAAAGCACAAAAAAGACAAAAAACAAGAAAAACAAGAAAAGCAAGACAAGACACTAGAAAAATGAGACACAAAAAGACAAAAAAAGAGACAAATGATGCAAAACAAAACAAAAATTAGACAAAAATGTTACAAAGCGACAAAAACACAAGACAAACGACAAAAATGAAACACAAAACGACAAAAACGAGAAATAAAATGACAAAAACGAGAAACAAAATGACAAAAACGAGAAACAAAATGACAAAAACAAGAAACAAAATGACAAAAATGAGACACAAATCAACAAAAACGAGAAATATAATGACAAAAGTCGGCCAAAAAAAAAAGACAAAAATCAACTGAAACAAGACAAAATATTACAAAACCCTCTGGAGGACCGGTTTTGGACCGCGTTCCACATGTTTGACACCCCTGCACTAGACGTACACCTAAACAACTAAAGCAGGTTTTATTTTTTACTTCTGTCGCCGCTCGTTGTTCCGTTAGCGCCTCGTTAGTGCTGATGCTGATTGAGCTAACGGAGGAGAGGGCGAGCGAGGTTGGGTTTGAATGCTCCACTCTCTCTCTCTCTCTCTCTCTCTGCGACCCACAGGTCCAACATATACCATCTGTAAACACAATTATTCACAGCTGCTCGCACGCCCACCGGCTACTGCCACCCAGTGTGTGTCTGAGTATGTGTGTGTGTGAGTGTGTGCACGGGGAGCGTGCACGGCGGAATGAGGTCAGGGTGAAGCCGAGTGTGTGTTGGCAGTGATGGTGTTGTACGATCTTCCACTTTGATGGTCAAACATGTTTTACCTGCAGGTGATCTCCCAAGAAAGTGTGTGTCCTCCTGTGTGTGTGTGTGTGTGTGTGTGTGTGTGTGTGTGTGTGTGTGTGTGTGTGTGTGTGTGTGTGTGTGTGTGTGTGTGTGTGTGTGTGTGTGTGTGTGTGTGTGTGTGTGTGTGTGTGAGGTCAACAGATTACAGCTGGTCTTCTGAGGATTAACGCACCACCACAGATACACTCTACTCTCCCCGATTCAAAACTTCAACCTTTATTGCTCAGATAAGCCGAGCTGAGTCATATTCATAATCTCATATAAAAATAATCCCCGCTGCTTTTTTTTCTCCTTCTTCTTCTTCTTGTAATCTGTAAGGAGATCATCCCTCGCTGCTTTGTCCAGTCAGAATACGCAGGTTTTAGTCTGCAGGGATGATTCAGAACACAGGGTTGGTTTATTAGAGGACGTACGCTCAAAAAAATTGTTTGGCCGCAAAAAAAAACATGAATATTTTTAAACGAAAGTATATTTAATTAATTTAAAGATTTTTTTTCATGTATTTTTATTCATGTATTTCATGTATTTTTATTATTTTATATATATATATATATATATATATATATATATATATATATATATATATCCATCCATTATCTATACACCACTTAATCCTCACTAGGGTCATGGGGGACTGGAGTCTATCCCAGCTGACTCAGGTGAAGGCAGGGGACACCCTAGACAGGTCACCAGTCTGTCACAGGGCTACATACAGAGACAAACAATCACTCTCACATTCACACCTACGGGCAATTTAGAATGATCAATTAACCTCAGCATATTTTTGGACTGTGGGAGGAAGCCGGAGTACCCGGAGAAAACCCACGCATGCACAGGGAGAACATGCAAACTCCATGCAGAAAGATCCCGGGAAAGCCAGGACGCGAACCAGGGATCTTCTCGCTGCAAGGCGAAAGTGCTAACCACTACACCACTGTGCAGCCCATTTTATATATATATATATATATATATATATATATATATATATATATATATATATATATATATATATATATATATATATATATATATATATATATATATATATATATGTGTGTATATATATATATTTTTTTTTTTTAAGCCAATTTGTGTATTATTATTATTATTATTGTTATTATTGTGAACACATTCTAAATTGAATGAATATTTGTTTAAAATTAGATTTTTTTTCTTCTAGGTTTTGGCTTTAAAAAATTATGTTGGGCTCAACAAAAACCATGAATCTCTTTGGGTGAAGACAACTTCTACTGAAGTTATATTTAATTACCTTAAATATTTTAATATTTTATTTTATGTATCTATTTTGTATTTGTTTTTTATATATATTATTTTTGTATTATTTTATGTTTTGGAATTTATTTTAATCCATTTTATAAAATTATTATTATTATTATTATTATTATTATTATTATTATTATTATGAACATTTCTTCTTCTTCTTCTTCTTCTTCTTCTTATTATTATTATTGTTATTATTATGAACACACATTTTTTTAATTGGACAAACATTTGTTTGAAATTAATAGATTTTTTTGTTTTGTGTTTTTTTGTGTGTAGTCTTTGGCTTTTTAATGTTTTATTTATGAATTAGCTATTTAAGAAATTAACATGAAAAGTTGTCTCTGGTTGGGCAAAATATCCAAATGAAACTTTATTAAATAATTAAATTAAATATGATTAGCATTAGCTTTAGCCACGTGCCGCAGAACAACTTCTTCCATCAACTTTTAGCAGCTGGAGAATAAAATCTGTCTAAAAATATTCCAAAATAAAGTCAAACTGACACTGAAATGTCCTCTACATCACGTTAAAACTGTGGCAGTGTGTTTAGTCGATAGAAACCTGAACTCAAAGTGAAGGAAAATGAAGCTATCAAAGCTAATTTCATTAATTAACTCAGCTTTAATTTAGTTCTGATTGAGTTTAAATTAAACACAATATGCAGCTGATGCAAAGTTATTATATCAGAATGATGTTTGTGTCATAAAAGCTTCATTTAAATCAGTAAATTAAATTTTTATCTTGTATTTATACTTTAATTCAGTCCATTTACAGTCCAGCACTAATTAAACACTAATTAACCAACGCAACTCGTCTTAGTGGTGATTTTATTTCCTTTAGTGGTGATTTTGAGCATATTCTTGGTGATTTCAAGGCTTTTAGTGGTGATTTTGCTTCTTTTTGTGGTGATTTTGCTTCCTTTAGTGGTGATTTTGTGCATATTAATGTTAATTTCAAGGCTTTTAATGGTGATTTTGCTTCCTTTAGTGGTTATTTTGCTTCATTTCGTGGTGATTTTGCTTCCTTTAGTGGTAATTTTGCATCCTTTAATGGTGTTTTTCTGCATTTTATTTTGAGTTTTCCTCCTCCACACGTCGAATCGATCATCCGGTTGTGTGACTGATTGTTGATCGGTCGGATCTGAAGAGCTTTAGACAGATTGATGAAGAGCTGCAGCATCAAGCACATCTTCTATCATTACCGTTTGTTCGGCCTCTGTAGTTGAATTACGGATCTCCGGTTACTCTAACCTCCTGGAAACCTCCAGAACGTCTCCGAGCTGCTGCAGCTTCAGGGCGGATGCTGGGAGGTGGAGGTCGGATCTGCAGATGTTTGAGGCCAGAGTATGTCTCTGGAGAGCTCTGAGGGATTTCAGGCTCTCCTTAATGCATCTTGGTTGCTTTTCCACCTATTTTTATTGGTGGATTATCCACATATAGTCCTTTAATCTGGACATAATCCTCATGACATGTGACGCCGTGGTTCAGCTGTAAGGAGGCTCCATGAAGGCGGTGAAGGTGGATCATCTGGTGCTCTCTGACAAGACTCTCAGTGTGAAAACGTTCCATCGCTGTGTCGGTTTATTTATTTTTAGATAAAGCTAAGCAGGCCTCTGTGTGAACTGCAGGCAGCGTTTTGGGTTCAGAGGTTGAGAAAACACCCTGTAAAGCAGTTCAATGTTTTTATTGAGCATTTGCGGTCAGAATGTATAATTATGATTCGATAACTTTGATTATATGTGATTGTAGGACGACACTAATGTGAACAAAACCCACAGTTTGGTTTTGTGTATTCAGATCCTGACATATTCTGTTCCACCTACTGGACATGTATTTATCTGGATTCAGTCCCACTCTGCCACCCGTCCTGCTGCTCCAAACACTAATGTGGATTAATCTGCTGCTCAAAATAGCCCCTAATAAAAGCATCATTTCTCCTCTTTGGTTGATTAAAAGCACAGGGATCAGCTGTTTTAGGGAATTACCCAGCCTCTTTTTTACTTTTAAAGATTTATGTCCTCAGCTGCAGAACGTCCACAAGATGATTCTAGTTTTTTCACATCTGATCTGTAGACGGTAAAATTTCAGACCTGTGTTTGAAAACAAGGTTGGATGGAAGGTCTCCAGGTTTGGCAGGTTTCCACCCCGATAAAAAAAACAACAAAAACAAGAAACAAAGCAACAAATGCAAGACACAGAATGACAGACGCAAGACACAAAATTTAAAAAAATAAGACAAAAAACATAAGAGAGACAAAAAGGAAACACAAAACAACAAAAATGAGAAGGAAAATGACAAAAATGAGACACAAAGCGACAAAAATGACACAAAATGACAAAAATGAGACACTAAACGACACAAAAAACACAAAATGAGAAAAATGAGACACTAAATGAGAAAAATTAGACAAAATGACAAAAATGAGAGGAAAAACAACAAAATAATACACAAAATGACAAAAATGAGACACAAAATGAGAAAAATGAGACACAAAACAACAAAAATGAGACACAAAACGACAAAAATAAGACACAAAATGACAAAAACGAGACAAAAAACAAAGAATAAAGCAAAACAAAAAATCATAAAAATAAGACAAGAAGCACAAACAAGACAAAAAGGAAACACAAAACGACAGAAGTCAGACAGAGAACAACATGGTGTTTGAAAACGAGGTTGGATGGGAGGTCTCCAGGTTTGGCAGGTTTCCGCCCCGGTCGGCTCCGACCGCACCAACAACACAAACAGGCTTTGAAACACGCTGTGGTTTGTTGTGCAGTGCTGAGAGCAGAGATGTGGTGAGATTTCTATCATTTCCTCCTCCCTCTTTCATCCTGTAAATGGTCAGATAATGGACGCTAATTCCATCATCCCGTCCTCGCTCTGCTAATGCACCCGCTTCCTGTCCGTGATGGACAGATGGAAACCAAACTGTGAGCGAGCAGAGGCTGCCGTTTGTGAGATTTGATTGCATATGTGGAAGAAAAAGAAGATGTGAAACGGGGGAGGAGGAAGGTGGGAGAGAGGAACGCCGCCTGACACCAATGCTGCTGGATAACAGGCTGATTTATGGAGTGTGTGTTGGAGGTGCGCTCGTCTCCGTGGACCAAACCTCATGTGAACATGTCGGCCTGCACGTGCACACACGTGCACACACGTGCACACACGTGCACACACGTGCACACACGTGCACACACGTGCACACACGCGAGCTCTTTATCTGCTGATTGCATCAGTCTGAGAGCTGCAGTAATCGCTGCACAGCAGAGACGCACAATATCAGGGAGTTTTTCTATCTCGCCTCTTAATCAGCCACCAGTTTGATTTCCAGATAAAAACTGCAAAAACACAGAAAATGTTCGGTATGCAGGCCAACGTGGTCTGTTCACAGTTAGATCGGCCAGATAGCACTGGAAGACAGAAGTTAAAATGAAAATACTTTTATTTTTGTATGTTAGACACGTGAACACGTTGGATGCATTAAACTTAGAAAAAACTATGCCATGAAATCACCAATAGCATGCTCAAATCACCACTAAAGGAAGTAGAATCCCCACAAAAAAGAAGCAAAATCACCACAAAAAGAATCAAAATCTCCAATGAAAGCATTAAAATCACCAATAATATGCTCAAAATCACCACTTAAGGAAATAAAATCCCCACAAAAAGACACAAAATCACCACAGAAAGCCTTGAAATCACCACTAATATGCACAAAATCCCCACAGAACTAAGTAAAATCACTGCAAAAAGAAATCATTGTCATCTTCATTATCTTCTGGCATTGCTCTAGAAAACGGGGTGTAGATTTGTCTTCTGTCATCGGATCATGTTGGTTTTTTATACATTTCTATGTGGGAAAATGTTTTATAGTTTAAAAAGCGTTCAGAGTTTTTTTAATAAAAACAGAAATCCGTGGAGTCTGGACTTTTTCTGAGCTGAAACGGGTTTAAAAGCTGCCACAGTTTGACGGCTAGTGAAGGAGGAGTAAAACTAACTGCTGCTGGATCTGATGAGCTTGTTTTTAGGGAAACAGAGGAGGAGGTCATGTGTTCTCCTCAGTGAAGCGAATCGCCTCCATCTGTCTCCTACATGAGGCCTCTGACTCCTCCTGCTCCTCCTCAGGGATCCTCCTCCTTCCTCCTCCGGTGGGTGATGATGGGGGGCAGCGGTTCTCCTCCAGCCTGTCAGAACAACTCCCACAGCACCACTGTTCTCCCCGGAACCTTATTTTTAGTTTTTCTCAGACTTGTGAAGACTTCGTGTCCAAAAATTCAGAGATTTCCAGCAGCAGTCAGCGTTCTGCAGCTGCCAGCGGTTCTCCGGCAAAAATAAACTCTGATGTTCCAGATAATTGATCCGGGAGAAACTAAACTTTCAGTAAAACACAAATGTGTAGTCAGAACCACCAGAAGAAGGAAAAGATTCAGTTCTATCGGTACTTCTCAGAGCCCACTCAGCAGGTTCCTGAAGGGGGTTCCAGATGGTTGCTTAAGGAGGTACCTGGATGTCTTAAAGAGGACCCAGAGGTGGAGTCCAGTTCAAGTTTTAGGACCCTCTGAGGAGAATCAAGCGAGGTTTCAGGAGACAGTTAGGATCTCCTTTTAGGGTTCACCTTGGATCCTTCAGGAGCTTCTAGGTCTCATAGAGGTGTCGTGGTGTTAGAAGAGGTTTTAGGGTTCCTTCAGGAGGTTCATCGAACAGGATCACTAATGGTGTTCCAGAGATCATCCTCCAGGGGTTTGTGGCGCTACTGGGGCTTGAGAAGGTCAGGTTCCTACAGACCAGGTCCTAGGATTCCTCATTGACGAGGTTACAACAATCTTTCAGAAGGTACAAGGATAGAAAGATTCTGTAAGTGATAATTAGGCTTGAGATGTTCTTTAGGAAGTTACAGGAGTGCTAACAGAAGGTCTTCGGTTCCTTCAGCAGCTCTGAGGGAACAGTGTGATGGTTCTGCAAATTGGGTTCCTTTTGGTTTCCTAAAGGTCATTTATTTAGCAAAATCCAAGAGCAAGAGACAATTTTTCCAAACCGAATTCAGAGGTTTTTGAAAAGGTTTTGAAAACCTTCAGAGGTCACTTGAGATCTCCTGAGTCTTTCAGGAGTTTCCACAAGTTAGGCAAGATAGCAGGTGCCATCAAGGACGTTCTACTCCTTAAGGTTTTGTTTTACCTAATAGAGATACTAGACATCACAGAGAAGGTACTAAAACGAGTTGGTTGCAGTTGTCAATGTAATGAAGAAGTTCTAAGACATTTCAGGAGATTCTGAGGATGTTTGTGTCTCCATGTAGAGGTTTCTGAAGAAGTTCCTGAGTGGCTTCTGGGGTTTGATGGATTAAGAAGTAACCAAGGATGGTTCAGAGGTGTGTAGTTGATAAAGTGTCTGGGATGGTTCAGGATTCATGACGTAGTTTCTCACCAAAACCAGTTGGTTCTGAGATGTAACATGAATTCAGATGTTCCACAAGTAATGAAGAAACTTAGTGGTCTTTACTTGGTTTCAGAGAGACGTTCAAGGATCTTTGATAAAGCCAAAGTTGTTGTCAGAGGTTTGCTGTTAGCTGAGATTTCCTGGTCTTGCAAAGAGTTCCTGAGATACCTAGCGGTTAGAGTTCTGTGTTTAGTTGGCAATGTTCTAGACGTTCCTTGAAGAGGTTTCTTGGTTCCTTGAGTTTCCAGACTGAGAAGTTGTTCAGGAGGTTCTGGTTCCAGGGTCGGTGACCGTCGTGTATCTGAAACATCAACAAACACGACGACGGCAGCTCACTTCCTGTTTTGGTAACTGCTTAGTTTGCAAAATCCTCACTTACTGCCTCATCATGGACACACTTTAACCACACACACACACACACACACACACACACACACACACACACACACACACACACACACACACTTCATCTACATACACACTGAGTGTACGTGCACACTCTAATTAGAGCCGGTAGTGTTACTGCACTCCATACTGAGGAGAGAGGCTGAGTGTTCAAAGGCTTTCTGGGCTGAACAACACAGACACACACACCCACACACATACACACACATACCCACACACACACACACACACACACACACCCACACACACACACACACACACACATACACACACACACACACACACTCTCTCTCTGTATGTTACATAATGCTTTAAGCAGCGGTCCATAGTTGTGGAAGTGGGACACTCGCTGAGAGACGGTCTGACGAAACCAGCGTCCTGAGGAGGTGTTCGCATGCATTTGGCTTCTGGAGTGTGTGTGTGTGTTTGTGTGTCTGTGACGGAGTGTGTGTGTGTTTGTGTGTATATGTCTGCTCCTCATTAGCCAGTAGATAAAAGGAGTGTGTGGAGCGATAGAAGAGGTGATTCCTCCCAGTGGAACCATACCTCCCTCTCTGTTTCTTATTTGTATCGCCGAGTGTTTGGTGTGTGTTGTGGTTGTGTGTGTTTGTGGTTGTGTGTCTGTGTGCGAGTGTGTGTGATGTGGAGAAGCTTTATAGTAACAGGCTTCGTTCTTTGGATGCCCTCTCTCGTCCCCGGGGAGGGGGAGAGAGAGGGAGGTGGATTTATTTTTCCAGGTCTGTTGTTTATTTGAGCTTATCTGCGGTGGCCGCTGCACTACTACAGAAGGAGGTGTGTGTCTGTGTGTGTCTGTGTGTGTCTGTGTGTCTATCTGTGGTGTGTGTTTGGCAGTAGCTGTAAATCGGAGCTCGGCCAGCATTCGACTGATGTACAACAGCAAGGATGCTGAGAGCTGCAGCACACACTGTGGTGTGTCCATGATTGGATTATTTTGCCGGTGTTGTAGTGCGATATAGATAGTGTGTATTTGTGTGTGTATTTGTGTGTGCACTCTCTCTGTCTGTTTGCCAAACTAGTGTTTTTTTTCTTCTTCTCCTTCGAATTCAGAGCTGCTTGTGGAGCTTCGTTGGTGTTTTCTGGGGTGATTTTAGAAGTTCCAGTTCTGCTGAAGAAGGTCTCAGGTTTAGTTTAGGAAGTTTCTGGAGGTAATTGGATCAGTTTCAGGGCTCGTTGGGAATATTGGAGAAGTACTATAAATCACTTCAGGGTGCATCACTAGTGGTCCTTAAAAACCTTCTACACTAGCTGCCAAAACAAAATATGTTAAATATGTTGGAGTATTCCAACATATTTAACATATTCCAAGGTCCATGAGAAGGTCTCCGGGGTTATTAAGGATTATACAAGGGTTTTACAAGGTCTTCTAAGAAGTAGGCAGTAATATTGTTTCTAATGTCTGACATCAGATGTCAAAATTAAACAGAAGAAATGACCTTAATTATGCAAATAATAAAGACAAAGTGACCAAATGTTGTCTGGTGGCAGATATCTCTCATTTAGTTCAGATTTCTGTGAATGTTTAGTTCAATTATCATTGTTTTCTTCTTAAAATGATGTAAATCACAAAATTCAAGTATCTCAAAGATGTTTTATTGGGTAGAAAAGTTACTTCCATGTTCCACATATTCATTTTGTGAGTACTTTTGGTTTTACAGGTCATTCTCAAGGTCTTTTCGGTCACTGAAAGATGAAGCTGTGTTCAAGGTTTCTTAGGGTTAACAAGGAATGAATGATGTCTTTACAGAAATTCTAAAGGGAACGAATGTTCATGGACTGATTTATTGGACGACCAGTGTCCAGTCCGTCTTTGTTTTTCACTTCTTTCCAGAGGTTTCAGTGTGTTCAACCTGTACGAACCTTGTACAAACATTCAGAGTCCAAGGTTGCTTGAAGAACTCCAGTGTTACTAAAGAATTGAGTTTCTATAGCGCCACTGTCATCTCATGTCATCTCACAGCATAGTACGGTATAGAACTTACAGATTTTAAACAAGGAAAAGAAGAAATTTACGAATATTCAGGAGACTTTTGGAGAATAACGCAATGCTGGATGTTCGAAGAGTTACAGAGAAAGTTTAGGAGGTTAGGAGGAACCACTGAGGAGCTTTTAGAAGGATCTTGTTAAGGATGAAGAAGCAACTGAATAGGACTAAACCATTTTCTGAGTGTTATTTAGATGGTTCTTTCATCAGCATTAAATACAGTTTGGATGTTAATGTTAAAGAAGCACGGTGTTGTATCTCCTTCAGCGGTTTATTTGCTTTTCTCTGCTTCATACCTCCATAAGAACACAATAACTCAGTCCTTATCTCCCAGATAACACCCAGCCTGAAATTAATAACAGGCTCCTGTCTTCTGAAGGTGAACTCTTCACATTTTCTTCAAGTGTCTCTACCTCACTATTTGGTTTATTTGCTGACACGTAACCTTTAACAAATAGTATCTTCAGAAGCCACGTGTTTGACTAGAATCATGAATATTCAGCGCCGTGAACTGCTCTGTATTCTCTTCAGAGTTCAGCCTTCTTGGCTCTTAAACTGCAGCTTGAATAAACTGTCAAACTGTCCTTTCTGTCAGCCCGAGTTTTCTTTATTGGCATAAAATATAAAAGCACTTGAAATATGAAAGTCCTTCCTGCCGAGTGGGAGAAAAAAAAAACCCTCAGAGGCATGAAATCAGTTTTCAGGCATGATAAAACAAGACTGATCCAATATCAGCCCTCTGAAAACGTTTCAGGCTAATTGGTGACGTTCTTTATGTTCCAGGATCCATTTAGTAATTAGACCTGTGCTTGTAGATGCTGTGATATCAGGTCCAGGTGAGTCCAGCATCAGAAGGAAAGGTTTTAGGGAGGAAGGAGCTCATATAGACTCACATTACTGTACAGTTCATAATAATAAGGATGGAAGTAAATTCCTGCATCAGCTTCTATCATCTGGTGGAAACCTGATGTTAACTACAGGCCAAACATCTGGAAGCAGCTTCAAGTTCCTGTTCACAGCATCTTTCTTAAAAACTGGTTTGAACTCTATGGATTCTGGGATGTATTTAGTAAAAACAATGATGATAATGCATTTTATAGGCGTCTTTCGAAACACACAACAAGACTGATTTTGGACTGTTTTTAGATTTGGTCCTGGGCTGGTTTGGACTGGTTTTATACTTGGTTTTAGACTGGTTTGAGACTGGTTTTATACTTGGTTTTAGACTGGTTTGAGACTGGTTTTATACTTGGTTTTGGACTGGATTTACACTTAATTAGATCCCAGAGATTTATCCAACATTTGTCTCTTTTTCATCTTCCTGTGTTTGCTGACATTCAGATCTGTGTATTTTTTGCACATATTTCCTCGTGGTTGTAATATTTTGGTGGAATATTTTCCCAGAGCTCATCAGTGAGATTATCTCTCAGATCAAAGTCACCACTCGACCGTCGGCCCTGAACAGGATGCGACTGGCCGCTCCAGCGCCGAGCGAGCTAAAAGCGGCTCTGCTAAAGCCGCCTCCCGCCGGGCCCTGGCTCCGGTTAGCCGCCTCCGTTAGCGTCGGCAGCTGTTCCTGGTGGGCTTCAAGGCGGCGTCTCCAGGGCAGATGGCCGGCCAGTGGGGGGCATCGCGGGGCCGTGACCCCCGGGAACCCGTCCAATGAGAGCGCGGCGCGGTGGGGGAGTTAGCCACAGGTCGGGTTGCATCATCGCGGCTAATGAACAGAGCAGCCGGCTGGAGCGTGTTGGCCGAGGTGATGTCAGGCCGTTAATGGGCAGAGAGCTGCAGGTAAACAGGTACGACTCCCCGGAGCATCCAGCACTGTCTCTCTGATGTCCTGCTGTGACCCTCGGCGGGGATGGATCGCCATGGAAACAGGGAGACAGGTGGAGGTGTGCAGGGTTAGCTGGAGCACACACACATGAATGCAGAGACAACAAGTTTCACTTCTGCAAACAGAGCTACAAAGAGCTCCACAATGCCAAATTAATCTAAAAGACTCGTCATTCTTCTCAAGGCCTCTGCATTAACGTTGATTTATAGATGGGATTCTAAAGTAAAAGCAGCTGCATCACAAAGGAAAAACACAATCAGAGGTACAGATTATCGGCAAAGTGTACAGTTTCCAGGATTAAATTTAATACTATACTATAGTAATAATTATGGTCTAGTTTTGAACTGTTTTATTCTGATTTTTGACTAGTTTTGGTCTGTTTTGGTCTAATTTTAGACCTGGCTTCAGACTTGGACTTGTTTTAAACTTGAATTAGGACTGGTTTTAGACTTGGTTTTGGGCAGGTTTTTGACTGGTTTTGGACTAGTTTTTGACTTAGTTCTGGACTGGTTTTGGACTGGTTTTAGACTTGGTTTTGGATTAGTTTTTGACTTAGTTTTGGACTGGTTTTGTTCTGTTTTGGTCGAATTTTAAACTTGGTTTTGGACTAGTTTTAGACTTGGTTTTGGACTGGTTTTAAACCCATGGCATTTTGTTTGTAATGAGGTGTGCAGATGTTTTTGTTTTCAGCAGAATTAGAAGTGCAATTTTAAGTAACTTTGATTAAATATCTGGATTTTAACTTTAGATTTTCCCAATGGAACAACACATCACATGTGATACGTTCAAAGACTGTTGGAAAGTTGAAAATCTGGCAATTCTCTTGCTACTGTACTTCACATAATGCAGAGAGAGCAAGTTTACTTCTCCAAACAGAGCTACAAAGAGCTCCACAATGTCAAATAAATGTACCGCTGGGGTTAAAGACTCTTCCTGAGGTGAGCAGTGATGAAGGTCGACTGTAGAGTAATGGAGGTAAATATGGAGCCTGAAGGCCTCTGCAGTAACGTCGCTTTAAAGATTCTGTGCCTCTAAAGTAACAACACAGTCAGAGGTCCATATTATCAGTAAATGTACAGTTTTCACGATTCAATTTAATGCTTCAGGTACATTGTTGAACTTTTAACGACACAGCAGACTCTCCAAAGTAGAAAAGAATTTTCAACACATGGAGTTCTGCCTCTTTGTGCTTTCAGACCATCTGCTGCTGGACGAGGTTCAGTACAGATTTAAAGTTGTAATCGTTTGGAAATAATTACATTTTTTTACTCAGTCAAAACTAAATTTTTGATGTAGAATTTTGACTTTTTAATTAAATCGTTTGAAGGTTTTATATCATGATATTATCTTTTTTGTCTCATAAATACTATCAGACTTTCTGTCATGTTTAGACTGGTTTTAGACTGGTTTTAGACTGGTTTTAGACTGGTTTTAGACTTGTTTTGGTCTAAATTTGGACTGGTTTTTAACATGTAATTTTTTGTTTGCAACAAAGTGTGCATATTTTTTAGTCTTTGGCAGAATCTTTCATTAATATTGTGATTAAAATCATAATTTTAAGTGGCTTTGATTAAATATCTTGATTTTGACTTTAGATTTTCCCAGTGGAACTTCACATGTGAGACGTTCCAGGGCTGTTGGAAAGTTGAAAATCTGGCAATTCTCTCCTTATTTTTTATTCTACAGATTCTTGCTCTGACAAAATGCCATCATGTTGGTTAATTTATTTCCGAGGACCACAGAATTTTATTGGATCTGGGTCACACTGTTAATTTTTCTTAGATTTTTTTAAAGGACACATGTAAAATACAGTGATTTTAATAAAATATCACAATTTTTAGCTTAGATTTGGTGAATTTTTTCCAATTGAACCTCATGTCACACATGATTATTTTAACAACCTTCTGAAAGTTGAAAAATCTAATAATTATTTCTGTTTTTACAGTATCTGGTGCTGATAAATGGCCTGATTTTGGTGATTTTTTTAAGATGACATCCTTTTTTAAAACCTGCGAGTGAATTTTAGAGTTTAGAGGGTTCAAGGTCACGATGTGAAAAAATACTTTTTTAGTTTTCAAAATGTCAGTTAAGTAAAAGTGCACAATTATGAAGAGGAAATTCATGAATGAGAAGCAGAAGCCGTTATTAAGCAGAAAAACAGCAGCCTGGGAATGTTCACTTGGGTTTTATTTGTGCAGAATTAGCTGTCAGATGGGTTTAGAGCAGTAAATACTTCCAGGATTCATGAACTAAAGTAGAAAGTATGAAAGTAAAAGTACTCGATTACATCAGTTAAGGCTTCTTTTTGTCCCAAGGTGTGCATTTTTTTTTTTTTTTTAGTTTTTGTCCAAATCTGGTGCAAACGCTTTAGTTTTGATTGATTTTGAGACTCAAAATAAAGTAACTTTGATTAAATATCACAGTTTTTTAGTTTAGATTTTACTGTTGGAACCACCCAACACATGTGATGCATTCAAGGACAGCTGGAAATATGATGATTTGCTGATATTAAAGGTAATAAAAAACAAAAGGAAGCAACCAGTAATAAACTTTAATTAAATATCACGACTTCATTAACTTGGATTTAGACTGGTTTTAGACTGGTTTTAGACTGGTTTTGGATTGGTTTTAGATTGGATTTGGACTGGTTTTAGACTGGTTTTGGACTGGTTTTAGACTGGTTTTGGACTGGTTTTAGATTGGATTTGGACTGGTTTTAGACTGGTTTTGGACTCGTTTTAGACTGGTTTTGGACTGGTTTTAGACTGGTTTTAGACTAGTTTTAGACTGGTTTTGGACTGGTTTTAGACTGGTTTTAGACTTGATTTTAGACTTGGTTTTAGACTGGTTTTGGACTGGTTTTAGACTTGGTTTTAGACTTGGTTTTAGACTTGGTTTTAGACTGGTATTGGACTGGTTTTGGATTGGTTTTAGACTTGGTTTTAGACTTGGTTTTAGACTTGGTTTTAGACTTGGTTTTAGACTGGTATTGGACTGGTTTTGGATTGGTTTTAGACTTGGTTTTAGACTTGGTTTTAGACTTGGTTTTAGACTGGTATTGGACTGGTTTTGGATTGGTTTCAAACATATAATTTTTTGTTTGTGATAAGGTGCACAGTTTTTTCATTTTTGTCAGAAACTTTACTTAATTTTCTAAGTTGACATTTCAATGGAACCACCCAACACGTGATGCATTCAAGGACAGTTGGAAATATGATTTTTTGCATGTAATAAAGGTGATAAATGTTCCTTTTTTGACATATTTAGATGTTAACACCACTCTGTCTACCAATGAAGGCTGGAAGAACCTAGTTTAGTATAAAGTAGTGGAGTAAAAGTACTCTATTACTTCCTGCTTGTGCCGGTCGATTTAACTGGAAACTTGTGCCAGAGTTTGGTTGCGGAGGCTGCTGGATTAGCGGAGGCTTAAGGTGCTGCTGCTGCTCTTGACGGCCTATTAAGCCCTCAGATTAATGCTGTGGGTAATTAACGAGCAGCTTAGAGGCCAATCAGAGCCGACCTGCTCTCCTAAACCCCGATTGTTTCCCATTAGCCATGAAACCTCGAACGTAGCCGAGCGTTTCCTGACCCGTCACTCAGCGCCGCCCTGATGGATGAAGGCTAAACGCTGCCGCCGGTGCTACCACACAGTACTTCTACTGCTAAAGAGTGTATCTGAGAGGAAGGGAAGTACTTTATGCAGCACCTGAAGGAAAAATAACACACTTTATTAACCAGCTGAGCTCAGTTTGATTCATTTTGGATGATTTATGGGTCTTTTTTAAAACATCAGGGTTAAAATGGACACATTTTGAGACTTTTGGATGTTTTTTAATTCATTTTGAATGAGTGTGTTTCATTTTAGACAGTTTTTTGAATAATCTGGGCAGATTTGATGTCATTTTGGACATTTTTTTTCTGTAAATTAGGACAGGTTTGAGTCATTTTGAGGAGAGTTTGTCAGTTTGGACAAATTTTGAGTCATTTTGATTTGATTCTGAGTTATTCTAAGTAAATTTTTGGACAAATTTTGAGACATTTTGTACAATTAATGAGTGTTTTTTAACCATTATGTTATTAATGCCAAATTTTGAGACATTTAGATGATATTTTGTAAGAATCGCTGTCTTTTTATACTTAGTTTGTCATGTAATGTAATTACAAATTTTATTTCTACCAAGTTTGTGGAATGAAACTTTTTTTATTGATCCAGTCAGTTTTATTTTGCTCCCGTCATCATTTTGACAAAAAAATATGTCATTTGGAAAAGTTTTTAGGTCAATTTGGACAATTTCTCATAAATTTGGGAAAGTTTATATCATTTTGGTCATTTTTTTTTAGTTGTTTGGGACCATTTTTTGAACTTTTGGGCAACTTTCAAGTCACTCAAGATTTGGTTCTCCCCTCTGTCTCTTTAATTTTTACATCGTATATAATGTCTGCTCTGTTGAAACACTGCCTGCAGTTCGGCCGAGAGTTTCTGGATTTTGGGGATCGTTGGTTGCAGCTGATTCAGTCATGATTTCTGAATTGTGACGAGGAGGGCAGAATTGGAGTCTTTTTGCAGGATCTGGTGCAAACGTTTTATTTTTCGTTAATTTTAAGACATAAAGAATAAAATAACTTTGTATAAAAAGTTCAGTTTAATTTGCTGCAGAAGAGATGAAATAATTCACATGTTAACTGTTAAGAAAAACAACAACCTGTAAATAATGTTCACAGCAAAAATCTGAGTTTTCACAAATAGCACTTGTTCTTTTACAATGTGTAACTGGAAAATTACACAGTTTTATGTAATAAAATCAACTAAAATATTTCATTATTTCAGAAATATTTGTAGTTTTCTATTTGTGTTTTTACAGTTTTTGAACATAACAGGATTCTACCATTTTTAATCAATTTTTTCTGCCACATTTCCTTTTTTTTAAACAACATTTAATTAAAGTCAAAACTGCAGCTGATTATGAAGATGCTGCTGCCTTTAGATTGAGAACATTTTGGATTTTAACCCGACTAGAAACATCTGAAGCATCTGAACAGTTGGTAGTTTTCAGTTTTTGTAGGTTTAAGTCGTGGATTGAATCAGTCAGTAGTAGTTTGTGTTCCTGATGGAGGAACCGTTGAACCAGAATGATTCCTGAGAGGTAAATTAAACCTCGTAGCGCAGCTGTTTGGCCTCATTAACACTTTACAGGTTTCTATCTGCTGCTTTTCTGCCACCTTCACATGAATCCTCCTACAGAAGCTCCCATGTTCTGCTGCTGATGAATCAGACGTGGGCTGGAATCCTACTAATAATAATAATAATAATGTGAGGATGTGGAGGAACAGATTGAACCGACAGGCAGCAGATAACGTCACCTCCTCACCAGAAAAACATCTGGAGGTTCAGAGTCATCCTGGTTTCTGATAAGATGCAGGAAACGTGAGGAGGATGACTGGAGCGTGTAAACAGTCCAGATAGAATCCAACGTTTGTGATCTGAGGAGGTTTGGAGAAAGGAAGAGCAGCTTTTAGACGTCTGAGCTCAGAGCCTGAAAGTTTCTACGATTCCAGGAGCTAAAATCTGAACCAGGACGGCAGGAATCTTTCCATGAAAAGTCGTTCCTGACAGATAAACTCAGCTAATTCTCTCTCTAACATAAGAAGCTTCTCTTCACTGCAGAAAATCACCAAACTACAATGAAAAGCTGATATTTTAATCTCTTTCATTCAGTTTCTCTTTAAAGGCTTTTGGTGAAACAGAAAAAACACGAGAAAAACAACAAAAACAAGACAAAAAATGACAAAAATGAGACAATCAATACAAAACAAAAAAGAGACAAAAATTAGACAAGTTACTCAGTGACAAAAAAAATGGACAAATGACAGAAACAAGACAAAAATTGACAAAATAAGAAACAAACGACAAAAACACAACAAAATATTACAAAAACGAGACACAAAACGACAACAGAACAATGAACAATCTAGTATTTTACTTTCTGATCAAAACAACTTGTCATGGTCTAGAAATGATTGTAAATTTATAGTTTTATAAATTGGTTCCAGCCGAGTCTTTAGCGGCTTCAGTTTTATGCCAAAAATCACAGAATTTTCTCTTATTTGCAGAATTTAATTCAATTAAACTATTAATTTTTGAAAAATATTTAACGAGACGTTTAGAATAAAATTATTCTCATTCAATCTCATCATTTTAAGGTTAGATTTACTTCAATTTCCTGACTAAAGATTTTATAAATATATTAAATTTAAATACTTACATTCTCTCAACTGCTACTTTTTATTTTTATATTGTAATAAAATTTAAAACAGCTCAAATAAACCTAATTTCACTGCATTTAATGCACGATTTGTTGTATTTCTGTCTTGAATTTCCTCCTGAAACACTGAGATCGGCACTAAAATACAGTTTTGTGCGTTTAAACTTGGATCTTCTGCACGTTTGTCCTGAAGGTGACTCCGTTCCGTTCATAAATCTATAATCTGTATTTAATGGACTGTTTGCAGATTAACAGGACTTTGCATGTAAATTCTTCTGTTGTTTGTTCTGGATTATCAGCTCGTTATCGGGGATCTTTAGCTCCTCGTTAGTTCCCTTTAGCTCCCTTTAGCTTGTGGTCATATCATCAGATTTAAGCTCCTTTAAAGGTTCGTTTCTTGGGAAACAGTTGGCTAAAAAAACAGCGTTTAACAGCTGAAGAGGGCTGGAGGAATTACTCAGAAATTCGATGTTGAACGTTAAATTATTTCCCTGAAATCCTGGTTTCTGTGAGCGGCTGACAGGAAGTGCAGCTCAGCGAACGGTTCATTATTTCACGTTTAATTGCTCCTTCAAAGGAAGCTCAGCTGTCAGCAGGAATTAAAGATACAGCAGAACAAAAGCATGTTTAATGTATAAGGCTGGTAACCCAGAAAACAGAGCAGACGACCCACAATGCACCTGGGTCTGCAGATCGTCCTGGAGGTTGGAACCGAACCAGAACCTCTCAGAAGCTTTGAGGATCTACAATATCTGTCAAATAGTGATTTTAAAGCTGTTTTCAAAACAGTAAAACACTTTTTTATGTTCACAAATTGCCAAATAAAAAATACAGATTTATTTTTATTTTGTTATATTTTTTGTCAAGATGTAAAGTAATATTTTTCCTGGAATTTTACAAATAAAACATATTTTTAAATTTTTATTTTATTTTTTTGATTTTTGCTAGATAAGTCTGTCATTTAAGAAAACAGGAAATATCTGTAAAATAGTGATAATTTTTGCAAATCTCAAAATAGCAAAACTTTTTTTATGTTAACAAATTACCATATAAAAATTGAAGATTTAGTTTTCATTCATTTTATTTTTTTGTCAACATTTAAACTAATATTTTTCTTATAATTGTACTAGATATATCTGTGATTTAAGAAAAGAGGAAAAATCTGTAAAATAGTGATTTTTTTTTTAAATTTCAAGACAGGAAAACAATATTTTTTATGTTTACAAATTGCCAAATAAAAAAATACAGATTTGTTTTTGTTTAATTTTTTTGGGAACATTTAAACTAATATTTTTCCTGTAATTTTACAGGGGATTTTCTTCTAAGTTTCAATGGTTTTTAAATTTTTTAAATTTTATTTAATTTAGTTTTTTAATATAATGTAATGTAATGTAATTTAAACAAAACCGGAAAAATCTGTAAAATTGCAGATTTCAAAACAATAAAAAAAATAAGTTATGTTCACATCTTACCAAATATAAAATACACATTTGTTACATTTTAAAAAATTATTTATTATCCTTTATCCTGTAATTTTACTAGATATATCTGTAATTTAATAAAACAGGAAAAATCTGTAAAATACTGATAATTTTTTTCGCAAATTTCAAAACAGTAAAATATTCTTTCTATGTTCACAAATTGTCAAATAAAAAATACAGATTTATTTTGTATTAATTTTTAAACTATTTTTTTCAATGTGTAAACTATTATTTTTCCTGTAATTTTAATAGAGTTATCTAAAATTTAAAAATGTAAAAGATTGAAATTTTTTTAAAGATTTCAAAACAAAAAAAATATGGTCACAAATTGGGAAATAAAAATACAGATTTTTGTTGTGGACTTTTATTTTTATTTTATTTATTTATTTTTTTTAATCAACGTGGTATATCTGTAATTTAGGACAACAGGAAAAAAATCTGTAAAATAATAATTTAATGAAATTATTTACTATTTTCCAGTTCTTAATATACAGAATTTATCTTCATAATTGATTTAAATCAAATTTTTTAAAAAATTGAAGGGAAGCCGTTCTGGACTGGGTTCAGTCGGGCCGGTTGTCACGGCAACAGCAGCTTTGATATTCCTGTCCGATGGAGGAGGAGGTCTGGGTGGAGGGGAGGAGAACAGAGATGTAAGGAGGCAGAACGTCTGGACCTCTCCAGGATTCCTCTCCAGGATTCCTCTCCAGGATTCCTCTCCAGGATTCCTCCCAGATTCCGTCTAATCCCTCTGACCTCCTCTAATCCACTTATTTGGAGGGAATTAACCAAAACAATCCTCCTAAGTTAATTAGGTTCTCCTCATCCTGCCTCCCACTCAGCAGGAAGCAGCAGAACCTCCTCTAAAACCTCCACAGACCTCCTCAAACCTTCTCACTCCTCCTCAGCCCTCCTAAAACCTCCTCAGACCTCCTCAGACCTACTAAAACCTCCTCAGACCTCCTAAAACCCCCTCAGACCTCCTAAAACCTCCTCAGACCTCCTAAAACCTCCTCAGACCTACTAAAACCTCCTCAGACCTCCTCAGACCTCCTAAAACCTCCTCAGACCTCCTAAAACCTCCTCAGACCTCCTAAAACCTCCTCAGACCTACTAAAACCTCCTCAGACCTCCTCAGACCTCCTAAAACCTCCACAGACCTCCTAAAACCTCCACAGACCTCCTAAAACCTCTTCAGACCTCCTAAAACCTCCTCAGACCTCCTCAGACCTACTAAAACCTCCTGCTGGTGGAAACCAGAGCTCCGACCTGAGATCAGCTGCTTGAGAATCTAACCAGAAGATGTTTACTGTCGGTTCTTCTACTCGTCCAGGACAAACAGAGGAACCTCACAGCTTTATATCAGTGCCATGCATTAAAAAAAAGGACAGAAATACAGAATAAATAGAATAAAATATGTAAAAATCAACCTATGAACTTGCGATAGTGCAAAGAAACTATAGGAGGATTTTTGTGGAAATATGTTTGAGATCAGTAATTAAAAACACTATAAAATACTATAAATATATAATAAAAATAATAATAATAATAATAATAATAATAATAATAATAATAATAATAATAATAATAATAATAACAGAATATAAAATAAAATGGTGAAAATCTGGCTGCCAGGAAAAATATAATAAAAAAAAGAATCGCAGAATAAAAAAAACCAAAAAAAAAACGTAAAATTAAAAAAAAAAAAAAAAAAGACAATATCTGTAAAATAGTGATAATTTTTTGCAGATTTCAAAACAGAAAAGCTTTTTCTCGATGGTCACAAATTATGAAATAAAAAAAATACAGATACCGTTTCATTTATTTTAATTTATTTTTTAAGCTAATATTTTTCCTGTAATTTTATTAGATATAGCTATAATTTAAGAAAACAGGAAAAATCTGAATCTTTTAAGATTGCAGCAGATTTTAAAACAGTAAAACATTTTTTATCCTCACAAATTGCCAAATAAAAAATACAGATTTATGTAGATGTTCATTTTTTATTTTTTTATTTTGTTTCTTTTTTATCCTTATAATAAATTGATAATATCTATTTTTAAAAAATACTGATTTAAATTTTTTTTTAAAAGTTTTTACAGTGCGGAATATTTGGTATAAATTTTTTGTCTATTTTCCTCCTTTTATTTTATGTTTAACTTACATTTTTACTCAGTTTCTCTGTTTTCTCAGCCTTGTTGTTCAGTACTTACACACTAGCAGCGTTTTTTGGAAGCAGTTTTTTCTACTAATGCTTCCATTTTCTATAATGAGAATATTTCTTCCCTTTTTATGTTGATTTTGATTCTTGCAGCTTTAGAGGATGTTTGTCCGCCTGTTTTGGTGTTTTTCTGCAGGTTTTCTCGTCAGTATTTAGTTCAGAAGAGCTCGATGTTTTCTCACAGGCGTAAAACTAAACCTGTTGTCTTTAACTTTAACTTTACTGCATCTCCTCCCACCAAATCTGTAAAAGTTTCAGAAACAAAAAGGAGTGAATGAAAGCAGGAGAATGTAGAGGAAAAAGAGAAACGCTCGGCGGCTTTCTTAGTTTCGAAGGAACGGAGGAGAAGAATGAGGCGGGAGAGGTGGAATATGTGGTGATAAATGTGAGGATGTTTGCAGAGAGAGAGGAGGTCAGAGACGAGGATTAGCCGGACGCCGGCAGGTAATCCTGGAGGAGGAGCTTGTTAGCCGGATCCAGCTAATTAAAATGTGATTTGTGCTACAAGCAGCTTACAGGCTGAAGAAACAGCAGAGAAACCGGGAAGCCAAACGTCTTTACTGCACCTCGAACAGACGCAAACCAACGGAGAGAAGTCAGAAATGTAAAGAAGCATCGATTTAACCTCCAGTTCATCATCACAGAGCAGTTTGGTTCAGACTCACAAATCTCCTCAGACATTCATGGTTTGGAACTGAATTATAGGATTTACTGTATGAGCAAAACAAAAGAGTTCCAAAATGACAAAAAAATGACACAAATGAGACCAAAAGGAAACACAAAACGACAAAAACAAGAAACAAGATGACAACAGTCAGACAAAAAACAAGACAAAATATTACAAAAATGAGACACAAAATGACAAAAAAACGACACGAAACAACAAAAAAGAGACAAAAGTTACAAAGCGACAAAAAAATGGACAAAAGTCAGACTTAAAAAGACAAAAAAAACCCAAAAAGAAGACAAAATACAACAAAAACGAGGCACAGAATGACAAAACATGAGACAAATGACACGAAACAAAACAAAAAGACAAAAAACCAACAAAAACAAGACAAAAAAAAATGACAAAAATGAGACACAAAGCGACTAAACCCATTAAACCCGTCCAGGTGAGGTTCACACCTGCTCTACTGTTCGATCAGATGATCCCATTCAGAGGAAGCTTCTCTTCTGCTGCTGTTTCTTCATGTTCCTCCTCTGATTCTGAAATGTTTCTGTGTCGTATTGATTTCTGCTTTTAGAGCAGCTCCTCGTCTCCGTTTCTTTTTCCTGATTTACCGTCGGGCTCCATGTTCGCTGCAAGGTCCAGAGTTTAACCGTCGTAGGAAGCCGGGAGGTCAGAGTCTCTGCACGGATTCTACCAACCACAGCCTCAGATGTTCTGGTTAAAAATGATCAGAAACACATCAGCCAGCGTCACTGTTTCCTGCTCTGCATCGGTTGCTTTTATACTTTTTCTTTTCATCTCAGTAAAACATCAAAAAACCTGAAGAGATGCTGCAAATCTGCAAAAACAAGCCCCTGATTTCTGCAGAAATGAAGCAAAAACGTGATATATCTTAGTCTTTTTAGCTATATTTGTTCATAAATGTGAGCATCTTGCTCTTTTCCTGGTTCTTTAGCTGCTCCTGCATCGTAAATATCCAAAAACGTGAGATGAACCAAATCTGCAAAAATTACTCCCTGATTTCACAGAAATTAAGCAAAAATGTGATATATCTTCATCTTTTTTGCTATTTTTGTCCAAAAATGATTGGAAACATGGAAGGAAGCTTCACTGCTGCACTTTTTCTGGTTTCTGTGGTGTTATTTCTCTCTGCTTTGATTGTATTTATAGTTTCTGTTTGCATGTCAGTAAAATATTAACAAAACATGAGGAGATGATAGAAATTAGCAGAAACAAATCCCTGATTTCACAGAAATGAACACGAGTGAATCCTGCCATTGTCTCTTCTACTTGTGCATTGATTGCAATTATAGTTTTTGTTTTCATTTCAGTAAAATATCAAAAAATAAGAGGAGATGCTGCAAATTTGCAAAAACAAGTCGCTAATTTCTGCAGGAATTAAGCAAAAAGCCTGAAATATCTTCATCTTTTTTTTACTATTTTTGTTAAAAAATGACTAAAAACACATTAGAGAGCTTCACTGTGGCTCCTTTTCTGAGGCCTGTGGTGTTATTTCTCTCTGCTTTGATTGCAGTTCTAGTTTTTGTTTGCATGTCAGTGAAAATAAGCGAGTGGAGATGCTGTAAATGAAGCGGGAAGCGTGTAAAGCGTGACAGGATGAAGTGGAGAACGCTCAGACTGAAGCTAGAAACACTGAGGATGGATTTTCATGTGAATTAGAAGCTTCCAGTTGTTGTGAATAGATGTGAAAATATCTGTAATCATGCTGCGGGCTTCATCAGGAACGACTCTGAAGCCCAGAGAGGAACGTCGGCTGTGATCGTCCTTTTAACGGACGGAGTGGGAAACGCTTTCTGAACGCAGCCGTGAAGAAACAGAAAAGAAAAGGACTGATAGCGGGAGGTTAGACAGACAGACAGACGGATTCAGGTGGAGCCTCTCGCTGAATCGGCTTCCCCTGATCCGCTCGCTGTGATTGGATTAGCCGTCATCCGTCCACAGATCCGTCCGCTCCCTAAGCAGACTGGACAGACAATAGCATTAAGACTGCACCACATGTCCTTCATTAGCGGCCTGGACGGACACCGGACCTCATCTGGACCAGGACACGAGCCGCCACTCCAACTTTCTGTCCTTTTATTAAAAGTCTGACCTCCAGTGGACCAGACCAGTAAAACCAGTAGAACCACAGCATAATAACCTCTAAATGACCACAACTCCTACAACAACAAAAACAATAAATGAAACGGGTCAGTTTGACCCACAGGACAACACGAAGGTTAAAGCCATAAAAAGAAAGGATCAATGAGAGCAGGACGCAGTCCTCCTCAGTCCTCCTCAGTCCTCCTCAGACCTCCTCAGTCCTCCTCAGACCTCCTCAGTCCTCCTCAGTCCTCCTCAGTCCTCCTCAGTCCTCCTTAGTCCTCCTCAGTCCTCCTCAGACCTCCTCAGTCCTCCGCAGACCTCCTCAGTCCTCCTCAGTCCTCCTCAGACCTCCTCAGTCCTCCTCAGTCCTCCTCAGTCCTCCTCAGACCTCCTCAGACCTCCTCAGTCCTCCTCAGACCTCCTCAGTCCTCCTCAGTCATCCTCAGTCCTCCTCAGACCTCCTCAGTCCTCCTCAGTCCTCCTCAGACCTCCTCAGTCCTCCTCAGACCTCCTCAGTCCTCCTCAGTCCTCCTCAGACCTCCTCAGTCCTCCTCAGACCTCCTCAGTCCTCCTCAGTCATCCTCAGTCCTCCTCAGACCTCCTCAGTCCTCCTCAGTCATCCTTAGTCCTCCTCAGACCTCCTCAGTCCTCCTCAGTCCTCCTCAGACCTCCTCAGTCCTCCTCAGTCCTCCTCAGTCCTCCTCAGTCCTCCTCAGACCTCCTCAGTCCTCCTCAGACCTCCTCAGTCCTCCTCAGTCCTCCTCAGACCTCCTCAGTCCTCCTCAGACCTCCTCAGTCCTCCTCAGTCATCCTTAGTCCTCCTCAGACCTCCTCAGTCCTCCTCAGTCATCCTTAGTCCTCCTCAGACCTCCTCAGTCCTCCTCAGTCCTCCTCAGACCTCCTCAGTCCTCCTCAGACCTCCTCAGTCCTCCTCAGACCTCCTCAGTCCTCCTCAGTCCTCCTCAGACCTCCTCAGTCCTCCTCAGTCCTCCTCAGACCTCCTCAGTCCTCCTCAGTCCTCCTCAGTCCTCCTCAGTCCTCCTCAGACCTCCTCAGTCCTCCTCAGTCCTCCTCAGTCCTCCTCAGACCTCCTCAGTCCTCCTCAGACCTCCTCAGTCCTCCTCAGACCTCCTCAGTCCTCCTCAGTCATCCTCAGTCCTCCTCAGACCTCCTCAGTCCTCCTCAGTCCTCCTCAGACCTCCTCAGTCCTCCTCAGACCTCCTCAGTCCTCCTCAGTCCTCCTCAGTCCTCCTCAGTCCTCCTCAGACCTCCTCAGTCCTCCTCAGTCCTCCTCAGACCTCCTCAGTCCTCCTCAGTCCTCCTCAGTCCTCCTCAGACCTCCTCAGTCCTCCTCAGTCCTCCTCAGACCTCCTCAGTCCTCCTCAGACCTCCTCAGTCCTCCTCAGTCCTCCTCAGTCCTCCTCAGACCTCCTCAGTCCTCCTCAGTCCTCCTCAGTCCTCCTCAGACCTCCTCAGTCCTCCTCAGTCCTCCTCAGACCTCCTCAGTCCTCCTCAGTCCTCCTCAGTCCTCCTCAGACCTCCTCAGTCCTCCTCAGTCCTCCTCAGACCTCCTCAGTCCTCCTCAGTCCTCCTCAGTCCTCCTGCTGCATCCTAACCTCCACCGCTCTGTGTTTGGGCATTCTGAACACGCTCAGTGAGTGAAGGCCGATGCTTTCACGGCCTCGACTCCAGAAAATCCCCAGAACCAGAGGAGAGCTTCAGGAAGAACAGCCGGTCCCCGAGGAGGAGGAGGAGGAAAAATAAAATAGAGTGAACAGAAGAAAAGGCAGCAGAAAGGAAGCAGATAAGGATGATGGAGCAGACGGAGTGATGAGCAGGAGGAGAAGACGAAAGGAATGAAGAAAGATGGAGGGTGATGGAGCATCAGGAAGAAGAAGAAGAAGAAGAGGATGAGAAGATGAGGAAGGTGGAGGAGAAAGAAGAGGAATCAATCAGGAGGAGATAAAAGAGACGTAACGTGAAAAAGGAGGTGTGAAGGTGATTGTTCTGGTGCAGGATGGAGGGAGGAGAAGGAGAATAGAGGGAGGAGAAGGAGGTCGAGAGGAGGGAGGAGGATAAAGGTCTAATAGGATAGAGGGAGGAGGGTGGAAGGGGGATGGAAGGAGGTCTGGGAGGATGGAGGGAGGAGAAGGATGAAGATCTGGGAGGATGGAGGGAGGAGAAGGAGGTCTACAGGAGAGGGGAGAAGGAGATCCAGGAGCACTGAAGGAGGAGTCCATGTGTGAGCTCCTCTCCAGCTCAGTGGTTGAAACAGCTCCTCTGCTGCTGTGATTCATCTCCTGGTCATCATTTCCTCCATCACGCCTCCACAGTTCTGCTGCTGTTTCACAACATTTACATGAAAAACAGCCAAATGTCAGAATATTTCTCAGCCTTGCAGACACAATCGTCCTGTAAATGTGGAGTTTGTAGGGGATGGTCAGAAGAAAAGACCACCTACTGATGGTCCAGGCTCTCTAAACTCAGTCCATCGTGTTCAAATGCTCAGATTTTAAGTCCACTTGTTTTTATTTACAAAATAAAACAGCACATGTTGGGATGAACTGTAACACAACGCTAACACAACCCTAACAGAACGTTAACAGAACGTTTCCACCTGAACACTCTACCAGCTCTGTCTCGGTGCCGTTAGCTGCAGAACATCCATCATGCTGCTGGCAGCTTCACTGAGGCCCAGAGGTCAGAGGTCGGAGGTCGCCATGGAGACAAGGACGCAGCCCGAGGCCTCACACACACACACACACACACACACACACACACACACACACACACACACACACACACACACACACACACACACACACACACACGAACACAGCGTCCGTCCCTGATGTCCTCCCCTGCAGCAGAACAACATTCCTCCCCCAGAGAACCACAAAGTCACAACTCTGCAACCTTCATCATCCTCCTCTTCATCCATACGTCCTCCATCATCATCATCCTCCTCCTCTGTCCTCCTCCTCCTCCTCCTCCTCTTCTTCCTCTTCCTCTTCCTCTTCCTCCTCCTCCTCCTCTGTCCTCCTCCTCCTCTTCCTCCTCCTCTGTCCTCCTCCTCTTCCTCCTCTTCCCCTTCCTCCTCTTCCTCCTCCTCCTCCTCCTCTGTCCTCCTCCTCCTCTTCCTCCTCCTCCTCTTCCTCCTCCTCCTCTTCCTCCTCCTTCTCTGTCCTCCTCCTCTTCCTCCTCCTCCTCTGTCCTCCTCCTCTTCCTCCTCCTCCTCCTCCTCTTCCTCCTCTGTCCTCCTCCTCCTCCTCCTCCTCCTCTTCCTCCTCCTCCTCTTCCTCCTCCTCCTCTGTCCTCCTCCTCTTCCTCCTCCTCCTCCTCCTCTTCCTCCTCTTCCTCCTCCTCCTCTGTCCTCCTCCTCTTCCTCCTCCTCCTCCTCCTCTTCCTCCTCTGTCCTCCTCCTCCTCCTCCTCCTCTTCCTCCTCCTCCTCCTCCTCCTCTTCCTCCTCCTCCTCTTCTTCCTCCTCCTCCTCTGTCCTCCTCCTCCTCTTCCTCCTCCTCCTCCTCCTCCTCCTCCTCTTCCTCCTCCTCCTCCTCCTCCTCTTCCTCCTCCTCCTCTGTCCTCCTCCTCTTCCTCCTCCTCCTCCTCTTCCTCCTCCTCCTCCTCTGTCCTCCTCCTCCTCCTCCTCTGTCCTCCTCCTCCTCCTCTTCCTCCTCCTCTGTCCTCCTCCTCCTCTTCCTCTTCCTCCTCCTCTGTCCTCCTCCTCCTCCTCTTCCTCCTCCTCTGTCCTCCTCCTCCTCTTCCTCTTCCTCCTCCTCTGTCCTCCTCCTCCTCTTCCTCTGTCCTCCTCCTCTTCCTCCTCCTCCTCCTCCTCTGTCCTCCTCCTCCTCCTCTTCCTCCTCCTCCTCCTCCTCTGTCCTCCTCCTCCTCTTTCTCCTCCTCCTCTTCCTCCTCCTCCTCCTCCTCTGTCCTCCTCCTCCTCTGTCCTCCTCCTCCTCCTCCTCTTCCTCCTCCTCTTCCTCTGTCCTCCTCCTCCTTCATGTTGTTTTCTGGTGATTTTACATTTTTTCATCGTGTGTTTGCTTGTTTTGTGTCTTTTTTGTGGTGATTTTGTGTATCTTTGTACTTTCTACCTAAACAATGAGAACAAGCTGGGAGCAGAGCAGCTGCACAGATTCATAGGATTTCTGAAAATAGACGATATCAACGTAGTATCACATCTTTCTGTGCTGATTTGACGGCTTATTGCTTTGTTTTTTCATCTTTTTGTGACGATTTTACATCTTTTTGCGATATATTTAACATCTTGATTTCACATTTTTTCACCGTGTGTCTGCTTGTTTTTGCACCTTTTTTGTGGTGATTTTGCGTATCTTTGTACTTTCTTCTGAAATAGTAAAAACAGACTGGCACAGATTCAGATGGTTTCTAAAACACGACTATCAGCTCATAGTGTCGCATCTTTTTGTGGTAACTTTACATCTTTTCGTGGTGGGTTTAAATATTGTGGGAGTTTTGTGTCTTCTTGCATCTTTTCAACAGTTTTCCTGTTGAGTTTGTGCGTTTTTTTTCATCTTTTTGTGGTTATTTTCGGGTTTCTGTGGTGATTTCACATTTTCTAGATGATCCAGATGTTGGTTGTTGAGCTGTGAGACACAAACAGCTGTTTTTGTAAAGTTTAAACTTTACTTTTTTAACAAAATGCAGAAACACAGACGACTTATTTCACATCGGTTAGTTTGGAGTCCACTTTATGTTCATTTCTTCAGTTTTCATCTCTTCCTGGTCATTTTGCATTTCATTGTGTTGTTTTTGCGTCTTTATTTCTTGGATTGTGTGTCGTTTGTTTGTTTAGTGTCTTTCTAAGAAATAACGTCTGTTTGAGTTGATTTTCTCTTTGGTCAGTTTTAATCTCCTTCTGGTCAGTTTGGAGTTCATGCTGAGTTAAATAAGTCGGACCAGCAGAAGTTGTTTTCTTCGGTCGTCTGCTGAGGAAATAACGGATTCATTGTGGACGGGTTTTGATGTGGAGCTTTTCTCTTTGTGAAAATAACTTTGGAGAGCTTCAGAAAAATGAGAATTTGGTTGGATGAGAACAAATCGACCAAATAATCCACCTGGATGCTGCTCAGTGAGAATTTGTGCTGCTCTCGGTGCATCATGGGAGCTGTAGTTGTTTATTTATGTCAGAATACAGACGACAGAAATGTGTTTCAGCTGGAATAAATCGTGGATTTATTATCTAAACCAGGGGTGTCCAACATGAGGCCCGTGGGCCAAAAGCGGTCCTCCAGAGGGTCCGATCCGGTCCTCAAAGTGTAAAAACTCCAGAGAAGACATTAACTGCAGATTGTAAATTAGTAAAACTATAAATTTAAAACCATTTCTAGACCATGACAAGTTGTTTGGATCGGAATGTAAAATACTAGAATGTTCATTGTTCTTTTGTCATTTTGTGTCTCATTTTTGTAATATTTTTTCTTGTTTTTGTTGTTTTTGTGGTTTTGATTCTCCAGTAAATCCTCTGTGGTTCAGCTCCAGGTGACTAAATGTTGTGTTCCTTTGTCGACACTCTGTGATCTGGAAGTTGTAATGTGGAAATGATAAACTGAGGCTGAATGTTGCTGAAACTGAATTTATTTTTCTTCATAAATTTCAGGTTGTTCATGATGTTTAGTGAAAAGATAATTCCTTAAATGTGAACATTTCTGCACTAAAACAAAGGAACCATCAGGAGTTGTGGTTATTTACAGGTTATTCTGCTGTGGTTTTACTGGTTTTACTGGAGATCAGACTGGACTGGATGAGTTTAACTCCTCTGCTGTAAAGTCTTGCAGGTGATTCAGCTTTGATGCTGCAGACGTTACTTATTGATTCGTTGCATTTTTTTGTCCAACATGAGAATAAAAGCAGGAAACGCTGCTGTGTGTTCAGGATCGACGCTGTGATTTAAAGCTGTGTGTTTTATTTGTGCGTTCGATGACGTTCCTCAAGGAAAGGAAGTCGTGAGTCACGAGGAATCGCTGCCGTGTTTCTGAGTTTCACGCTCTGCTGTTGTGTGTTGGTGTGTGTCTGTGTTGGTGTGTGTCTCTGTGTGTGTGTCTGTGTGTTGGTGTGTGTCTGTGTATGTCTGTGTGTGTTTTAGTGTGTGTGTCTGTGTGTGTTTTGGTCTGTGTGTGTGTGTGTGTGTCTGTGTGTGTTTTGGTGTGTGTGTGTGTGTGTGTGTCTGTGTGTGTTTTGGTGTGTGTGTGTGTGTGTGTGTCTGTGTGTGTTTTGGTGTGTGTGTGTGTGTGTGTGTCTGTGTGTGTTTTGGTGTGTGTGTGTGTGTGTGTGTCTGTGTGTGTGTGTGTGTGTGTGTGTGTGTGTGTGTGTTTTGGTGTGTGTGTCTGTGTGTGTCTGTGTGTGTGTGTGTGTTTTGGTGTGTGTGTGTGTGTGTGTGTGTGTTTTGGTGTGTGTGTGTGTGTGTGTGTGTGTGTCTGTGTGTGTTTTGGTGTGTGTGTGTGTGTGTGTCTGTGTGTGTGTGTGTGTGTGTCTGTGTGTGTCTGTGTGTGTGTGTGTGTTTTGGTGTGTGTGTGTGTGTGTGTGTGTTTTGGTGTGTGTGTGTGTGTGTGTGTGTGTCTGTGTGTGTTTTGGTGTGTGTGTGTGTGTGTGTCTGTGTGTGTGTGTGTGTGTTTTGGTGTGTGTGTCTGTGTGTGTTTTGGTGTGTGTGTGTGTGTGTGTCTGTGTGTGTGTGTGTGTGTTTTGGTGTGTGTGTCTGTGTGTGTTTTGGTGTGGAGTTTTTTCCTCAGATATCTCACCGTTCTGACAGGAAGTCAATTTCCTGTTTGCAGTTTGTTCTGCCAGCGATTGGTCAGATCTGAGTTGATTTATCTTCATCAGAACCAATCAGATCCTTCCGGCGTGCGAACAGGTCGACATCACACATCGTTACGATCGCCGGACAACGTCTCGTTGCCACGTTTTTCCGCGTTTGCGCCTCAGAATCTGCATGGTTGTCGACTTTGCGTTGAGATTAGTGGTTAGTGGAGAGAAAGGAAGACAGAGAAGCTTTTTCCTGGTCGCTTTTATGTGTCTTTGTACTTTCTGCATCTTTTTGAGTTGATTTTACATCTTTTTGCGTTGATTTTGCATCTCTTTGTGATATATTTAGCATCTTGATGTGTAATTTTTGTTGAAAATTCAACTATTTTTGGTTAATTTCTGTCTTTTCATGGTGTGTTTGTGAGTTTTTATTGGTATTACACATCTTTTGTGGTTACTTTATGTTGTTTTGTGTTTTTTATGGTGTTTTTGGGAGTTTTTGTGGTGATTTTGCATCTCTTTGTACTCCTGAATAGTAATTCCAGACTGTGAGCAGAGCAGCTGCACAGTTTCTCATGGTTTCTAAAATACGACTCTACAGCCTCGTAGTGATTATCGGCTGGCCGACGTCTTGTTGCCACGTTTTTCTGCATTTGCACCTTGGAATCTGCGTTTCTGTCAACTTTGTGTTGAGATTAGCGGCCTTAAAAATCCATGCAGGGGAGAAAGGAAGACGTAAAGGAGCTTGTTCCTGGTCATCAGCGGCTGCGACCTTCGCTATTCATCGCTGTCATTAGAGGATCTGAATTATTCTGTTTGCTGCTTTGTGAAGTGGCTCAGCTCTATCTGGGATTGAATTCAGCAGCGATCCAGCAGCTATTTTCTCCTCCGACTCTGACCTAATTGTGGACTCACTCGACCGACCGCTGAGTTTGTTTGGACGCTTCGTTCGGAGTCTCCGGTCGGCGTCCAAACGGAGCTCATTAAAGCAGTGACTCCAGTCTGAGCAGAGATGCTACCCTAACCCTCCTCCTTTTCATTTAGATACTTTATTTTTCAGATGTTTTTTTCCCTAGTTTTCACAGCGGTGATTCCCTCGTTCAGAAAACCCTCAGCAGATCTCTGACTCTTCTAGACGTCGTCTCTGCAGTGGTTTATGTTTGACAGGAAATCTGTTTTTAAAAGTTGAAGTAATCATGATGTAAACCCAACTTTAGCTCCCTGAGTTCAGCTCTGTCTGATGCCTTTACCTGATCAGCTGAAACTGTGCTCTTTTTCTTCAAATTTCTACTTTAAATTCCATTTTTCTGTTGCAATACTTCCTATACTGACCCAAGACGTTGAAATCGTCATCCGAATTTGAAGCAAACTCCTGAAAAACAGCAAAACAGGAGATAGTTGTTGGAGATCCATCCAACATGGTGAAACATCTTTCTACAGATGATGAGCAGAGTAGAGAGGAAACATGGAGATAGAGAAACATCTACAGGATGAGTAGACAAAAACTGTCACAAAGAGACAGAAAATGACACAAATGAGACACGAATCAACAAAAACGAGGTCAAAATGACACAAACAAGACCTGAAACAGCATAAAGAAGACACAAAATGACAAAAACAAGATAAAAAGCAACAAAAACAAGACAAAAACTAGAAAAACAAGATGAAAACCAACGAACGAGGTAAAAAACAACAAAAAATGAGATCAAAAACAACAGACAAGATTAAAAAAACAAAAATGAGATTTAAAAAACTAACATAAATGGCTTAAAATCCAGCAAAAATGAAATAAAACCCAACAAAAATGAGATAAAAACCAACAAAAATGAGATAAAAACCAACAAAAACTACACAAAACAACAAAAACAAGATAAAAATGGACAAAAACAAGATAAAAACCAACAAAACCAAGATAGAAACCAACAAAAATGAGATAAAAACCAACAAAAACAACACAAAATGACAGAAAGGAGATAAAAAACAACAAAAACCAGATAAAAAAACAACAAAAACAAGACACAAAATTACAGAAAGGAGATAAAGTATCACAAAGACACATGAAATGGCACAAATAAGATCGAAACTGACAAATACGTGATATGAAATTTTTTTAAAAAGCAGCTGCTTCTGGATGTTTTTCCTCACTGCGGTTCATTTTTCACTGAAATTTAAAATCCTGCAGCTCTGTGGAAACAGAAGGACCACGACTGGACGGATTACTTTAACTTCACATCTGCACCATTTTTTCTGAGAGGTAAATTAATTGTGGCTCCGCTTGCTGTGAATATTTTCCAGTTTTAATTCGTTCTGCCCCCAGTTCAGCTGAAAACTCTCTGGTTTTTAGTCCCATGACCGCTGGTTGCAGCCGAGTCACTCAGATCTCCTCGGTTGTGTCGAAAAGTTCAGAATTTTGAGTTTTTTACAGAATGAAGTTCGTGTTAATGACTTATTTTTGGCGGATTTTTAAACAAAACATTTGAGTAAAATAGTGGATTTTAATCCTTTGAAGATTTTCTTCACCAGAAGCCAAACGTGGTGAGTTCAAGGACTGTTTCTTTCTGTTTCTTTCTGTTTTCCACTCTGATAAATGCTCTACTTTTATTGGATATATTTTTCGCATGCCTTTTGAACCTGCCGGAGAGTTTTGGAGTTCAGAGGTTTAATTAAATACATTCTTCCTCGTGCCAGGCGTGTTTTTAATAGAATCTCTGTGCTGGACGACGTTTTGTTGGAGCGGGTTTTGGTGGGTGGAAGTCAGAGAGAATCGATGCCGTCTTTAACCGGCTGTCTGACTCCAGGACTGAACGTTTCTGACGCTCCTTCACCTGCATGAACTCTGAGCTGATCGATAACACCGCTACGCTCTGAGTCAGTTCCTCTGGATGTTCAGCCATGACTCATCCCGCTAACCAGAAGCCAGCAGGAAGTGATGTCGCCCGCGGAGGAGGACCGGGTTGGCATGGCGACCTCGGCCCTCCAAAAGTTGGATCATGAAAAGACTTATTTCCTTTTTCTTTTTCGAACCCGGTCGGAGTGAAAGAGATGAAAGGAAACAAAGCCAAGCCCCGCCCACCTTCCTGGCCGTTGTCTGGCGGTGAATGGCATCGACGAGGTGGTGACGAGCAGCCGAGCGTCCTTTATGAGACCAAGAGCTGCCGCCGGGGGAGGAAGGTGGAGTGTCACGGCGGTCACACATGAGAGGAAGCAGCTCAATGAACTTCCGCTTTCCTTTTCCTGCTAATTTGACACAGAGACTGGACACGAATGACATGAAGACCAAACGCACCGCTGAGGACGTCGCTGCAGATAAAACCATCCAGACCCGCTCCAGGGGTCGGTCCGAACCTTTTTTTTCTACCAAAGACACAAGATCATCGCAATAAGGTGCAAAATCTCCACATAAAGACACACAATCACTTCAAAAAGATGTTAATCACCACAAAAAGATGTTAAATCACCACAAAAAGACATAAAATTACCACAAAAACATTTAAAATCACCACATAAAGACTTAAAATCACCACAAAAAGATTTAAAAATCATCACATAAAGACTTAAAATCACCACAAAACGATTTAAAATCACCACAAAACGATTTAAAATCACCACAAAACGGTTTAAAATCACCACAAAAAGATTTAAAATCACCACAAAACAGTGCAAAATCACAATAAAAGGACACAAGATCAGCATAAAAACATAAAATCACCACAAACTGAAAAAAAACTGTCCCAAAGACACAAAAATAACACAAAATGGACACAAAACAAGAAAAGAGAGATGCAGAATGGCAAAAAAAAACCACAAACAAAATGACCATGAGAAAAAATTGTCCCAAAGATGCAAGAATGGACACAAAACAATACAAAACAAGAAAATTGAGACACAAACTATAAAGTCCTCCACCTGGAATAAAGTCCTCCACCTGGAATAACGTCCTCCAGCTAGAGTAAAGTCCTCCAGCTGGAATAAAGTCCTCCAGCTGGAATAACGTCCCCCAGCTGGAATAAAATCCTCCAGCTGGAATAAAGTCCTCCAGCTGGAATAAAGTCCTCCAGCTGATAGATCTGCTGATGTTCTCTTCCAGCTCCATATCACCTCCAATCATCGACAGAGGAAACGGAGGCAGAAGTCAGAGTGGAGGAGCTGAAAGCGATTTGACCGAAATATAAAAAGAGAAGAAGAAGGAGCGGAGAACTGAGAGAGAGCAGAACACTTAAGAGAGAAAATTGACTTTGAAAAATGAGAGTGACGGGTCAGAACTTCGCCAATAAAGCCAGCAGAAAGATAAAAGATGGAGCCTTGGCAGGAGAAAGCTCTTCAGCTTCTCCCACGGCCATTTAACTGATTTAATTCTCCAGAATGGAGTCTCTCTGTCGGTCTGAGCGGCTTCTCTCCTGCCGTCACTTCTGAGATGCTGTTTAACGGCGGCACGTAAAAAAAACACATAAATTCAAAGGATGAGCAGCAGACAAACAGCACAACAAGCAGCCGGAACCCGATAAAGACGGAAACACGAGCTAATGCTAGCTGATGGAGCGCCTCAGGATGGAGGCTGACGGACGGCTGGATCTCTGACGGTCGGTCTGAGCTGCTGCTGGGTTTCTAGAAGCTGAGATCTCTGATAAAGTCTGAGTTCCTGCTGGGTTTCTAGAAGCTGAGATCTCTGATAAAGTCTGAGTTCCTGCTGGGTTTCTAGAAGCTCAGATCTTCGATAAAGTCTGAGTTCCTGCTGGGTTTCTAGAAGCTCAGATCTCCGATAAAGTCTGAGTTCCTGCTGGGTTTCTAGAAGCTCAGATCTCCGATAAAGTCTGAGTTCCTGCTGGGTTGTCTATCTATCTATCTATCTATCTATCTATCTATCTACCTATCTATCTATCTATCTATCTTTCTATCTTTCTATCTATCTATCTATCTATCTTTCTGTCTTTCTGTCTTTCTGTCTATCTGTCTATCTGTCTGTCCGTCCGTCCGTCCGTCCGTCCATCCGTCCATCCGTCCATCCATCTTGACTTTAAAGCCTCCATTCCCCACAGTGCCTCCAGCCTCCTAACTCAGAGTGTGATCGAGCTGTAAATCAGTTGATCAAACCTGTCGGTTGCTGCGATGGCAGCTGCTGAAGTTTATCCACTTTACATACGGCCTCAGGATTCTTTTACTTTCTGCTCTACCTCATGTGCAATATCCAATTTTCATCCTGTATATACGAACTACAGTTTCTCTCTTAATTTAAATCCATCTTGTCATTTTGTGTTTTTTGTTTTTATTACAAAGCTTTTATATATATATATATATATATATATATATATATATATATATATATATATATATATATATATATATATATATATATATATATATATATATATATATATATATATATATATATATATTGTACTTTGCACTGTATGGCCTGCACCTTACCTTTTGTTGCACTTGTTGCAATGACAATAAAGTGAATCTGAATCTGAATCTGAATCTGAATTAAAGCCCATCTCTGTCCTGCTCTACACTCGCACCGTCAGGGTTTCTCTCCTTTCACAGATAATGCTGACATTTGATTCCTGATGGTTTCCGGCATCCGTCCATCTGTTTGCACGTTTCTTTGTACGGTTATTTCACCACAACCTCCGGCTGCTTTTAGATTCGAGGACCACTCCAGGAAAAGGACGGCAATCTGGGACGAAGTGGTTTGACTTTATATCTCCATCCTCGTCTGGGCTCGTTGGTATGTGAAGGTCAGGAATATTTCATGAGAACAGACGTCTCTCATGTATGTTACATCTGAAACCGGAGCCAAGCGGCCGGCTGTTAGCGTAGCTTAGCACAGATCTGGCTCCGTCCAAAGGCGTCCAATCCAATGCTCGTTAATTAGCACTTTATGCCTTGTTTGTTCAATCGGTACAGAAGCAGCAGAGAGAAGCAGCGTGGGGTGACGTCCCGGGCTATTTCCTGGCTCTGAGAGGTTGCCAGCAGAGATAGCAGCCAAGTCGCTTTTACACTTTGGTTATTTTATACATGAAACAAACCGGATCCAGTGTGGAAATGTGTGAACTCTTGGAGATGAAGGCTCCACCAGCGGCTCTGGTCTTTGTAGACGTTGTTTGTGGATCTGAACCACTGCCTGTTCGGCTCCTCGCTGACCTCCGACCTCCAACGCACAAACTTTGTCTTAATCTGCAAAAGAAAACAAAGAAAGATGGAACAAACAGCACCGGGCGCCGGCTGCATACCAAGCAGCTCCGGGTCCAGGGTATAATTGTAGGGTGTCCTTGAAGGAGAAACACATATTTATCATTTTCACAGCTTTTATTAGAGCGGCGTTGGGCAGCATTTAGGTTTTGTTTGGTATTTTTCATAAAGGAAAAAGGGAAAAGAGAACTCATTTCTCATCAGCTGAGGGGAGGCCAGACAGGCTGCATATTTATTACAGCAACAACTGAAACATCTGGTCTGATCTTCTCCAGAATCCACAGCTCTGCTCTCAGAGAAAGTGGAGCTTTGGCTGTTTGGAGCTCCTTCAACGCTCCTTCTTTCTTTCTGACTATGAACCGTTGGTTTTCCTCTGAACAGATTGACTTTAGGCTCTGTAACCTCTGACTATGAACCGTTGGTTTTCTCTTTGGTTCAGTTAATCTGCAGTAAACCGTAAGGGCAGCCATCCTGACATCTTAAAGCCCAGAGCAGCTCGCCAGGTTTGTTTTAGACGCACAAAATCTGTCCGAGGAGTTAAAATGTGAACCAGAGCAGCGATGAATCTTTGTCTTTGTTTTCCAGCCGGTCTGTACAGAAACACTAAAGACTCTGTTGGACTGAAAACCACAGTTCGAGTTCATCTGGAAGTTCTGCTTCTTTCTTTGGTGGATTATTGAGGCAACAGAATCACTTTTGTTTGGTTTAGAAAACAGGAATCTCAATAATCATGTCGAGCTTTACCTAAAATTAGCCAAATATTGCCAAAACATACAATAACATTGAAAAGTTTGAGGTCACCTAGACAATTCCATGTTTTCCGTGAAAACTCCCACTTTTATTTTCAGATATATTTTTATTCATGCACAGAGAAAGACAAATATATTCTACCAAAGTATTTACAGCCGATGTACATGAAAGGGAAACCCGGGGAAGCAAAAGTGCTTACAATTAGGGGACCCAAGCAACCAAAAACATCATATTTATGTGCTGAAGTAAAGTTCAGGATAGTAGACTGTAGATTCTTGGTAAAGTTCAGGATAGTAGACTGTAGATTCTTGGTGAAGTTCAGGATAGTAGACTGTAGATTCTTGGTAAAGTTCAGGCTAGCAGACTGTAGATCCTTGGTAAAGTTCAGGATAGTAGACTGTATATTCTTGGTAAAGTTCAGGCTAGCAGACTGTAGATCCTTGGTAAAGTTCAGGATAGTAGACTGTAGATTCTTGGTGAAGTTCAGGATAGTAGACTGTAGATTCTTGGTAAAGTTCAGGCTAGCAGACTGTAGATCCTTGGTAAAGTTCAGGATAGTAGACTGTATATTCTTGGTGAAGTTCAGGATAGTAGATGGTAGATTCTTGGTAAAGTTCAGGATAGTAGACTGTATATTCTTGGTGAAGTTCAGGATAGTAGACGGTAGATTCTTGGTGAAGTTCAGGATAGTAGACTGTAGATTCTTGGTAAAGTTCAGGCTAGCAGACTGTAGATCCTTGGTAAAGTTCAGCTTTACCATTTCTGTATAAATGTAGTTTCTAGTGGACGGTATTGTCTTTTGTGAGCTTATTTCCTTGTGATTTGATGTGGTTTTTGCCCTTTTGTTCACGTGATGATGTTTAATGGCCATTTAATGGTCATTAATAACATTTGATTTGATAGAACAGTCACTTTCCTTGTCATTCCCTGATTGGAGCGCCACTCCAAACAAGAACTCAACTAGAGAAGTCTCGAGAAGGCAGATGTTTAGCTCTAATTGTTGGAGGTCCAGTGCATCCAGTGTGGAGGCCACTGAGCAGCTCCTCTGGGCTTTGCTGAAGGTCATTTAGATGGAGCTAAAGACCTTCTCCTTCCTTGTCCAGATTCATCTAGTAGGTGGAGGAATCGAACCGGTCGATGGTCACAAACCTGCAGCTGAAACCATCATTTCTCCTGCAGGAATAAAGACAGAAAAACAGCAAATGTGGAGTTTCTGTCGGCAGAGCGGATAAAAAGATGAAAAGGCAGCTGTCCTCAAAGGCTCTTCTTCCAAACAACAGCTTCATGTTCAGCCTTTTGACTCCTCCAGCCTCCTTCAGTGAGTGGCTGTTAGAGAGAAGCTGAACCTTGACTATAGAATAATTTAATACAAATCTGTGTTCCCTGGATTTAGAATGAACATCCATGCTCAAGGCTACTACACTTTTATGAATATATTTCTCCTTCTTCTTAAATTTCTTGATTTTAGTTTTAAAAAAGTCCCTTGAAGCAGCTTTACTGTTACTTATTCTAATAGTGTTAAATATATTCAAATACTTCATTGAAGCTGCAGGATGGCGTTTAGCTGAAAAGCTTTTCTGGCTCCGCTGCTGCAGAAAAATGGAAATATTCTGCACATTTCCTCTAATTCTCCTCGACATATTTGGTATCTGTGGATTGTGCTGGATCTGTGCTGCAGGGTTTTGTGATTCGTGAATGTTGGAGACGTGAATTAAAAGGCCATTAGTGAAGGACATGAGTTGCTTTCTGGGGTAAACCGGATGCTGAGTGATGTTTGTTGCTGTAATATTTCTATTATTGCATCTGAGGTTGCAGGATTTCATTGAAAAGGAGCTCTGGAAATGTTTCAGAGCACGAGAGTCAAACTCATCTTTGTTTATGTTCCACATTCAGCCCAGATTCATCTCAAAAGTGAGAAACAAAATGACAAAAAGTGAGACAAAAAAGTTACAAAGTGACAAAAAAATGGACAAACGAGACAAAAAAAACGCAAAACGACAAAAACAAGAAATGAAACAACGAATAAAGTGAAATAAAATGACAAAAATGAGACATAAAATGACAAAAATTGAGACACAGAATGACAAAAATGAAACACAAACTGACAAAATGAGAGACAAAATGACAATAATGACACAAAATGACAAAAATGAGACACAAAATGAGAAAAACGATAGACAAAACGACAAAAACCAGACACAAAATATTACAAAAATGAGACACAAAATGACAATAATGACACAAAATGACAAAAATGAGACAAAAAATGACAAAAATGACACAAAATGACAAAAATGAGACATAAAATGACAAAAATTGAGACATAAAATGACAAAAATGAGACACAAAAGGAGACACAAAATGACAATAATGACACAATGACAAAAAAGGAACAAAACAACAGAAATGAGACACGAAATGACAAAAATGAGACACGAAATGACAAAAATGAGACACGAAATGACAAAAATGAGACACAAAATGAAAATAATGAGACAAAATGACAAAAATGACACAAAATGACAAAAATGAAACACAAAATGAGGAAAAACGATAGACAAAACGACAAAATCCAGACACAAATATTACAAAAATGAGACACAAAGCGACCAAAGAACAATGGACCCTCTGAAGGCCCGGTTTTGACCCGCGGGCCGCATGTTTTACTCCCTTGTTTTGGAGGTAAAAATTCCGAAACTATTCCTGCTTCTTTTTCGAAATGATCCGTCCTATTTACACATCCGTGTGGCGTAAAAGGCCAACATCTTCACCCCAGTGCTCCTCCAGCAGCTGTCATGTCTGCAGGCTGTAGACTGTGATCACAACCTGCGAACGCTCCAAACATCACCCGTCGCATCTCATGTTCTCCCCCGTAAATATTCACCCACGCTAAAATTACATCCAGCGTCTGCCTGGGAGCCTGGAGTAACCTGGCTTTGATTCAGCGCCGGTGTGACCCACTTCCCAGATCAATGACATCTGGAGGAGGAGGAGGTGGAGGAGGAGGAGGAGGAAGAGGAGGGGAGGAAGGTTGCTGGGAGGCGCTGATGATGTCGAACAAACGCGCCTGGCGGGAGGTAACCTCTGGAGCAGGTAGCGTGGAGGAGGCGCTAAACGAGGACGACGTCCAACTGTGAGTTTCATTATGAACAGATGCTGAAGCCATGGGAGGGAGGGAGGAGGAGAAGGAAGAGGAACAGGAGGAGGATCCGAGAGGAAGCAGAAGAGAAAAACAAAGACACATAGAAATACTTTGAAATGTAAAGATTCAGTTAAATTTAGAACAACACCAATAATGTTCAACCAGAAGTTCCTCCCTGATAACAAACAACAGAAGCAACATTAGAAACACACAAAACTACCAGAAAAAACACAAAACTACCAGAAATACAATCAGAAAAAACATCAAATTACCAGAAATACGATCAGAAAAAACACAAAACTGCAACAACAATCATAAAAAACACCAAATTACCAGAAATACGATCAGAAAAAAACACAAAACTGCAAAAAATGATCAGACAAAACAAATACATAAATAAATGAAAATAAATCCCTGAAGCATGCAGCAGCAGCAGCTCTCCACATTACTAAGCAAATGCGACCTCACTCACGCATGCATGCACTGATGCAGGATCACGACACCCTGCAGCCAACAGCTGCAGCTGAAGCAGCTTTCTGAACCTCCAGGTCCTCTGGAATCAGAACCAGAAGGTCACCAGAGCCAGAAGGTCACCAGAACCAGAAGGCCACCAGAACCAGAAGGCCACCAGAACCAGAAAATCACCAGAACCAGAAGGTCACCAGAACCAGAAGGCCACCAGAACCAGAAAATCACCAGAACCAGAAGGTCACCAGAGCCGGAAGGTCACCAGAACCAGAAGGCCACCAGAACCAGAAGGCCACCAGAACCAGAAGGTCACCAGAGCCGGAAGGTCACCAGAACCAGAAGGTCACCAGAGCCAGAAGGCCACCAGAACCAGAAGGTCACCAGAACCAGAAGGTCACCAGAACCAGAAGGCCACCAGAACCAGAAAATCACCAGAACCAGAAGGTCACCAGAGCCGGAAGGTCACCAGAACCAGAAGGCCACCAGAACCAGAAGGCCACCAGAACCGGAAGGTCACCAGAGCCGGAAGGTCACCAGAACCAGAAGGTCACCAGAGCCAGAAGGTCACCAGAACCAGAAGGCCACCAGAACCAGAAGGCCACCAGAACCAGAAGGTCACCAGAACCAGAAAATCACCAGAACCAGAAGGTCACCAGAACCGGAAGGCCACCAGAACCGGAAGGCCACCAGAACCGGAAGGTCACCAGAACCGGAAGGTCACCAGAGCCGGAAGGTCACCAGAACCAGAAGGTCACCAGAGCCAGAAGGTCACCAGAACCAGAAGGTCACCAGAACCAGAAGGCCACCAGAACCAGAAGGCCACCAGAACCAGAAAATCACCAGAACCAGAAGGTCACCAGAACCGGAAGGCCACCAGAACCGGAAGGTCACCAGAACCAGAAGGTCACCAGAGCCAGAAGGTCACCAGAACCAGAAGATCACTGAAGCCTTCAGAGCTCCTCGTCACACAAACACTCGGGATTAAATCAGGAACTCATCATGGTGGAACAACAGCAGACAGACTGCATCCAGCTGGACAGGAAGTCATGCATTACCTGCACTAATGCGACCGTTGCATTACCTGCACTAATGCGATCCGTTGGACGTTATGATTTCATATTCACACCTTTAGGAACACAGCTTCAGAATGAGCTCAGTAGTTTGTCATTTTGTGTCTCTTTTTAGTCATTTTGTGTCTCATTTTAGTCATTTTGTGTCTCGTTTTTGTCATTTTGTGTCTCGCTTTTGTCATTTTGTGTCTAATTTTTGTCATTTTGTGTCTTTTTAGTCATTTTGTATATCATTTTTGTCATTTTGTGCCTTGTTTTTGTCGTTTTGTGTCTCGTTTTTGTCGTTTTGTGTCTCTTTTTAGTCATTTGTTTCCTGTTTTTGTTATATTTTGTCTCGTTGTCATTTTGTGTTTTGCTTTATTCATTGTTTTGTGTGCTGTTTTTGTCGTTCTGTTTTTTGTCTCACTTGTGTCGTTTGTCTATTTTTTTGCCATTTTGTTTATTGCTTTTGTAATTTTTGCCTCGTTTTTGTCATTTGTCCATTTTTTTGTCGCTTTGTCAGTTTTTTTTGTCTATTTTTTGTCCTTTTGTTTCTCGCTTTTGCCGTTTTGTGTCTCATTTTTGTAATATTTTGTCGTGTTTTTGTTGTTTTTTGTCTTTTCTTGTCTGACTCTCGTGGTTCTGATCCTTCAGTAAATCCTCTATGGTTCAGTTCCAGATGACTAAATGTTGTGTTCCTCTGTAGATGAACTGTGATCTGGAAGTTGTGATGTGGAAATGATAAACTGAGGCTGAAAGTTGGTTTTTATCGGAGTGTTTGTCTTGTTGGGTTCGGTCCAGTCCCAGACCGACCTGTTGGTCCACCCGGTCAGCTGTTCTGGGATCAGCTGGTTCTGTCTGAGACTGTAAACTGTTTTATATCCATCACATCGTCCACGGTTCCCTGAAATGTGCACCGACATGCAAACCTGATACACAAATAGCTGAAAATGCAAATAATCTGTGTGCTGCATGTAAAGAGGCTCAGTTCCAGCTGATGTCTGTGTTTCACCACGTTGATTTTATTTGATCGTGACTAAAACCTGAAGCTAGAAGTACATTAGCTGCTCATTTGAACCTTCTAGACTATTTTCTAAGCTGTTAAATTTGTGATTGATCAACACAAACCCAATTACTTTAGCTGCTGTATTGAATTTAGCTCAAAACCAGGTGCAGCCTTTAGTACTGTTAGCTAAAGCTGCTAAAACCGATTAGCTGCTTTTTCTGGATACGAAACCCAGACAAGAAAAGTTTACAGTTAAAATGAACCATTAACACAACCAAACCCAAATATTTTAGCTGCTAAACTATTGGGCTCAGTAACCTAAACCATCTGTTTTTAATGCTACACTAGCAGCTAAATAGTTTTAGCCATTTTGCTGAACAGTTAGCAAGCACAAACCAAACTGTTTGCGAAAAAACACGGAAATATTTTAGCCTCTACACTGAACTGAACTGGATAACTTGAACCAATTGTTTCAGTTGCTGTGTTTAGCGGTGAGCTAAAGCAGTTAAAGCTAATTAGCTTCTTTCATGAGCTATTGGCGGACACAAACCAAATTGTTTACCATGCTGAAAGAGCAATTAGCAGACTCAAACCTGATTATTTTAGCTACTAGATTTAATTAAGCTGAGTGTCTTGAACCAACTGTGTCAGCTACTGCCTTGTTTAGCTAGCTGCTGTTAATTGTAAGCTAAAGCAGCTAACACTGTTTAGCTAACTAAACTGTGAATGATGCTTAAATGCACAAGGGGCAAATTAAAATGCAAATATTGCATATAAATTAAATTGAGCCAGGAAGTGACTCTTTCAGTTGCATAACTGTTAGCTAAAGAAGCTAAAACTATTTAGCTGCTGTACTGTACTATTAGCAAACCGAATTAAGTTAGCTGCTAAATTAAACTTTAACTGAGCAAATTTAAGATACGATAGAAGTGTTATTAATCTCACCGTATCCTGAATTTGCTAGTTCTTTGATTATTTATGCTGAAATAAATGGTTTGCTCTTTCAAACCAAACTATTTCAGCTACCACGCTACGCTAACCTAACCACTCACTGAACTCTTAGTTGACTTGAATGTTTAGCTCACCGCTAGATAACTTAAACCAGGCTAGCTTAGCTGCTAGTTTGGACTGCTAGCTCATGTGAATAAATCTGTTTTAATGTTAAAACTGAACTGCTAGCTAGCTAACATTTAACTGTTAGCTTGCTAACAGTTAAATGTAAATAACTGCTTAATTGAACCACCGGCTGACTTGATTTTAATGATTTAAGATGCTTGACTGAACTTTAAGCTAACTGCTGCCATATGTTTTATTAATTTGAGTTCTGACTTGTTTTTTTAAGGGGTTAAGTTTAAGTTGCTTTTTAAATAATTTCCAAACACATGATCTTTGTGCTCATTTCAGAATTGTTTTTTTTAAATGTTTGCATCCAGTTTGAGTTCATTTTATGTGTTTTCTTTCTTCTGAAGGATCTTATCAAAGCTGTGATCTGGTCTTATTTTCTATAATTAATATCAGAAAAGCTGCATTTACCTGTGAAAGTGTCAGGATTGTTTCTACATTTTTGTTCAACTGAACCTTATTTTGTGGCT